>NC_086450.1:495096668-495413181 GCF_028390025.1 Pseudophryne corroboree
TATTACTGCGTCTCTATCTCTCAGTGCCCTTCTGTTACTGTGTCTCCCTCTCTCAATGCCCTTCTGTTACTGCGTCTCCCTCTCTCAGTGCCCTTCTGTTACTGCGTCTCTATCTCTCAGTGCCCTTCTGTTACTGCGTCTCTATCTCTGTTACTGCGTCTCTATCTCTCAGTGCCCTTCTGTTACTGCGTCTCTTTCTCTCAGTGCCCTTCTGTTACTGCATCTCCCTCTCTCAGTGCCCTTCTGTTACTGCATCTCCCTCTCTCAGTGCCCTTCTGTTACTGCGTCTTTCTCTCTCAGTGCCCGCAGTTACTGCATCTCTATCTCTCAGTGCCCTTCTGTTACTGCGTCTCTATCTCTGTTACTGCGTCTCTATCTCTCAGTGCCCTTCTGTTACTGTGTCTCCCTCTCTCAGTGCCCTTCTGTTACTGCGTCTCCCTCTCTCAGTGCCCTTCTGTTACTGCGTCTCCCTCTCTCAGTGTCCTTCTGTTACTGCGTCTCCCCCTCTCAGTGCCCCTCTGTTACTGTGTCTCCCTCTCTCAGTGCCCTTCTGTTACTGTGTCTCCCTCTCTCAGTGCCTCTCTGTTACTGCGTCTCCCTCTCTCAGTGCCCTTCTGTTACTGCGTCTCTATTTCTCAGTGCCCTTCTGTTACTGCGTCTCCCTCTCTCAGTGCCCTTCTGTTACTGCGTCTCTTTCTCTCAGTGCACTTCTGTTACTGCGTCTTTCTCTCTCAGTGCCCGCAGTAACGGCGTCTCCCTCTCTCAGTGCCCTTCTGTTACTGCGTCTCCCTCTCTCAGTGCCCTTCTGTTACTGCGTCTTTCTCTCTCAGTGCCCGCAGTTACTGCGTCTCTATCTCTCAGTACCCCCCTGTTACTGCGTCTTTCTCTCTCAGTGCCCGCAGTTACTGCGTGTCTATCTCTCAGTGCCCTTCTGTTACTGCGTCTCCCTCTCTCAGTGCCCCTCTGTTACTGCGTCTCTATCTCTCAGTGCCCTTCTGTTACTGTGTCTCCCTCTCTCAATGCCCTTCTGTTACTGCGTCTCCCTCTCTCAGTGCCCTTCTGTTACTGCGTCTCTATCTCTCAGTGCCCTTCTGTTACTGCGTCTCTATCTCTGTTACTGCGTCTCTATCTCTCAGTGCCCTTCTGTTACTGCGTCTCTTTCTCTCAGTGCCCTTCTGTTACTGCATCTCCCTCTCTCAGTGCCCTTCTGTTACTGCATCTTCCTCTCTCAGTGCCCTTCTGTTACTGCGTCTTTCTCTCTCAGTGCCCGCAGTTACTGCATCTCTATCTCTCAGTGCCCTTCTGTTACTGCGTCTCTATCTCTGTTACTGCGTCTCTATCTCTCAGTGCCCTTCTGTTACTGTGTCTCCCTCTCTCAGTGCCCTTCTGTTACTGCGTCTCTAACTCTCAGTGCCCTTCTGTTACTGTGTCTCCCTCTCTCAATGTCCTTCTATTACTGTGTCTCCCTCTCTCAGTGCCCTTCTGTTACTGTGTCTCCCTCTCTCAGTGCCCTTCTGTTACTGTGTCTCCCTCTCTCAGTGCCCTTCTGTTACTGTGTCTCACTCTCTCAGTACCCCCCTGTTACTGCATCTCCCTCTTTCAGTGCCCCTCTGTTTTTGTGTCTCCCTCTCTCAGTGCCCTTCTGTTACTGTGTCTCACTCTCTCAGTAACCCCCTGTTACTGTGTCTCCCTCTCTCAGTGCCCTTCTGCTACTGCGTCTCTTTCTCTCAGTGCCCTTCTGTTACTGTGTCTCACTCTCTCAGTAACCCCCTGTTATTGTGTCTCCCTCTCTCAGTGCCCTTCTTTTAAGGTGTCTCCCTCTCTCAGTGCCCTTCTTTTACAGTGTCTCCCTCTCTCAGTGCCCTTCTGTTACTTAGTCTACCTCTCTCAGTGCCCTTCTGTTACTGTGTCTCACTCTCTCAGTACCCTTCTGTTACTGTGTCTCACTCTCTCAGTGCCCTTCTGTTACTGTGTCTCCATCTCTCAGTGCCCTTCTGTTACTTAGTCTCCCTCTCTCAGTGCCCTTCTGTTACTGTGTCTCCCTCTCTCAGTGCCCTTCTGTTACTGTGTCTCCCCCTCTCAGTACCCTTCTGTTACTGTGTCTCCCTCTCTCAGTGCCCGCAGTTACTGTGTCTCACTCTCTCAGTGCCCTTCTGTTAGTTAGTCTCCCTCTCTCAGTGCCCTTCTTTTACTGTGTCTCCCTCTCTCAGTGCCCTTCTGTTACTGCGTCTCCCTCTATCAGTACCCTTCTGTTACTGTGTTTCCCTCTCTCAGTGCCCGCAGTTACTGTGTCTCACTCTCTCAGTGCCCGCAGTTTCTGTGTCTCACTCTCTCAGTTCCCGCAATTACTGTGTCTCCCTCTCTCAGTGCCCTTCTGTTACTTAGTCTCCCTCTCTCAGTGCCCTTCTGTTACTGTGTCTCCCTCTCTCAGTGCCCTTCTGTTACTTAGTCTCCCTCTCTCAGTGCCCTTCTGTTACTTAGTCTCCCTCTCCCAGTGCCCTTCTGTTACTGCATCTCCCTCTCTCAGTGCCCTTCTGTTACTGTATCTCCCTCTCTCAGTACCCTTCTGTTAGTTAGTCTCCCTCTCTCAGTGCCCTTCTGTTACTGTGTCTCCCTCTCTCAGTGCCCTTCTGTTACTGTATCTCCCTCTCTCAGTACCCTTCTGTTACTGTGTCTCCCTCTCTCAGTGCCCTTCTGTTACTTAGTCTCCCTCTCTCAGTGCCCCTCTGTTACTGCATCTCCCTCTCTCAGTGCCCTCCTGTTACTTTGTCTCCCTCTCTCAGTGCCCTTCTGTTATTGTGTCACCCTCTCTCAGTGCCCTCCTGTTACTGTGTCTCCCTCTCTCAGTGCCCTTCTGTTGTTGTGTCTCCCTCTCTCAGTGCCCTTCTGTTACTGTATCTCCCTCTCTCAGTGCCCTTCTGTTACTTAGTCTCCCTCTCTCAGTGCCCTTCTGTTACTGTGTCTCCCTCTCTCAGTGCCCTTCTGTTACTGTGTCTTCCTCTCTCAGTACCCTTCTGTTACTGTGTCTCCCTCTCTCAGTGCCCGCAGTTACTGTGTCTCACTCTCTCAGTGCCCGCAGTTACTGTGTCTCACTCTCTCAGTGCCCTTCTGTTACTGTGTCTCCCTCTCTCAGTGCCCTTCTGTTACGGTGTCTCCCTCTCTCAGTGCCCTTCTGTTACTGTGTCGCCCTCTCTCAGTGCCCTTCTGTTACTGTGTCTCACTCTCTCGGTGCCCTTCTGTTACTGTGTCTCCCTCTCTCAGTGCCCTTCTGTTACTTAGTCTCCCTCTCTCAGTGCCCTTCTGTTACTGTGTCTCCCTCTTTCAGTACCCTTCTGTTACTGTGTCTCCCTCTCTCAGTGCCCTTCTGTTACTGTATCTCCCTCTCTCAGTGCCCTTCTGTTACTTAGTCTCCCTCTCTCAGTGCCCTTCTGTTACTGTGTCTCCCTCTCTCAGTGCCCTTCTGTTACTGTGTCTTCCTCTCTCAGTACCCTTCTGTTACTGTGTCTCCCTCTCTCAGTGCCCGCAGTTACTGTGTCTCACTCTCTCAGTGCCCGCAGTTACTGTGTCTCACTCTCTCAGTGCCCTTCTGTTACTGTGTCTCCCTCTCTCAGTGCCCTTCTGTTACGGTGTCTCCCTCTCTCAGTGCCCTCAGTTACTGTGTCTCACTCTCTCAGTGTCCTTCTGTTACTGTGTCTCCCTCTCTCAGTGCCCTTCTGTTACTGTGTCTCCCTCTCTCAGTACCCTTCTGTTACTGTGTCTCCCTCTCTCAGTGCCCTTCTGTTACTGTGTCTCACTTACTCAGTGCCCTTCTGTTACTTAGTCTCCCTCTCTCAGTGCCCTTCTGTTACTGTGTCTCCCTCTCTCAGTGCCCTTCTGTTACTGTGTCTCCCTCTCTCAGTAACCGCAGTTACTGTGTCTCCCTCTCTCAGTGCCCTTTTGTTACTTAGTCTTTTTCTCTCAGTGCCCTTCTGTTACTGCGTCTCCCTCTCTCAGTGCCCTTCTGTTACTGTGTCTCCCTCTCTCAGTGCCCTTCTGTTACTGTGTCTCCCTCTCTCAGTGCCCTTCTGTTACTGTGTCTCTTTCTCTCAGTGCCCTTCTGTTACTGCGTCTCCCTCTCTCAGTGCCCTTCTGTTACTGTGTCTCCCTCTCTCAGTGACCTTCTATTACTTAGTCTCCCTCTCTCAGTGCCCTTCTGTTACTGTGTCTCCCTCTCTCAGTGCCCTTTTGTTACTGTGTCTCCCTCTCTCAGTGCCCTTCTGTTACTGCGTCTCCCTCTCCGTGCCCTTCTTTTACTGCGTCTCCCTCTCTCAGTGCCCTTCTGTTACTGTGTCTCCCTCTCTCAGTGCCCTTCTGTTACTGTGTCTTCCTCTCTCAGTACCCTTCTGTTACTGTGTCTCCCTCTCTCAGTGCCCTTCTGTTACTGTGTCTCCCTCTCTCAGTGCCCTTCTGTTACTGTGTCTCCCTCTCTCAGTGCCCTTCTGTTACTGCGTCTCCCTCTCTCAGTGCCCTTCTGTTACTGCGTCTCCCTCTCTCAGTGCCCTTCTGTTACTGTGTCTCCCTCTCTCAGTGCCCGCAGTTACTGTGTCTCACTCTCTCAGTGCCCTTTTGTTACTGTGTCTCCCTCTCTCAGTGCCCTTCTGTTACTGCGTCTCCCTCTCCGTGCCCTTCTGTTACTGCGTCTCCCTCTCTCAGTGCCCTTCTGTTACTGTGTCTCCCTCTCTCTGTGCCCTTCTGTTACTGTGTCTCCCTCTCTCAGTGCCCTTCTGTTACTGTGTCTCCCTCTCTCAGTGCCCTTCTGTTACTGTGTCTCCCTCTCTCAGTGCCCTTCTGTTACTGTGTCTCCCTCTCTCAGTGCCCTTCTGTTACTGTGTCTCCCTCTCTCAGTGCCCTTCTGTTACTGCGTCTCCCTCTCTCAGTGCCCTTCTGTTACTGCGTCTCCCTCTCTCAGTGCCCTTCTGTTACTGTGTCTCCCTCTCTCAGTGCCATTGGACAGTGAGAGGTACCTGGAGAAAGTGGCCCAAACACTTATTGGCTGGAGAACATGTAACTGCATCTACAACACTCACAGTAGGCCAGAACAATCCAATCCAGCTAAGCTCGGCATGTTGTGCATAACGGAGAGTGATGGGAAGAAGGGCCCCTGTGTGGTGTGTACATTCACCTATGACATCAGTGACTGGCGAGTTAGGAGGTACCGTCCTTTATTCCTATCTTTCCTGACCTTTGTATCTAATTTTAGGGAGACTCTGGTGGCCCTGTGGTTTGCAATGAGGATGAAACCTGGTTCCTTGCTGGAGCAATCAGTTTTTCCCAAGGGTGTCATCTTCTGGACAGTCCTACTATCCTCACTGCGGTGTCCTCCTACCTGGACTGGATCAGCCGCTGGACGAACTCTACAGCAGCCTTTTCCCCCCAGACTATTGTAGTCACGGACGATGTGGACAACGACACCTGCAGCGACCTTCTCAGTAATCAGACCTTAGGTAACGTCCGACACTGGAGACGCTCAGCAGCTCCTCAAGGCTACTTATAGAGCGCCAGCATATGCCGTTGCGCATTGCAAATGGGAACAAAACAGCAATATAACGAGACTGGATGATAGCTGAGAGATAGAGAGGTCAGAGGGCCCTGCTCGCAGACTTACACTCTGTAGGGAAACAGGCATGTGATACACGATGATAGGTACCTACTAAGGGTATTGAATTCAAGTCGGAACTGCTGTCTTGTCGGATAGACGGCAGTTTCCGACTTTTTTGGGTCGGATACTGTTCTGACCTATTAAATTGGGCTGACATTTTTCCGACAGGTCGCAAATTCCGACTTATTGGAAAACACGTGGATCGGCTGATTAGCCGCGGATCTACGTGTTTTGTCAGATTCGCGGCCAAATCTGACAGGATTTTAAAAAAAAGTCGGATTGACATTGTCGAGAATGGCCAAATCCTGTCGGATTTGGCCACTAATTGAATACTGAAATGTCGGACCATCAATTGAATACACCCCTGAATGTATTACATTATCGGGAAATGAGTGATGCATAGTAGGTTGACATTCAATAGGTCAATATCATATAGCCGACATGAATTAATGTCGGCAGGTACAAAAGGTTGACACACAAATGGTCGACACACAAATGATCAAGTTTTATGGGTTTTTTACATGTTTTCCCAATTATTACTTGATTTACTATCCACATGGACTACGATTGGGAAGAGTAACCTATGAGTATTTGCCTTTGCTGCTTTTGGGAAGATAGACATGCCATCTGCCATTATGTCTCCCAAGGATGTGGAATCTCAGAAGCAGATGTTTCTGGCACAAGAAGTCCTGGGCCTTGGCCGTGGCAAGTGGACCTCTGGAAAGATGGGCATAGGGCATGCGGAGGGGCCCTTATCTCAGCCTCCTGGGTGATAACGGCTGCACAGTGCTTCTTGAGGTAAGATAATCCACAATGGTGGAATGGAGGGATGGGATATAAAAACTGAGCTAGAAGAAACAGAAAAAAAAAGAGGTCACTGTATACAGAGACATAGAGGAACTAATCTGTGGAAGGAGTGAGGTTGGGGGTGATAGAAGCAGTCAAAGAGACCGGGTGGAAGATATTATTTGAGCAGGTAAAGAAGAGAGAAAACACTGATAAAAATGTATGGGGTAAGGAGAAAGGGATGATAGAGTAATAACGGAGAAGAAAAGGAAGTGGAAAATAGAAAATGGGTTACAGAATTGAGGGAAAAATGAAGGTTCTGAAACTGCTGTGAGCTGTAGATGTTGTGCCCAAGTCCTTCAGCCCCGGGGGATCCAGACTTTGCTGACCCAGGTTCCTTGTTCCTCTCTCGATCATGCAGCCCCGATTCTTCAGAGTCTCCATCGGACTGGTCTGTATCAGTGGCTACTGGGACGCCTGCGATGCAGAACTTCACCGTGCAGGAGATCAGTATTCACGGCTCTTACATCTCTTATGAAGAAGGGAATAACGTCGCCCTCGTTCGACTCTCCCAACCAGCACCATTACGGCCATACATCCAACCAATATGCCTGCCCGATTCCTCCCATCTCATGCCGTATGCGGCTTCCTGCTGGCACACCGGTGGTGGTGGCCTGCTTCCGGGTGAGTAATGCTCTTTGACCCATTTACCTCCAGAGATTACAGGCAGGTGATCCTGACTCCACAAACGGAAATTAATATACTGCATGACACAAATGATTTCTCATAAGCTGAATTAAGTTAAATAAATATGTCATATAATGGAGATGTTGAGGGTTATCTAGAGAGCCTGGGGCCACTCAGACATCTGCAATTGAAGCACCTGGTCCCTAGCCAGCCTGCTGAACACTCTCATCATGGTTATCAAAAGATCTCTATGGCCTGCGTGCTAATATACCTGACCATACATGACTGTTGCAGGCTCAGGTGACTCACCAGCTTTTGCAGCCGGCTGTGCCTTACATACTCTGTACTGTACAAATCCCAAGCATGTATCTATCAACACTTGTATTCTGTCCCTCAGATGGGCAGGTAGAACCTCCCCGAGGGGTGAAGATGGAGCTGATTGGTGCGAACCAATGCAACTGTATCTACAGCCAACCCAAATCTGCCAACCACAGCGTGTCCATATTGCCTGGCATGATATGTGCGGCCAGACTGGAGGGGAATGGCAGCCAGTGTCTGGTGAGTAACCCTTGTGGGCGAACACGGTGGAATCCTAAGTTTGTACAATGGGGTCACCTTTGCCATATAGCTCCTCTAGTGGTAGGAGTATGCTATTGCAGGAGGAGTCTGCTCCCCTCATCCACCCACAAAGCCACTAAACTGTATTTTCAGTGATTTCCATCATAAGGTGATCTTCATGCATATAGCCCCTGCTCTTAACCAGCTGTATACTATGTTTTATTACTCTGCCTTCCTTATGTGTTGTTCCCAAGGACTTTATATCATCTAGAAAAAGCAGCTTACATGCTACTGTATACATTGCTGTGTGGTTACAGCTGTACCCAATGCATTGAGCAGAGCTGACTGACAACATATCCAACTGTAATGATATTATTCAGCTCTGGCTGATGCAAAGACCTGGATGAAAAGCGCAGAAGGAATCCAGTAATATTACAGCAACGTATTTCGCAAAACTAAGGACAAATACAACATATCTGGACTGGTACAAGAAGGAGCCTATGGTAACTGCACACAGTACGGATGTGCACATGGGCCCTCATTCCGAGTTGTTCGCTCGCTAGCTGCTTTTAGCAGCATTGGACACGCTAGGCCGCCGCCCTCTGGGAGTGTATCTTTGCTTAGCAGAATTGCGAACGAAAGATTAGCAGAATTGCGAATAGAAAATTCTTAGCAGTTTCTGAGTAACTCAAGACTTAGGGGTACATTTACTAAGCAGTGATAAGAACGGAGAAGTGAGCCAGTGGAGAAATTTCTCCATCAACCAATCAGCGGCTCTGTATCATTTTATAGTATGCAAATTATAGATGTTACTTCAGTGCTGATTGGTTGCCATGGGCAACTTCTCCACTTGCTCACTTCTCCGCTCTTATCACTGCTTAGTAAATGTCCCCCTTACTACTACACTGCGATCAGCTCAGCCCGTTTCGTTACTGGTTTGACGTCACAAACACGCCCTGCGTTCGGCCAGCCACTCCCCCGTTTCTCCAGACACTCCCGCGTTTTATCCTGGCACGCCTGCGTTTTTCCACACACTCCCAGAAAACGGCCAGTTTCCGCCAGAAACACCCACTTCCTGTCAATCACACTCCGATCACTTCAACGATGAAAAATCTTAGTTCGGAGGTGAGTAAATCTACTGAGTTTTGTGCTAAAATACTTAGCGCATGCGCACTGCGTACCATGCGCATGCGCATTTTCGCCTTAATCGCTCCGTTGCGAAAATCAGCAACGAGCGAACAACTCGGAATGACCCACATAGCTGGAAGATGCTATCAGTACTACACATGCATCTGAGTCGCGCTGCGCATGCGCTACGGAATGGTGACGCAGAACGAATTTGGCGCAGGGAGTGTGGCTTGTAGTGGTCCTACCCGGGAGGTTACAGGGGGTGGTACAACAGATGCGGGTGTGTCGCTGACAGCGGCTGGGTCTGAAGTCGCAAATCCGCAGCCGCGTCTCCCTACGACTCAGAATCAGCTGCAATGTGTAGGTGTAAGTCTGAGAGCCGACCAGCTACGTCCTATTTATTGGAGAGAGATAAAGTACCAGGCAATCAGCTCCTAACTGCCGTGTTACAGGCGGTGTTTGAAAATGACAGCAGCTGATTGGTTGGTACTTTATCTCTCTCTGCACTTCCTCTCTCTGAGCCTTGATACATCTCCCCCACAGTGAGATAATAATAACAAATGAGAGACCGTTATTAACAGTAGCACTCGATAAGCCAGTGCCCTGGGATAGGCGGACAGAAAGGACCAGAATCACTGACCAACACAGTCGCATCACCTGGCAAAACTGCTCTGGGCTGGGAATATTTGCCAGGCAGTACTGTGGTAATGACTGTGCCCCCCAGGAAATGGGCCCACGGCGAGGGTTGCATTGGCCAGTTGCCGATAGTTGTAGAGACGCCTGCCCACACCTGTCCCAGTCCCCCTGTCACGGCTGTTTTTTTTGCAGAACGAGCCCGGGGCACCGCTCGCGTGTAAGGAGAATGGAACTTGGTTCCTGATTGGTGTGCAAAGCTTTGGAGGAGAGTGTGAGAAAGATGCAGACGCTGCACTCCCGGGAGTGTTCACTCAGCTGGCAAAGTATGAAGACTGGATATCCAGGGAGACGCGGGATGCTCTCTTCATCCCACAGATCTATACCCCTCCTGCTGAGATGGACACGGACAGATGTTCATACAACAGTCCAAGAGGTAGGATGCAATCTGTGCAGGACCTGCTTATGTCACCTGCGTAATAATGTCAGCATTAGACTGTGCGAGTGGGCCCAGTACTGCCCAGTAACTGAAACCAGCTCAATGTCTACCATCATTGCAAAGCACCTGTCACAAGCAATCAATGGAATAATGGGACCAAACAGTAAGAAGACTGTCACCACAGGAACCTATCACAGCAAGACAGAAACCTTTATTATCCAAGCAACGCGTTTCGTGGGTACTACTCTCCACTGGGCATTAGGAAATACAGGTTTCATGGTGGTAGTGAGGTGTATCCTTATATTATTTATATATTCATTAGCAGCAAACATAATATACAGAAAATTATGTCAATTTGATCTTTCCTGGCCATCATTATACTTGTATTTTCCAATGCCTGTCCAAGAAACGCGTTGCTTGAATGAAACAGGGTTTCCAACTAGGCGACTGCGAAACGTTCCTGTGGGTGGGATCAGTGAAATCTCCTTTTATCTATGGTGACTTGTAGTTTTTTTTAATTGAGTTTGCTTGGTTGGTATTAGCAGTTATGTCCCTATGTTGGGCCCACTCAAGCCCTTCTACTGCCACCGCCAAGAAGTACTTTTTACAAATAGATGACAGTCTGGGACATCTTCCTTTCCTCATCTGCTGTCCTATCCAATCAGTTGGAAAGGTTTTGTTCCTTTGCCTGTCTTCCACTCTCCATTATCCAGAGATAAGTAGATGGTCTGTGTGTGTGGCAGGTTGTGGGCACTCAGTCACGTCGCCAGGCTCCGGACCCGTTGGTGATGCCACAGAGACAACATGGCCCTGGCAGGTCAGTCTGCAGCTGTACGACACTCACATCTGTTCTGGGGTCCTGATCGCTGAAACCTGGTTCCTCACGGCAGCGCACTGTATTCCCAGGTACACGCCACAGAGAGCCAAAGGGCGGATCCCAGGCTAGTTCTGTCTGTCTGGTGTCCCCGAAATCAGCCAATGTTCCACCTCTCTCTCCTCTGCAGATTCACGTCCATCAGAGACTACACAGTCCTACTAAGCCGGCAGCTCCAGTATGGTGAGAATCCTCGAGAGATGACTCGTACCATCAAGAGGGTGGTGTACCACCCAGACTATAAGGCGAAGACCGGAGAGAATGACCTGGCACTGGTGGAGATGGACTATGGCACCACATTCAGTGACTACATCATGCCCATCTGCCTCCCCCCTGACCAGACCTTGCCTCCTGCCACCGGGTGTTGGGTCAGTGGATGGGGGAGACTGTACCCCTCAGGTAGGATGTTGGATACTGGCATGGAGTATTATCAAGCTCTATCAGTTCCATGGCAGGCTTCTGCGTTATAGGATAACTGAGAATGATGTGACCGTGGTAACACTTTTGTACTCTTGGGGCCTGATTCAGGGCCGCACGAAAAGCTGATGCATCTGCAAGTTGGCACACTGCGCATATGGCCAAGACTGTTGATGTGAGCATTTGCATCTTTGCAGATATACAGATGGAGCCATGCTCATCTTGGCTTTTCTACTGCGACTAGGTGTACTATGGTTTATTAGCATAAGCCTTTCATCTATTGCTCTCAGATGCAATACAATACAGAGAGAACAATACATCCAGGGATTAAGTCCGACTGCCCTGGCTCAATTAATCCAATTAAAGCCAAAGAGGAGGAGGACTCCATCTGTACAGGGATATTCAGAGTTGCACGGAGGTGAGGCTGGATCTCTGGATGAATGGTGGCAACAAGGTGTTTGCAATTAACATAAGCGTGCAGTGGGCACGTCACGGAGGTGTAGGGAGAATTCTGGGTATACAGAGGTTAGCGCATACGCAAAGATCCAGCTGTTACAGAGGGACAGGGATGGTTTAGACTCTCTCAGAGGTAGATCCATAGGTGCGGCCAACTCTAGATACGAGCCGATGTCCGCAGCTCTCTTCAAGCATGGAACGTGTGTGGCTCTGAATCAGGCCGTTATAGTCACTATGCCGCCATTTCTGTATTACTGATGTGTATTATACACGGCCATAATTACTGATATGGACACATATGATACACTGCAACAGATCTTGATGGGTCATGGACGACGATGCTTAGGAGATCCGCGACTACTGTTTATTAATAAGAATAAACTTGAAGCTTGATGGTAGGTGTATAGGGGAACCAATGGTAGCATGTAATGTATAGGAGTATATGCCCCCTAGTGGAAATCCCACGGCGGAAACGTGGAGGCAGAGCTTTATTTTTATTACATAGATGTTTGTCCGCCGCCATGCTATTATCCTCTGTGGGAACTGCCCTGTGCAAACACACCGCACAGCTGACTGCTGGCTGAGATGGGAATGAGTGGGTTGGCGACAGAATACCAGCGCTGCATCTCATTCAGTTAGACTTTGTATTAGCTTAACAACTTCACAGGAGTGAACAGGATCTGGGCGATCATTCATTAGTGCTGTGAGAGCTGATGGGCTCTTTGGGATTGGTCTCTCATGGGTTTATCAGACAGTCAGTAGACCTTACTCATTGCCTGTTATAGCATTTAGGTGTCTTGTTCTGTAGTTTTAATATTATCCTTCTCGTTACTGACCCTACTTGTTACAATATGGCTGCCGTCCATCCTGACTTTTGCTTAGATACTTGTTGTTCTTGACTGCCGCCTGCCCTGACTTTTGTCCATTACCCTTTATGATTGTATGCTACCGGCCCTGACCTCAGCTTGTGACCTTATTATTCTGTTAGACATCTGCCCCAAAATAGGATCTATACCCAGCTATTCTTACTGTATTGCTAATTATACAGTCTCCAATATATACATGTTTGCACCAGCTGCTTTTTAAAGCTATACTACCAAGTAAATATGCTCTGGTGGCCCCTGATCCCACCTGAGGCAGTTGAGAGCACAGCAAGGGGTCTGGGAGGCTACAGAAGCATTGCTATAGTGTCCGACCCTGGGAAAATTGGCAGGACAACCCAACAGCTCACCCTAAGCACCACTGCATGGCCACAAGTCCTGCTGAGTTCATGAGGCTCCACAAGCAGAGTCCTGCCCATGGTGTTTGACTTCCACCCTGAACCCATGTGAGTGCTCTTAGTATCTACATGGGTTCCTGTAGGTATATGTCACCAATATGATCAGATGACACCCTCACAGTCCTTTGTATCCATGTTTGTGCTTTGATCATCCAGAAAGCATCTCCTTCCTTCCTCCGCTGAGGCATCTGAAGGTCTCTCTGCTGGATGGAAAAAATTGTGGTGGTCAAGGAAACGTTGCAGGGGGCAGCAGACAAGAGCAGCTTTGTGTGGCCGCTAAAAGTGACAACACGTTTTCCTGCTTGGTTTGTATTATTATTATTATTATTACCAACATTCTTTATAGAGCACAAGCAGCCCCCACAATTATTTATTACTGGTGAGAAGAAGCACACTAATAACAGACATACGTAGAGGAAAGAGGGCCCTGCTCGTTAGCTTGTCGTCTATAGGAGTTTATACACGAGAGGAAGTGAAGTGTACAGGCAGCAGTGGGGAAACCAGGAGGCAAGATAGGAGGAAGCGTCTTGCTCAATGGTCTGACTTTAGCCCATCAGCCTGTGTCATGGTTGCACCTTCCATCACAAATGTGAGAAAAGTAGTTTTAGAATTAATGGAATATTTTTTGGCAGGTATTAATTCCTCACATCTTCTGTCTGGTTCACTTGCAGAAGACATGTCCCCAGTTTTCCGTTCCTCCTCTTCTCACCGTTATCACCTCTCTCCACTTTCCCCCAGTTGGACTCCAGTGCCCCCCTTGTGTGTCAGACACGACCCGGAGGCCCCTGGTTCCTGTTTGGTGTTGGCAGCCAGAAGTCTCCGTCCGTGAGGAACGCATGCCCTGGGAACTTCACCGCAGTCCTGCCCACAATGTCCTGGATCAGACAGGTGGTTCCCAGAAGTGACCTTAAAGACTTGCAGGGCAATGAGACCATCCCAGATGCAGGACACAATGGCACAACGACCGCTGGCACGACAACAGTGAGCACACCACTGCAGAACAGCACAACGATAACACCACACAGTACCAATACTACACACCCGGCCAGCAATGTCCCACTTGGAGGAGATCACAACCTCACCACCAAGGCAGGCCATTCCTGCTTGGACCACAATGGCGAGGATGGAGTAACCTGTGTGGAGGACACAACAGCTGGTCCATACAACATCATCTCAACCTCTTCTTCTAAAGGGTCAACAGAACAACCTGGTTCTACAGGTAACACGCCAACAACGAGGTCGGCAGGAGAAACCTTTAGATGGAGCTGGCTTCTCCACAGCTTCCTATCTATCCTGTGCCTTGGCCTGTGCTGATCCTTCAAAGGCCGGTTATCCATGCGGACGGATATCTGCTGCCCCAGCAGCTCCACAGGCACACAGTACCCTCATTGATCTAGATTCATCCGTTGGGATTCCACCCAGAGATTCCACCCAGTTATTGGTGCAACTTGTACGATTATTATAATTTCCCTAACCACAGTTGCCTGGGATCAGCCAATATCTGAACATTGTTCTAAAGGCTCAGAGACAAAGCTGCTTTCCAGAGAAAGAGTATATTTCTTGTATAACGCAACGTGTACCCTTTATCATGGAGGATATATATGTGTGCCACATGTATATGTTTCATATATGTTCTAAATATGTAAAAAAAAATGTGAAGCGATGCTTGATCGAACGTAAGGGTGGAAAACGCTGTATATAGCTGGATACACACCCTGCGACCATGCAACCCAGGCGATGCGGTGATGCAACGATACATCACATCCACCGTACATACTAAATGATCCCATGTACGCCGTCACGATGTGTTGTTTCATGCAACTTGTTAAATCCACCGCGTCATCACAATCCATCTTCTCATCGTTCAGGGAAGAATAAGTGGTCCTAGATCCAGGGACATAGTTACTATGTCTATCCTTCCTCTGCCTGATTCTCATCTCACATTCAAATGTATATTTTTAATAAACATATAATATTTTTAAATATCATCGCCTCAAATTTATGATACAGGTTTATAGGCCCCTGCGCGCTGTGTAATATAAAGCTACAGCCACATCTGTTGCGTTAAACCCAAATGTTGCTGGTTGGTGATAACAGACGACGCAGGCTGTCCTCTGGTACGAGATCATATGGCCACTGGGTGGCACTGTTCTGTATTTGTCTACAGAAGATACTTGAATTTATAGTCCTTAATAATGTGAATTAAACTTAGATAGATAGATAGATAGATAGATAGATAGATAGATAGATAGATAGATAGATAGATAGATAATCATAACTTTGACTATATGATGTTCCGTAGGATGGCAAAGGGCACAAAACCTAGTAGCCAGCCTTATTTAGTCTAAGAGCTGGCCCTCTTAGACCTTGTCTTCTGGGAAAGAGACAGATAGGATTTGATCAATTTAATTATATCGGTAAAGATGGGATTTTGTTCTTCAAACCTTAGGAAGTCATCAGCTACTTCCCATAATGAAGTCATAACCCAATGTCATCAGAAACCACAGAATTCCCTTCATAATTGTAACATTGTAGCCACTAGTCCTGTCTGACCTATCTGACATGTGAACACTTTAAGAACACAAAATATGAACATTATCACTAGGGTTTAATAATGCAACAAAGCCACATTTTTTTCTGAATAGAAGTAGTTATATCAAAAAGACAAATATAAGTGCAAAGCAGAGTTTCAAATATAAAGGAAATAAAACAGAGAGCCTGTAAAACTATAACCACAGAATCTCTTGGGTAATCTGGAGGATTGAGTTAATTCCTTAGAAAATGACATTATGCAATCAAATGTCATTGTTATTTCAACCTTTTTTCTCCTTGTCCAGACCCCATGCCCCCGCTACCCCACCCCCACCCCCTTTTGTCCTCACTGGTAAAGCTGCGTTAACCCGCCTGCCCACTTTATAACTAATCAATTGTTCTATATTCTCCAGGCAGAGTTTTAGTAATAAAAGAATTCGAGGGACAAACTAGGCCCGAGAATAGATAAGCATCCTGGGTTTTTTAAAGAAGGAGCCTGGGGCAGGGAAGGGGAGAAAAGGGGAGGGGAGGGGGGGGGGGGGGATAGAGCAGGTAACATAGCAGCATCCTATAGGAAAAGGGGGAGGAGACTTACCTGGGAGGTACAAAAGACCAGGAATGCCAGGCAGGATCCCTCTTTCATGCTGATCAAGGATCCAAGAAGGCACCGCCATCACAGCTCCTGGAATCAAGAGAAAGGAATAAGTACAAGTTTATTATAAGCCCTCTTATACACTTCATTATACCCACACAGCAGCACAAAGTCAAAACCCCCCTCATTACAGTCACCACACAATTCAAGCCATACACCAGACGCAGCCCAGGCAGCTAGCGCCCGCACACCAGTATGCCCAGACCCAGGAGGAATGCCCCCCCCCCCCCCCGCCGCCTCATCCAGGCGGACCAGGCAACGCACGGTCCCCAGCGCGCAGCTCCCCCCCGAGGGACCCGGCCGGGATCGGCGAGACCGCCGCCCGCGTCACCCCTCCACACGTGGCTGGCGCGCGGCGGCCCGGAAGCGGCCTCCGGCGAGCCAGCACACACCCAGCCGCAGGCCGCACCCCCCTCCTTCCGGCGCCGAGCGATCGCGTCGCGCTCGGCGCCGCCCAGCAACAAACCCCGTCTACGGCGGGTCAGGCCCCGCCGCCAGAGCCCGCACTAACGCCCCCAGCAACGCTGCACAGTAGCGGCGCGCACCTGGTTGTGTGGGAGCGGCAGCAAACTCAGTTAGCGGCTCCGGCGGGACAGACCCCGCCGCCGGAGCCAGTGCACACCCCCCCCACAGTGCTGCAATTAAGCCACCCGTACCCCCCAATACTGTCCCGGGGCACCCTCACGCCGCAGCAGCAATACGCGGCGACGCAGCAGCTGGGGTGGGGGCAACAGCCCGCAGCGCTCCCCCCCCCCTGGTGGCAGGCAAGCATGCACCTCCCCCCGGCCCATTACCCACACTGGGCGGGATATTGGCCTACCAGTACCCAACCCCCATGGTACACAACCCCTGCGCAGCCCACAGCAGCAAGCCAGCATGCACACCCGGGAGGAGCACATATAGGGGTAACCACACACCAGCCGTGCGGCTTACTCCTCCCCTTAGAGGGCGGGCCGCAGCAGCAGGGGCAAGCAAGGGAGGCAGGGGACAGCGGTAGAGCGAGGGCAGGGGACCCCGGACAAGAGCATGGGGCACAGGCCCCACAGCCGTTAGAAGGGCAGCAGCAGGGGCGCCAGGCGGAGCGCACACAGGCGCAACCGCCAGATACGTTACACGTGTCCTATGTGAGTTTACAGGTTCCAGCCCCCATAGAAGGTAGACAACCGGCAACCGGGTCATCAACGGATCAAGTCGCGGCGGGCGCGCTGCGCGACGAGCGACAGAACGGAGCGGCAGAGATGGACAATCAGACACCCGCGACGTCAGGAACAGGTGAGCAAAAGTCTTTTTCTAGCAGCAGCGAATCATACACTGACTCGAGCGACTCATCTAGCTCCGCCGAAAGGAGGCAGCAGTTCAGAAAATATTTTAAGCGCAAAAGGAGTAGCAAGAAGCGCAACAGGGAAGCGGGGAAGAAAGGGGACGCGGGGCCAGATTCGCAAGTGAGCATGGTGCACTGCGCCAATACAGCAATATTGAGGAGGATTAGGCCAAAGATAAAGGATGGTATACGTAAGGGGAAGTTTGTTGACGTCTTCGCAATGACGGAGGAAGCGAAGCGCAGTCTAGAGGCGGCTAAGGCAGCGGGCGCAAGGGAGGAGGAGGCGCGGAGAGATTACGCGCATTGGACGGAGGGTATGTATGTTTTCGCAGCATGCTACATTGAATCAAGGCCAGCCGAGGCTTTAAACATCCTCCGGTACATGCACATGATACATAGCATGTACATGACGGCCAGAGCATGGGTTTGGAGGCAATATGACGAGAAATTTAGAAAAAAGCAAGAAGGTTTGAAGGTCATTAGCTTCGGGGTGAAAGACGTAGAAGTTTGGCTGGAAGTCACAAATCAGGCGGCGCAAGCAGCAGAACGCAGGCAGCCCTTTCTGCCAAAAGCAGGCGGTAGCACCACAGCAAAAGGAAAATGCTATGCGTTTAATTCCGCCACATGCAGCAGGGGAGCGGGTTGCCGTTACAAACACACATGCATGCGCTGCAGCGCAAATCATTCAGCCAGGGACTGCAGTCGCGCCCAGGGTAAAGGGGGGGATAAGCAAGGCGCCCTCCCCAATAAATACTGAACCGCTACAGCGGTGGCTAGGCCGCTACCCGCTAAGAGGGGAGGCGGCCTTTTTGGAGAAGGGGTTCACGGAGGGTTTCAAGTTGCCACTAGAGAGGCCAGTGTCAGCAGTAGCGAAGAGGAATTTAAAATCAGCAAGAGATTTCCCGGAGGTGGTCAAGGCCAAAATAGACGGGGAAATTCAATTGGGGCGCATGGCGGGACCATTCCCCTCGCCACCCCTAGAAGGGCTGTGCGTTTCACCGCTAGGGGTCGTCCCTAAGAAGGAGGCAGGGAAGTTCCGGTTGATACAGCACCTGTCTTTTCCAGAGGGCGAATCAGTAAACGATGCCCTAGACCCCCAGGCTTGTAGCGTATCATACCAATCGTTCGAGCAGGCGCTGGCCATGGTGCAGGGACGCGGCAAAGGGGCGTTGCTAGCGAAAGTGGATATCGAGTCCGCGTTTCGCCTGCTACCACTCCACCCAAATTCCTTCAAGTACATGGGTTTTAAGCTAGGGGAGCAATACTACATAGACAAATGCTTACCAATGGGTTGCTCCATCTCATGCGCTTTCTTCGAGCGATTCAGTTCATTCTTAGAATGGTGTGTAAGGGCAGGGACAGGCGCGAGCGGAGTAACGCATTACTTAGACGACTTCCTGCTAATGGGCCCTAAGGGCAGCAAGGAGTGCAAGGAGCTATTATTTGCGACGCAGGCGCTTTTCAGTCAGCTAGGGGTCCCGATAGCAGCAGAAAAGACGGAGGGGCCCACGCCGAGGCTAACGTTTCTAGGCATAGAGATCGACACGGAGCTTGGCCTGTGCCGCCTACCGGTAGAGAAGATAGAGAAACTAAAGGGCAGGCTGCTGGAGTGCGCAGGGGCGGAAAAAGTAACGCTTAAACAGATGCAGTCGCTGTTAGGATTGTTGAATTTTGCATGCAGGGTCATTCCCATGGGCAAAGTGTTTTGTCGCAGGTTAGAGAAGGCGACCTGCGGGGTCAAGAAAGCGCGATATAAGATACGCATATCAAGCGAGCTGAGGCGGGACATGCGGGTATGGTTGGAGTTCCTAAAGGAGTTCAATGGGGTCCGAATATGGATGCCCGAGCCGGTGCACAGCGCAGGGCTACAGTTATACACCGACGCCTCTGGGGCAGTCGGCTTCGGGGCTTACTTGGGGGGGGAGTGGTGTGCGCAGCCTTGGCCGGAGGCATGGAGAGAGGCCGGATGGACAAAAAACATGTTGCTGCTGGAGCTCTTCCCGATAATAGTGGCGGTGGAGTTATGGGCAGACAGGTTGGCGAACAAAAGCATAGTATTCTGGTGCGACAATTTAGGGGTGGTACAGGCGATAAGCAATCAGAAAGCGGAATCACCACAAGCGCTCAGGCTACTGAGGCACCTAGTGCTGCGCTGCTTGCAAAAGAACATAGACTTCATAGCGCGCCACGTCCCGGGGGTGGAAAATGAGATTGCGGATGCGCTTTCCAGGTTCCAGTGGGATAGATTCAGGACGCTCGCGCCACACGCCAGGTCGGAGGGTTTACACTGTCCTGATTATATCTGGCAGATTATCAAGCCGGACTAGCAAGACTAGCAAGAAAGGCAGTGGCACCGCGGACGCTGAGGACGTACGAGGCGGCTTTCAGCGAATGGCAGGCGTTCAGGATAGGAAAAGGAGAGGCGGGTAAGAACGCTCGCGAGGAACTGTTGCAGTACGTGTGGCAGGGGTATAGCAAGGGGAGATCTAAGGCAGCAATGTCCGCAGCACTGGCAGGGATAGCATACGTCTCTAAGCTGAGAGGGGAAGAAGACCCTACAAAGTCATTTTTGTTGGCAAAAGCCCTAAAAGGGTGGGCAAGGGAGCAGGCAGCGCCAGGCGATGCGCGCAGGCCCATAGGGCGCCCCATGCTTAAGAGCTTAATAGAAGTAGTCAGTCGCATCGCAGCGGACGAGTACGAAACAGGGCTATTCCGCCTAGCTTTTTCCCTCGCCTTCTTCTGGGCTTTCAGGGTAGGGGAGCTGGTAGCAAGCTCCAAGAGTTCAAAAGATTCGGGCCTACTGTCAGGCAACGTAGCGGTGGAGAAAGATAGGGTGCTCTGCAAGATACACAAGTCAAAAACAGATCAGTTAGGCCGGGGGCGCTGGGTAGCGATAGGCAGGCAGGAAGACGAAAGCACATGCGCAGTGGCACTGGCAAGCGATTACGAGCGGAAACGCCCGCAGGGGCACTGGCCGCAGTGGTTAGTGCATGATAGCGGATCCCCCCTGACTAAATTCCAGTTCCAAAGCATATTCAAGAAAGGCCTGAGGGCCTTGCAGCTGCCCGTAGGGCAGTACGGTACCCATTCCTTTAGAATAGGAGCGGCAACTTGTGCGGAAGCAGAGGGGTTGCCGGCAAGCGAGATCAAAAAGCTAGGCAGGTGGAAATCAGGAGCGTACAAGTTATACCTTCGCGTGGAAAAGCAAGACTAGAAGGCAGCGCGGCGTCTTTCGCGAAACCTAAGGCCTTAAGCCGCCCGCCATAAAATGGGGGAATGAAGGACTTTTTCCATTTTTGCCCTCAAACAAAAAGAGGTTTTGTGGTTTTCACCTTCATATGGGTCGCGCGAAAGTTCGCAACATAGGTCCGCATACAGCAGGGGGTAACGGATATGTGTAATTTTACTTTTCAGGAGGGGAAAAGAAGGACGAGAAAGTCTGGATGGTCGGCCACTCGTATATTTACTGGGCCAGCAGACACAAATCAGCAGGGGGCTTAGCACAAAAGTGGGGGACAAAGGTGGAATGGATAGGCATCAGGGGGTTGAGGTGGAACGGGCTACGGGACACGCTGCTAAGAAACGAGAGGACACAAGGGATACCGGGGAGGGTCGTAATACACCTAGGGGGCAACGATCTAGGAAAAAGCAAGGGGAGCGAGCTGATTACGGCAATACAAGCTGACATACAATGGCTGAAGGGCCGGTGGCCTAATACAGGGATCACATGGTCCGATATAGTCCCAAGGGCGCAGGGGGGCCCGGGGTTAGAAAGGGTCAGAAGAAAGGTGAACAAGGCGGTAGCCCGGCTCTTAACAGGAGAAGGCGATACAATCGCCAGACACCCGTTGTTGAGGTTCGGAGAAGAGGGACTATTCAGGCAAGACGGGGTACACCTGACAGAGAAAGGCTTAGCTTTATTCTTGGGCGACATAGCAGAAAGCGTCGGCAGGAGGCAGGAGGTAGCAGCGGGTGGCGGGCCTGGGTTCTAGGAACCAGGCTATGGCGGCAAGCAGTGCTCCTCGGCAGTCTGTAGTAGCGCAACGTAGGTTGGCCGGCACTTCCCCCAGATACTCGGCGAGTTTGTCGTGGCCTCAAGGGCCGACACGGTCGTCATCTTAAGGGTGGACCGGTGCTATGCCAATGGTGGGAAGTGGTACCGCTCAGCTAACTTGCGCAAGGGCGGGACTTAGGTTCCGCCCCGTTGTTTAATTTAGAAGAAATTAATACGGAGGCTGTAGCCGGGGGTACACACTGCTTTCTCGCCACCCACTTATAGAGTACCAATTCTAATTCCATCAATAAATTTGGCTGTGACCTTTTAAATCGCAATTCAGTTGTCCGAGTGTTTATTGGGGGGAAAAGGGGGTAAGGGGTGGACGGCGAGGCCATTAATAAAATCAATGGATGACTTAATTGCAAAAACTATAACTCTCATCTGGAACATCTCATAGATGTGGCAAGAATTCCACTAAACCTGCTGTAGTTTTCTACACATACTATAACCACACGAAACATGATCTCAATATTGTTTAAGAGTCCTATATCATCCCAATAGGTTACAGTGGTGTGTACAGAAGTTTTCCACAACATTTATTATGTGATCTCATTCTTTGACTAAACCTAGTTTCCCAATCTCCATATTGCGTGAACTTTTTGCAAGTATATCGTCTTCCTGCCTCCAGTGGTTTTACCGAACCTTTAAGGACCTTTGACATCTGAACTGGGTAATAGAAGGGTGGTGAGAGCTCATCTATGAGGACAGGGCATGGCAGTGGCTCCCAAACTTCAATCACGGCGCACTAGAGTACCACCATGTGTTTCACAGCACCCCTAGGCCAAACGTTTCTTACTGAGCTCTTCTGCAAAATGATTACATTATGGGTCAGATTTATTAAGCCTGGTGAAGTGATTAAGTGGAAGGTGATAAAGCACCGGCCAATCAGCTCCTAACTTCCATGTCACAGGCTGGGTTTGAAAAATGACAGTTAGAAGCTGATTGGCTGGCGCGTTATCACCTTCCACTTTCTAACTTCTCCAGGCTTATAAATCTGCCCCTAAGTAGCTGGTGTTGACCTCTCATCCTTAGTTTCAGGTGTGTGCTGGTGGGCGGGGCTGTACTTCTGTTTGCTCACATATTATATGACTGCCAGCCACTAGCGCTGGTCTTGCCAGTCACATGGCCCATAAATAATTTGTGCCCAGATTTATCAAGCCTCGGAGAGTGATAAATGGGGGCCTTGGTTTGGTACTGGACCCCTAACCCACGGCACTCCTGCAAGTGCTCTGTGACACCCCAGTGTGCCCCGGCGACGTCGCCCAGCTTGGGAACCAATGAGGTAAGGTAACTGGTCTTCCCACGTCTTTCATATGGAATTCATTAACCCTTTGTTTCCTTATAGTGAACGCTGACTTGCTGGAAGCTATTTCATCTGAAGCATTGCCTGATTTCAGAAGATATCATCCGCTGCAACTGTATTACAGAGTCTGTGTTTTGTGTATGTGCCCAATTACCCTCATTTCTCATATGTATAACACTCCCCCCCCCCCCCCCCCCCCACCACCACCACCATTTAAAGATCATCTTACAACCTAGTTTGAATTACAATCCATTTATTCATCATATAAATAATATAAATATACAAACATACATAGAATTATAAGCATAAGATGGAAAAATATCAGTACATAAATAGTTTCTCCCTCCGTCCTAATACGTGCAATGCTCTGCAGGAGTCACTGACGCCGTGCGGATATACGTCCAGAGAAATATAAAGTGCCAGACACGTGACATCATCCAGTGCAAAAAAAAAAAGTACGATGACATCATCATGAAAGTAAAATAGCAGCATCTTAAAACATAAATAAGCGTTTCCTTAAATAAAGCATTAAATATAAATATTGCTTAAATAGAGGGTTTTACAAGAACGCTGTTTTGTCCCATTATTCTCGTAAATCAGTGCATTTATACAGGAGCTTCAGGATGTGTCTGCCTCTCTAATCTGTGGCTCATTAGCGGTATACCATTTATTTATCTATTTACCCATGTCTAGTGCCAGTGACTACAGTATGTTAATGAGCCCAAGGTGTCGCAGATATCTGCTTTCAAGCAGTGCAAAATAAGTAGCGCTCCTGCTGTGGAACTACAACTCCAAGCGTGCCCTGCCTGTTGGAGGGCGCAGTCATTGCAGGCCTGGAAACATCCAGAGAGCACGTGCCACACTCAGGGCAACTTCTGCAATCCTGGCGGGAACAATAAGACTGAATCAGATTCTCATGACTGATGAAGCATCTCAGATACATAGCAACCAACCACCTTTGCTAGGAGCCTTTGCGCCACCTGCTGGCACAGATGAGGAATGACAACGTGCAGTAAGGAAGCTCTGAGGATGACAGCTATAGCTGTGGTACCTAGTTTTTGTCCTTACATGGAAATGTTAAAAATGTTCCCATCACCTGCACACAGTGGAGGCGGCCATTTAATGGGCGGAGCCAACAATGAGGAGTCGTTAGGCCTTCATGAAACTTTTCTACTTAATGACACATAACTTTCTAAACTTATTCTGCTCGGAGTCCTCGCTCGGCTCCTGCGGCGTTTGTAGGGTGTTTGCCTTGGTTCACCCCGCTAGCAGAAAATACAGTAGTCCAGGTGAGACTGTGGGGTCTATTTACTAAGCCTTGGGGAGAGATAAAGTACCAGCCAATCAGCTCCTAACTGCCATGTTACTGGCTGTGTTTAAAAAAATGACAGGAGCTGATTGGCTGGTACTTTATCTCCCTCCGCTTTATCTCTCTCCAAAGCTTAGTATATTCTGTAATCCATCCTAAATACGGCATAATGGTGCCACGCTCTCTTTCAGACCTTCAGAAGGAGACCAGCTCCTGAAAAATTGAGGACCTGACAAGAAGAGGCTAGAACAGGATAGAAATTGTGCAAAGACCCACAGAATTCCCTACGCCAAAGGCAGTAAGCTCTGCTGCCTACTCCTTGACCTGACCATGCCCAAGGCCCTGAAGCCCTCCATCCATCCTCACTCTACTACCTCTGTTTCTCTTTAGTATATTTGTTCATTGGCTTAAAACCATCTCCTTCCTTTGTGCGTTGGGTCCTAGAACCTGCAGCAGTCCTTTTTCTCTTGCCCAACGCTCTCCCTTCTGCTTCGTGGCCCTCTCAGAAGAGCTATGTCCTTGGGCACTCTCATCAGCCAGTCCCTGTATTCTCTGCATAGCACGTAGCCTCTCACCTTCCTCTTGATCTCGCTGTCACTGGTGGAAGCCCAGCTCAGGGGCTCAGGGTGGATGGATGGGGGTTGGTAGCCCAGGATGATCATGGCTGTATTTAGGTTACTCAGCAAAGCCTCGGAGGACCTCCGAGAAGCCTCCAGGAGCTTGTGCAGATCTGCTGCCTCTGGATTCAGGTTGTACTGATCGTCCTGGACCAGCTGGAGGAACTCGGAGATGGCTGAGAAAGCATCCCTGTCCAGCAGCAGACGTTCTCCCGGGCAGAGACATCTCCACGTCCTGAAGCCCAGGGCAGCGGTGGGTAGGCCCTTCTCCAGCCAGTAGGGAAAATTGAACCCAGGGTCGCTGAACGGCGTGCCCTGATAGTGCAGCTTTATGGAGGAAACACAAGAAAGACTGATGGTTAGAAGAGGACCCAGGAGACGATGGAGATAGAGGAATGGAGAAGGATGTACAAAGAGGAGAGACACAGGAGAAAGGGGTCAAGGGGGCTATTTATCAAAGCATGCAGACAGATAAAGGTGTCTATTTACTAAGCCTTGAAGAGAGATAACATGGATGGAGATAAGTTCCAACCAACCAGCTCCTAACTATCACTTTTCAAACACAGCCTGTAGAGTGGCAGTTAGAAGCTGATTGGCTGGTACTTTATCTCCACTTTATCTCTCTCCATGCTTTGATAAATACCTCCCAAGAGTCCAAGACCAGCATGGGGTTCATGGAAAACCCCATCTCAGGGTACCAGTGAGTGTGAGTAGGGATCCACCACACGTGACCTAATTTCCTACAGCACGATGGCCAAGAACATTGTTTTGTATGAAAAATCACTTTGGTTAAAAGTAATGGAACTTTTAACTAATTATCTATTACAGGGGTTCTCTGCTCCAGTCCTCAGGTACCCCCGACAGGTCATGGTTTCTGGATGTCACTATTCATGCACAGTGAAAAATCCTGAGAGCATGACCTCTTGGGGGTTACTTGAGGACCAGAGTTGAGAACCACTGATATAATATTAATATTTAGCTCTACTACTCCATATCACATCTGCATAAATTGCGAGAGACGGTGGCATCATTATAATATATGCTGGCATCATCAAGAGCGACTCCCTGCCTGGCATACATTATATGGCTATTACAAGTCACCCCGGGGGTTCCTTTATCCCTACAAAACTGTTCAATCTACGACCTGCTGCGACAATAGAATGGCTTGTGACTTCCAATATCCTTATAATGTACAGTAGGGAGTACAACGTCTCCAGGTATCACACAGTGGGGGAGATGTACTAAAGCCTTGGAGAGAGATAAAAGTGGAGAGAGAGATAAAGTACCAGACAATCAGCTCCAAACGGTCATGTTACATGCTGTGTTTGCAAAGTGACAGCTAGGAGCTGATTGACTGGCACTTTATCTCTGTCCACTTCATCTTTCTCCAAGGCTTAGTACATATGCCCCATTGGGTGATAAGTCTTGAGGTATAACAGCTGTATATTGCGGGGTGAGCAGGTTTCGTATTGCGGGCTTAGGGTGCCACTCACATATGTGTTGAGCATCATGGTGGCATTGGCCTGATGTAACGTAGATAAACTCTGTATCTGTGTGAGGATCTCTTCTCCGGTTAGGGGTACGGCCGCAGAGCCCCGGTACCACGCAGCGACGCTCAGCACCAGGATCACTGCACATAAGCACAAAGTAATGTATAGAAATCACGTACAATAAAATGAAGCTCCTCCACATTCAGTTTATACACAGTACCGCTGTATTTTATACAAAGCACCACTTCATGTAACCACACCTGTGCACAGTACCACTGCACGCCACACCTGTGCACAATACCACTGCACATATGTGCACAGTACCACTGTACTGCACCTGTGCACAGTACCACTGCACTACACCTGTGCACAGTACTACTGTACTACATCTGTGCACAGTACTACTGTACTACATCTGTGCACAGTACCACTGCACTCCACACCTGTGCACAATACCACTGCTTTACCTCTGCACAGTCCCCACTGCTTCCATTTACACCCAGGACACAGTTCTCTACTTAGAATCAGCCCGCAGAGGAAACTTACCGGTTCCTGCCAGCATCCTGCACCCAGCGCCTCGTACCTGTGATACACCTGTCCCGCAGGTGTAATGTTTTTATACCTGTCCTCTCCCCCATGTAGTAATCTGTAAACGTCACACACCCCCTGCCGCGCCGGCTGGAAAGGAATCCCCATTCCTGTCCTCAGCTCTGATTCTGGCTTCCTTCTAAGAAATGCAGGAAGAGGTGACAGCAGGGGAGGGAGAGGGAGCGGTGAGTCGGGGAGAAGGTATGTACAGGTGGGAGAGCGATGAATAGGGGCTGTGACCCCATGAAAGCGGGATAAGTAGTGACTCGTGCTTCCTCCCTCTTACCCCCCAGAGCTGTCACCTCGCTGCAATTAAGAGCTTTCAAGAGACCTGACGGAAGTAGGGCTGAGACAATGAGGCACTGCAGGAGTAGGGTTACCAGCTGACAACTCACCCCCCTTAGAGGTATTATGCGAGTCGCCCGCCTTTCTCTCCCAGGGATTTGGCACATTCTAGGGATAACACACACGTACACACGTGAGTGTGTGTGGGTGACCTGGTAATGGATGTGGCCCTGGCAGAGGGCAGTCCGGGCAGTGACTAATAGCTTCCATATCCCACTCTGATCAGATAGGGAGCCAGATGTGCAGTGATGGCAGGCACTGAGGCGGTATTACCCTACAGGCAGCTGGTACCAGGCATATAGGGAACCAGACCCTACATATCACCCAGTAAGGAGACGTTCTGCGGCACCGGTGATACCCCAACAATAGATATATATAAAACACAAATCTACAGTCACCTAAATATAGGCGAACATCGCCCCTATAAACAGGAGAGCGCTCCTCTCAGGTTGTCAACTCCGTCAGCGGAACGCCACATATAAGGGCAAAGGGAAATATCTTACGTACGCTGTGGGGTCTCTGTATTGTACGCATTTGCGCTTAGGACGTATATAGCTAAGTGACGCACATAAATAGAAGCACGTGTTTTTCCCAAGACATTTCCAGCCCAAATCCATTAGCAATCATGGCGGGTTTCTGTCACGTGTTTATACTTACTCATGTTAGCGCAGAGATGCGGCTTCTCAGTGCCGGCAGGAGATGCTAAAGTCGCATTGACTAATTAGTACGCAATATAATAATGTAACAAATCATCATATAAACGTCAGAGTAGTTTCTTCTGTTACTAGTAAAAGTAACATTTATATGTAAAATGGAATAAAATACACACGCCGTGTGCAGCTAGACGTGCTGAACTGTCACTATAGACACACATCTAGTAGCCCCCAGGTTCATTGTGACGGTGAGCTGCTCCAATGTAGCGTGTCAGTCGGCCCTCACGCACCTACATAGCTGACGTCACATCAATGGCACCTGGTGCTCCGCAGTCTCCACGTTGGTTATTTGCAGTGGTGCCATTTACCCAGTCACGATACACCTTCACCACAGCAGCACGCGGACAGGACACACACTGCGCTGTGACAGACATACTGCCACCTGTGGCCCGGAAGCCGATAATCATCCCTTACTGCAACTCAGATAAATCGCCCCTTTTACCCATGACAGCAACGAGTGATATGTGTGCAGACAGCCTATCACACACCTGATATACCCACCAGGCCAGCAACGAGTGATATGTGTGCAGACGGCCTATCACACACCTTATATACCCACCAAGCCAGCAACGAGTGATATGTGTGCAGATGGGCTATCACACACCTTATATACCCACCAGGCCAGCAACGAGTGATATGTGTGCAGACGGCCTATCACACACCTTATATACCCACCAAGCCAGCAACGAGTGATATGTGTGCAGACGGGCTATCACACACCGTATATACCCACCAAGCCAGCAACGAGTGATATGTGTGCAGATAGCCTATCACACACCTTATATACCCACCAGGCCAGCAACGAGTGATATGTGTGCAGACGGCCTATCACACTCCTTATATACCCACCAAGCCAGCAACGAGTGATCTGTGTGCAGACGGGCTATCACACACCTTATATACCCACCAAGCCAGCAACGAGTGATATGTGTGCAGACGGGCTATCACACACCTTATATACCCACCAAGCCAGCAACGAGTGATATGTGTGCAGATAGCCTATCACACACCTTATATACCCACCAAGCCAGCAACGAGTGATATGTGTGCAGACGGCCTATCACACCCCTTATATACCCACCAGGCCAGCAACGAGTGATATGTGTGCAGACGGCCTATCACACCTTATATACCCACCAAGCCAGCAACGAGTGATATGTGTGCAGACGGGCTATCACACCCCTTATATACCCACCAGGCCAGCAACGAGTGATATGTGTGCAAACGGCCTATCACACCTTATATACCCACCAAGCCAGCAACGAGTGATATGTATGCAGACGGGCTATCACACCCCTTATATACCCACCAGGCCAGTAACGAGTGATATGTGTGCAGACGGGCTATCACACCCCTTATATACCCACCAAGCCAGCAACGAGTGATATGTGTGCAGACGGGCTATCACACCCCTTATATACCCACCAGGCCAGTAACGAGTGATATGTGTGCAGACGGGCTATCACACACCTTATATACCCACCAGGCCAGTAACAAGTGATATGTGTGTAGACGGCCTATCACATACCTTATATACCCACCAAGCCAGCAACGAGTGATATGTGTGCAGATAGCCTATCACACACCTTATATACCCACCAAGCCAGCAACGAGTGATATGTGTGCAGACGGGCTATCACACACCTTATATACCCACCAAGCCAGCAACGAGTGATGTGTGTGCAGATAGCCTATCACACACCTTATATACCCACCAAGCTAGCAACGAGTGATATGTGTGCAGACGGCCTATCACACTCCTTATATACCCACCAGGCCAGCAACGAGTGATATGTGTGCAGACGGGCTATCACACACCTTATATACCCACCAAGCCAGCAACGAGTGATGTGTGTGCAGACGGCCTATCACACACCTTGTATACCCACCAAGCCAGCAACGAGTGATATGTGTGCAGACGGCCTATCACATCCCTTATATACTCACCAAGCCAGCAACGAGTGATATGTGTGCAGACGGCCTATCACACACCTTATATACCCACCAAGCCAGCAACGAGTGATCTGTGTGCAGACGGCCTATCACACACCTT
This sequence comes from Pseudophryne corroboree, assembly GCF_028390025.1. Lineage (NCBI taxonomy): Eukaryota > Metazoa > Chordata > Amphibia > Anura > Myobatrachidae > Pseudophryne > Pseudophryne corroboree. Next base: position 495,126,544 of record NC_086450.1, read on the forward strand.
ATATACCCACCAGGCCAGCAACGAGTGATATGTGTGCAGACGGCCTATCACACACCTTATATACCCACCAGGCCAGCAACGAGTGATATGTGTGCAGACGGGCTATCACACACCTTATATACCCACCAAGCCAGCAACGAGTGATATGTGTGCAGATAGCCTATCACACACCTTATATACCCACCAAGCCAGCAACGAGTGATATGTGTGCAGATAGCCTATCACACACCTTATATACCCACCAAGCCAGCAACGAGTGATATGTGTGCAGACAGCCTATCACACACCTTATATACCCACCAGGCCAGCAACGAGTGATATGTGTGCAGACGGGCTATCACACACCTTATATACCCACCAAGCCAGCAACGAGTGATATGTGTGCAGACGGCCTATCACACACCTTATATACCCACCAAGCCAGCAACGAGTGATATGTGTGCAGACAGCCTATCACACACCTTATATACCCAACAGGCCAGCAACGAGTGATATGTGTGCAGACGGGCTATCACACACCTTATATACCCACCAGGCCAGCAACGAGTAATATGTGTGCAGACGGGCTATCACACACCTTATATACCCACCAAGCCAGCAACGAGTGATATGTGTGCAGACGGCCTATCACACTCCTTATATACCCACCAGGCCAGCAACGAGTGATATGTGTGCAGACGGGCTATCACACACCTTATATACCCACCAAGCCAGCAACGAGTGATATGTGTGCAGACAGCCTATCACACACCTTATATACCCACCAAGCCAGCAACGAGTGATATGTGTGCAGACGGGCTATCACACACCTTATATACCCACCAAGCCAGCAACGAGTGATATGTGTGCAGACAGCCTATCACACACCTTATATACCCACCAAGCCAGCAACGAGTGATATGTGTGCAGATAGCCTATCACACACCTTATATACCCACCAAGCCAGCAACGAGTGATATGTGTGCAGACGGCCTATCACACCCCTTATATACCCACCAGGCCAGCAACGAGTGATATGTGTGCAGACGGCCTATCACACCTTATATACCCACCAAGCCAGCAACGAGTGATATGTGTGCAGACGGGCTATCACACCCCTTATATACCCACCAGGCCAGCAACGAGTGATATGTGTGCAAACGGCCTATCACACCTTATATACCCACCAAGCCAGCAACGAGTGATATGTGTGCAGACGGGCTATCACACCCCTTATATACCCACCAGGCCAGTAACGAGTGATATGTGTGCAGACGGGCTATCACACCCCTTATATACCCACCAAGCCAGCAACGAGTGATATGTGTGCAGACGGGCTATCACACCCCTTATATACCCACCAGGCCAGTAACGAGTGATATGTGTGCAGACGGGCTATCACACACCTTATATACCCACCAGGCCAGTAACAAGTGATATGTGTGTAGACGGCCTATCACATACCTTATATACCCACCAAGCCAGCAACGAGTGATATGTGTGCAGATAGCCTATCACACACCTTATATACCCACCAAGCCAGCAACGAGTGATATGTGTGCAGACGGGCTATCACACACCTTATATACCCACCAAGCCAGCAACGAGTGATGTGTGTGCAGATAGCCTATCACACACCTTATATACCCACCAAGCTAGCAACGAGTGATATGTGTGCAGACGGCCTATCACACTCCTTATATACCCACCAGGCCAGCAACGAGTGATATGTGTGCAGACGGGCTATCACACACCTTATATACCCACCAAGCCAGCAACGAGTGATGTGTGTGCAGACGGCCTATCACACACCTTGTATACCCACCAAGCCAGCAACGAGTGATATGTGTGCAGACGGCCTATCACACCCCTTATATACTCACCAAGCCAGCAACGAGTGATATGTGTGCAGACGGCCTATCACACACCTTATATACCCACCAAGCCAGCAACGAGTGATCTGTGTGCAGACGGCCTATCACACACCTTATATACCCACCAGGCCAGCAACGAGTGATATGTGTGCAGACGGCCTATCACACACCTTATATACCCACCAGGCCAGCAACGAGTGATATGTGTGCAGACGGGCTATCACACACCTTATATACCCACCAAGCCAGCAACGAGTGATATGTGTGCAGATAGCCTATCACACACCTTATATACCCACCAAGCCAGCAACGAGTGTTATGTGTGCAGATAGCCTATCACACACCTTATATACCCACCAAGCCAGCAACGAGTGATATGTGTGCAGACAGCCTATCACACACCTTATATACCCACCAGGCCAGCAACGAGTGATATGTGTGCAGACGGGCTATCACACACCTTATATACCCACCAAGCCAGCAACGAGTGATATGTGTGCAGACGGCCTATCACACACCTTATATACCCACCAAGCCAGCAACGAGTGATATGTGTGCAGACAGCCTATCACACACCTTATATACCCACCAGGCAAGCAACGAGTGATATGTGTGCAGACGGGCTATCACACACCTTATATACCCACCAGGCCAGCAACGAGTAATATGTGTGCAGACGGGCTATCACACACCTTATATACCCACCAAGCCAGCAACGAGTGATATGTGTGCAGACGGCCTATCACACTCCTTATATACCCACCAGGCCAGCAACGAGTGATATGTGTGCAGACGGGCTATCACACACCTTATATACCCACCAAGCCAGCAACGAGTGATATGTGTGCAGACAGCCTATCACACACCTTATATACCCACCAAGCCAGCAACGAGTGATATGTGTGCAGACGGGCTATCACACACCTTATATACCCACCAAGCCAGCAACGAGTGATATGTGTGCAGACAGCCTATCACACACCTTATATACCCACCAGGCCAGCAACGAGTGATATGTGTGCAGACGGGCTATCACACACCTTATATACCCACCAAGCCAGCAACGAGTGATATGTGTGTAGATGGCCTATCGCACACCTTATATACCCACCAAGCCAGCAACGAGTGATATGTGTACAGACAGCCTATCGCACACCTTATATACCCACCAAGCCAGCAACGAGTGATGTGTGTGCAGACAGCCTATCACACACCTTATATACCCACCAGGCCAGCAACGAGTGATGTGTGTGCAGACGGCCTATCACACACCTTATATACCCACCAAGCCAGCAACGAGTGATGTGTGTGCAGACGGCCTATCACACACCTTATATACTCACCAGGCCAGCAACGAGTGATATGTGTACAGACAGCCTATCACACACCTTATATACCCACCAAGCCAGCAACGAGTGATGTGTGTGCAGACGGCCTATCACACACCTTATATACTCACCAGGCCAGCAACGAGTGATCTGTGTGCAGACGGGCTATCACACACCTTATATACCCACCAAGCCAGCAACGAGTGATATGTGTGCAGACAGCCTATCACACACCTTATATACCCACCAAGCCAGCAACGAGTGATATGTGTGCAGACGGGCTATCACACACCTTATATACCCACCAAGCCAGCAACGAGTGATATGTGTGCAGACAGCCTATCACACACCTTATATACCCACCAAGCCAGCAACGAGTGATATGTGTGCAGACGGGCTATCACACACCTTATATACCCACCAGGCCAGCAACGAGTGATATGTGTGCAGACGGGCTATCACACACCTTATATACCCACCAAGCCAGCAACGAGTGATATGTGTGTAGATGGCCTATCGCACACCTTATATACCCACCAAGCCAGCAACGAGTGATATGTGTACAGACAGCCTATCGCACACCTTATATACCCACCAAGCCAGCAACGAGTGATGTGTGTGCAGACAGCCTATCACACACCTTATATACCCACCAGGCCAGCAACAAGTGATGTGTGTGCAGACGGCCTATCACACACCTTATATACTCACCAGGCCAGCAACGAGTGATCTGTGTGCAGACTGGCTATCACACACCTTATATACCCACCAAGCCAGCAACGAGTGATATGTGTGCAGACGGGCTATCACACACCTTATATACCCACCAAGCCAGCAACGAGTGATATGTGTGCAGACGGGCTATCACACACCTTATATACCCACCAGGCCAGCAACGAGTGATATGTGTGCAGACGGCCTATCACACACCTTATATACCCACCAAGCCAGCAACGAGTGATATGTGTGCAGATAGCCTATCACACACCTTATATACCCACCAAGCCAGCAATGAGTGATATGTGTGCAGATAGCCTATCACACACCTTATATACCCACCAGGCCAGCAACGAGTGATATGTGTGCAGATAGCCTATCACACACCTTATATACCCACCAAGCCAGCAACGAGTGATATGTGTGCAGACGGGCTATCACACACCTTATATACCCCACCAAGCCAGCAACGAGTGATATGTGTGCAGATAGCCTATCACACACCTTATATACCCACCAAGCCAGCAACGAGTGATATGTGTGCAGACGGGCTATCACACACCTTATATACCCACCAAGCCAGCAACGAGTGATATGTGTGCAGACGGGCTATCACACACCTTATATACCCACCAAGCCAGCAACGAGTGATATGTGTGCAGACGGGCTATCACACACCTTATAGACGGCCTATCACACACCTTATATACCCACCAAGCCAGCAACGAGTGATATGTGTGCAGACGGGCTATCACACACCTTATAGACGGCCTATCGCACACCTTATATACCCACCAAGCCAGCAACGAGTGATGTGTGTGCAGACAGCCTATCACACACCTTATATACCCACCAAGTCAGCGTACAGCACGTGACGTACTTCATGGGCTACCCGCTGCCGACGTCACCTGTAGGAGGTGGCCATAATAATGTGACTTGATCGTGTATAATACAGCAGCAGCTTCATATAATATAGCGGCAACCTCATATAGTATGACTACAGTGCGGTCAAGACTCCAAAAACGTACGTTTTTGGAGTTTGGCGTATTTGCAGTATGTGCAAAGCTGGTACCCAGTAGGCAGCGCCATCTATACGTTGCCTAATGGACGCCTATGGGACATCTTTATACATTCTTCCCTGAGAGGGATCCAATGAGATCCCCCCCTAGTGTCCCATGTGGCTCTCATGCTATTAATACCATTGGTGCACCCGATAAGTGGCAGGATGTATCGCAGACATAGCGCGGTGTGCGGTACATCCTGCACTCTATGAGGTAAATTTACTACTTTTTTTTAGAACTGGTTGTGTTGCCCGTAGCAACCAGTCAGACAGATTCCACTTAATATTTATCTAGCTGCTTCTAGAATAGATAGAATCTGATTGGTTGCTAAGGGCAACATCACATGTTCTAAAAAAACTCCCACCTTAGTAAATTTATCAGGCTGTAAATGTACCCCAGCCATGGGCAGATACGGACGCAGAGCGCGGTAAGTGGTTACGTGTAGTGAGAATTGTCTCCAGCATACAGAATAACCGCGTGCTGCCCCTCAGATGCGGGTAATTCCCAGCGACAGGTCATTAGGCCCCTGGAGCAGTCACTATAGGGACAGCTGCTTATTTCCATACTGGGGGCTGCGATGTGTGTGGGGGTCTCGGTATCTGTATTACTCGCCCGCCCGCAGTTTCTGGGTGACACACTCTCTGTGTGTTTGTCCTTATGACACATCACAAGGTTTTTTTGCAAATAAATCCTGAATCACCCAAAAAGCTCAGGAAAGACAATATCACGATGTCGCTTTATTGCTGGGCCTCCGCATGACCTCTAACCTCACCTCTCAGCGAGGTGACCCGATGGCCGGTCAGGTGGATTCTGAGGTGAATTTATAGGTCAGGTCAATATTATTGCCCCCCCTTTTCACAACTGCCCTGAGCCTCCGCAGTGACGGCAGTTAAACCCAGGGCTGCCACCAGAAATTGTGGGGCTCGGGACTGACAAAATAGGCGGGAATAGCGACAGCGGGATTGAGCAGCCCGGGCCCTCCACTCTCTGTCAGAGTGGCCGGGCCCGGGACAAGTGTACACAGGACGGGTGGTATTCATGTGACCGCCGGTCAGCTGACCGACAGTCATATGACCTCTTCCACCATCCCGACGGCTCACTATCCCGATGGTCGGCATGCCGACCAACAGGGACTATTTCCACTCGTGGGTGTCCACGACACCAATAGAGCGGGAATGGTCGCCACCGAGCCCGCAAGGGGCTTGCTGCACTCGCCCCTCCCCGCCGGGATCCCGGCGTCGGTAAGCTGACCGGTGGTCTCCTGACCGCCGGTCAGCCGTACTACACCCCACAGGACCCCACCTTGATGGCGGCTCTGGTTAAACCTATAGTAGCTACAGAGCACCCAGAGGCAGTGACAGGCGGCTCCTCATAGAGAGATCATGACAGTGGGGTTGATTTACTAAGCCTTGGAGAGAGATAAAGTGGAGGGAGATAAAGTACCAGCCAATCAGCTCCTGTCATTTTTTAAAACACAGCCTGTAACATGGCAGTTAGCAGCTGATTGGCTGGTCTCATTTTTATACATGTGATCATATTCTATAGGTAATCTGTGTATATTCTTTACGTGCCTCTATATGGATCTCATACAGGTTTTTTTTAATGATTTATCGATAAATAATAATATGTGTACTATTGCATTTTCTGTAGTCCGTATTTCTCATTGTTCTATATTGTTTGGGGGAGATTGCCCCCAGATTCATCAGCTCACTCCCCTGCGCCCCTTCCTTCTCCCTCCTCCAGTCACGCAGCAGCGGCTCTACCTCCCACTATGAGCAGGGGTCACAAAGGGGAACCACTGGACCCAGGCTGGCCAGTCTGGGGATGAGGCATCTATGGGTAGCAGGTGGGAACTGAATATAACTGGCGTGCATCCTTCAGAGACCACCAGTACTGAAACGCGTAGGACTCTGCCCGATACCCCTGAGCGGTGGGGAATGAGTAATACTGGGACTGCTGTAGCTGCAGCTTTGCAGCCACTATGGTGCCAGTAAGTGGCACTAGTCCCAAGTGGTGTCGAGAGAGGGAGGGAGAGGGTACATATAACCTGGGCCCAGGTCTAATGGAGGGGCCATGCCTCCTGTGATTAGGCCTTGCCACCTGAAAAGTACTATACTGCCCTGACTGGGAGGCATGTCATGCTCCCGTGAGTTGGTGCTTCTCATTGTGCTAGACACGCCCCCAAAGAGGTGTGGCTATGCCCCCAGCATGCTGTGGTCACACCGCCTCGAGGGAGGGAGGGACGGAGGGGGGGCCCAGGAAGTTGTTGTACTGGGGCCCAGGATTTCTCTTGTCAGCCCTGCTAGTCCCTAAGACCCCAGCCCATAACTTTATTCAGTAATTACAAACTTTTCTTCCTGTCCAGACGCAGGGCGTAATTCAGAGATGTACCCCAATTGTCTGCGTACCCCTCCAATGTTTGCAGTTCATGTGCAGAATGGGTCCTGCTTGGTCCCTATGGTTGACATGCTGTGGCTGTGTGGTGCGGGGAGGGGGCGGCAACGCAGACCGTTTTACAAAATGGGAGGGGGTGTCAGCCCTGTTCTGCAGGCATGCCGAGGTCAGGTTTCCTGAACCCAACAGCGTGATCACACCGGAAATCCTGAGTAACCTGAGGGGTATTCAGATGATCTGGTTCCTTGAGGAAGTCCAGGAGAAGAGCATTTTGTACCTAATGGAATGGGTCATGTTGGAGGAGGCGCTGCCAAATCAATGATACGAAAATCAATGAAAAACACTGCGCACACTGCCGCAAAATGACAGCACGCGGCATTTGTCCCTCGGACAAGCTTGGTTCTGGTTAATTAGTACCCATCCTCCCCCCTGCACACAACCTCCGAGAAGTTCCCCCACACCTGAGGGGTAATTGAGCGACTGCTCCCACAGAACGCCCGCCCCCCCCAGCCTTGGATATCCGTGCCCTACTTTGCCGGGGCACAGTGACATATCTGGGGCACGGCGCTGTAATCAGCCTGGCTGTGGCAGAAAGAATGACCGTGGCTCCCTGATATGTGATGACAGGGTGAGTTTCGCTGGCTGCGGTGTATCCCTGTCATAGTGTCCCCATTGTCTGTCTCGTGACACAGAGGAGGGGATGTGGTTTGGTGACAGGGGAGGGGGGAAGCCTCTGAAGTTTGGCTCAGTCACCCGTCAGGAATCCAGACAGATACCATGGCACCATCAGCAGCCGCGCGCTGACTGCCAAACACAACATCTGGGCGGTTAGTGTGCCAGCCTCGCGGGGAGTCAGCGGCTAGGACAGGTTACATCAACTTTCATCGTCGTCACCTAACGATGAGATAATTGCTAAATGATTTAATAACATGGTAATAATATAAACAAATTGCTGTACCTCAAAGCCACCAATCATCTCTGTTCTCCTACAGGCCAGGCTGATGACAGAACATGTGTACTACACAGCTACTGTGCCTCTGACTCTTCTGCTGTCCCTATCTCCTGCTGTACCTATCCCCAACTGTCCCCTCCTACTGCTGTACCTATCCCCAACTGTCCCCTTCTCCTGCTGTACCTATCCCCAACTGTCCCCTCCTACTGCTGTACCTATCCCCAACTGTCCCCTCCTACTGCTGTACCTATCCCCAACTGTCCCCTTCTCCTGCTGTACCTATCCCCAACTGTCCCCTTCTCCTGCTGTACCTATCCCCAACTGTCCCCTTCTCCTGCTGTACCTATCCCCAACTGTCCCCTTCTCCTGCTGTACCTATCCCCAACTGTCCCCTTCTCCTGCTGTACCTATCCCCAACTGTCCCCTTCTCCTGCTGTACCTATCCCCAACTGTCCCCTTCTCCTGCTGTACCTATCCCCAACTGTCCCCTTCTCCTGCTGTACCTATCCCCAACTGTCCCCTCCTACTGCTGTACCTATCCCCAACTGTCCCCTCCTACTGCTGTACCTATCCCCAACTGTCCCCTTCTCCTGCTGTACCTATCCCCAACTGTCCCCTTCTCCTGCTGTACCTATCCCCAACTGTCCCCTTCTCCTGCTGTACCTATCCCCAACTGTCCCCTCCTACTGCTGTACCTATCCCCAACTGTCCCCTTCTCCTGCTGTACCTATCCCCAACTGTCCCCTCCTACTGCTGTACCTATCCCCAACTGTCCCCTTCTCCTGCTGTACCTATCCCCAACTGTCCCCTTCTCCTGCTGTACCTATCCCCAACTGTCCCCTTCTCCTGCTGTACCTATCCCCAACTGTCCCCTTCTCCTGCTGTACCTATCCCCAACTGTCCCCTCCTACTGCTGTACCTATCCCCAACTGTCCCCTTCTCCTGCTGTACCTATCCCCAACTGTCCCCTCCTACTGCTGTACCTATCCCCAACTGTCCCCTTCTCCTGCTGTACCTATCCCCAACTGTCCCCTTCTCCTGCTGTACCTATCCCCAACTGTCCCCTTCTACTGCCCACTTCTCCTCCTATCCCCTGCTATCCTCTCCTCCTGCTGCACACATCTCCTGGTATCCTCTCCTCCTGCTGCACCCATCCCCTGCTATCCTCTCCTCCTGCTGCACCTATCCCCTGCTATCCTCTCCTCCTGCTGCACCCATCCCCTGCTGGCCCCTGGTAGTAGGAGGCGGAGCAGCCAGGCAGAGGTGGCCGGTACGGCCCTCAGCAACATATCAGCCTTGGCGCCCAGATATTGCGCAGTGTATAATTCTGGGGGGCATCAGAAGAGTTTGCAGCGGCCATTTTGGACAGATATGAACTTTGCAGGTGGAGAGGGGGTGGAACAGGCCTCCAGATTAATTATCTTTGATGCCCCAACCACAAACCAACAATGGTGCCCCCTCCAGCCCTCCGAGGCTTAACTGAGAAGCTGATTCAGAGTAGGGAGGAAATAGGTCCGTGCTATCTACTAAGGAGCAGCGTTATATTTACCACACAAGGTTATGACTACAGGGATAAAATGTTTCTATATATACACAACTTATATCATTATTATTATTATTTTCTCTATCGTCCTAGTGGATGCTGGGGTTCCTGAAAGGACCATGGGGAATAGCGGCTCCGCAGGAGACAGGGCACAAAAAGTAAAGCTTTAGGATCAGGTGGTGTGCACTGGCTCCTCCCCCTATGACCCTCCTCCAAGCCAGTTAGATTTTTGTGCCCGGCCGAGAAGGGTGCAATCTAGGTGGCTCTCCTAAAGAGCTGCTTAGGAAAGTTTAGCTTAGGTTTTTTATTTTACAGTGAGTCCTGCTGGCAACAGGATCACTGCAACGAGGGACTTAGGGGAGAAGAAGTGAACTCACCTGCGTGCAGGATGGATTGGCTTCTTGGCTACTGGACATCAGCTCCAGAGGGACGATCACAGGTACAGCCTGGATGGTCACCGGAGCCTTGCCGCCGGCCCCCTTGCAGATGCTGAAGTAAGAAGAGGTCCAGAATCGGCGGCAGAAGACTCCTCAGTCTTCTAAAGGTAGCGCACAGCACTGCAGCTGTGCGCCATTTTCCTCTCAGCACACTTCACACGGCAGTCACTGAGGGTGCAGGGCGCTGGGAGGGGGGCGCCCTGGGAGGCAAATGAATACCTATTTTGGCTAAAAATACCTCACATATAGCCTCCGGAGGCTATATGGAGATATTTAACCCCTGCCAGAATCCGTTAAGAGCGGGAGACGAGGCCGCCGAAAAAGGGGCGGGGCCTATCTCCTCAGCACTTTTTCCCTCACAGAAAGGCTGGAGGGAAGGCTCCCAGGCTCTCCCCTGCACTGCACTACAGAAACAGGGTTAAAACAGAGAGGGGGGGCACTAATTTGGCGATATGCTTATATATATTAAGATGCTATAAGGGAAAACACTTATATAAGGTTGTCCCTATATAATTATAGCGTTTTTGGTGTGTGCTGGCAAACTCTCCCTCTGTCTCTCCAAAGGGCTAGTGGGTCCTGTCCTCTATCAGAGCATTCCCTGTGTGTGTGCTGTGTGTCGGTACGTGTGTGTCGACAGGTAGGAGGACGATGTTGGTGAGGAGGCGGAGCAATTGCCTGTAATGGTGATGTCACTCTCTAGGGAGTCGACACCGGAATGGATGGCTTATTTAGGAAATTACGTGATAATGTCAACACGCTGCAAGGTCGGTTGACGACATGAGACGGCCGACAAACAATTAGTACGGTCCAGACGTCTCAAAAACACCGTCAAGGGTTTTAAAACGCCCGTTTACTTTAGTCGGTCGACACAGACACAGACAGGGACACTGAATCCAGTGTCGACGGTGAATAAACAAACGTATTCCTTATTAGGGCCACACGTTAAAGGCAATGAAGGAGGTGTTACGTATTTCTGATACTACAAGTACCACAAAAGAGGGTATTATGTGGGATGTGAAAAAACTACCATAGTTTTTCCTGAATCAGATAAATTAAATAAAGTGTGTGATGATGCGTGGGTTCCCCCCGATAGAAAATTATGGGCGGTATACCCTTTCCCGCCAGAAGTTAGGGCGCGTTGGGAAACACCCCTTAAGGTGGATAAGGCGCTCACACGCTTATCAAAACAAGTGGCGGTACCGTCTATAGATAGGGCCGTCCTCAAGGACCAGCTGACAAGGCTGGAAAATATAATAAAAAGTATATACACACATACTGGTGTTATACTGCGGCCAGCGATCGCCTCAGCCTGGATGTGCAGAGCTAGGGTGGCTTGGTCGGATTCCCTGACTAAAAATATTGATACCCTTGACAGGGACAGTATTTTATTGACTATAGAGCATTTCTATATATGCGAGATGCACAGAGGGATATTTGCACTCTGGCATCATGAATAAACGCGATGTCCATAACTGCCAGAAGATGTTATGGACACGACAGTGGTCAGGTGATGCAGATTCCAAACGGCACAGTATGGCCGTATAAAGGAAGAGGACTTGTTTGGGGTCGGTCCATCGGACCTGGTGGTCACGGCAACTGCTGGAAAATCCACCGTTTTTTACCCTAAGTCACATCTCTGCAGAAAAAGACACCGTCTTTTCAGCCTCAGTCCTCTCGTCCCTATAAGATCATATCTGCCCAGGGATAGAGGAAAGGGAAGAAGACTGCAGCAGGCAGCCCATTCCCAGGAACAGAAGCGTTCCACCGCGTCTGACAAGTTCTCAGCATGGCGCTGAGACCGTACAGGACCCCTGGATCCTACAAGTAGTATCCCGGGGGTACAGATGGGAATGTCGAGACGTTTCCCCTTCGCAGGCTCCTGAAGTCTGCTTTACCAAGTCTCCCTCCGACAAGGAGGTAGTATGGGAAAAAATTCACAAGCTGTATTCCCAGCAGGTGATAATTAAATTACCCCTCCTACTACAGAAAAGGGGTATTATTCCACACTATATTGTGGTACTGAAGCCAGAAGGCTAGGTGAGACTTATTCTAAAAAATTTTTTTTGAACACTTACAAAGGTTCAAATTAAGATGAAGTCACTCAGAGCAGTGATAACGAACCAGGAAGAAGGGGACTATATAGTGTCCCGGGACATCAGGGATGCTTACCTCTATGTCCCAAATTTGCCCTTCTCACTAAGGGTACCTCAGGTTCGTGGTGCAGAACTGTCACTATCAGTTTCAGACGCTGCCGTTTGGATTGTCCACGGCACCCCGGGGTCTTTACCAAGGTAATGGCCGAATTGATGATTCTTCTTCGAAGAAAAGGCGTCTTAATTATCCCTTACTTGGACGATCTCCTGATAGGGGCATAGTCCAGGGAACAGTTGGAGGTCGGAGTAGCACTATCTCGGATACTGCTACAACAGCACGGGTGGATTCTAAATATTCCAAAATCGCAGCTGATCCCGACGACACGTCTGCTGTGCCTAGGGATGATTCTGGACACAGTCCAGAAAAAGGTGTTTCTCCCGGAAGAGAAAGCCAGGGAGTTATCCGAGCAAGTCAGGAACCTCCTAAAAACAGTGCATCATTGCACAAGGGTCCTGGTAAAAATGGTGGCTTCCTACGAAGCAATTCCATTCGGCAGATTTCACGTAAGAACTTTTCAGTGGGATCTGCTGGACAAATGGTCCGGATCGCATCTTCAGATGCATCAGCGGATAACCCAATATCCAAGGACAAGGGTGTCTCTCCTGTGGTGGTTATAGAGTGCTCATCTTCTAGAGGGCCGCAGATTCGGCATTCAGGATTGGATGCTGGTAACCACGGAGCCCAGCCTGAGAGGCTGGGGAGCAGTCACACAAGGGAAAAATTTCCAGGGAGTGTGATCAAGTATGGAGACTTTTCTCCACATAAATATACTGGAGCTAAGGGTAAATTTATAATGCTCTAAGCTTAGCAAGACCTCTGCTTCAAGGTCAGCCGGTATTGATCCAGTGGGAAAAACATCACGGCAGTCGCCCACGTAAACAGACAGGGCGACACAAGAAGCAGGAGGGCAATGGCAGAAACTGCAAGGACTTTTCGCTGGGCGGAAAATCATGTGATAACACTGTCAGCAGTTTTTCATCCCGGGAATGGAAACTGGGAAGCAGACTTCCTCAGCACGACCTCCACCCGGGAGAGTGGAAACTTCATTGAGAAGTTTTTTCCACATGATTGTAAACCGTTGGGAAATACCAAAGGTGGACATGATGGCGTCCCGTCTGAACAAAAAACGGGACAGGTATTGCGCCAGGTCAAGAGACCCTCAGGCAATAGATGTGGACGTTCTGGTAACACCGTGGGTGTACCAGTCGGTGTATGTGTTCCCTCCTCTGCTTCTCATACCTAAGGTGCTGAGAATTATAAGACGTAGAGGAGTAAGAACTATACTCATGGCTCCGGATTGGCCAAGAAGGACTTGGTACCCGGAACTTCAAGAGATGCTTACAGAGGTCTTATGGCCTCTGCCGCTAAGAAGGGACTTGCTTCAGCAAGTACCATGTCTGTTCCAAGACTTAACGCAGCTGCGTTTGTCGGCATGGCGATGGAAAGCCGGATCCTAAGGGAAAAAAGGCATTCCGGAAGAGGTCATTCCTACCCTGGTCAAAGCCAGAAAGGAGGTGACCGCACAACATTATCACCACGTGTGGCGAAAATATGTTGCGTGGTGTGAGGCCAGGAAGGCCCCACAAAGAAATTTCAACTCGGTCGTTTCCTGCATTTCCTGCAAACAGGAGTGTCTATGGGCCTCAAATTGGGGTCCATTAAGGTTCAAATTCGGCCCTGTAAATTTTCTTCCAGAAAGAATTGGCTTCAGTTCCTGAAGTCCAGAAGTTTGTCAAGGGAGTATTGCATATACAAACCCCTTTTTTTTTGTGCCTCCAGTGGCACTGTGGGATCTCAACGTAGTTCTGGGATTCCTCAAATCACATTGGTTTAAAACCAGTCAAATATGTGGATTTGAAGCATCTCACATAAAAAGTGAACATGCTCTTGGACCTGGCCTGGACCAGGCGAGTGTCAAATTGGTGTTTTTTTCTCAAAAAAGCCCATATCTGTTTGTCCATTCGGACAGGGCAGAGCTGCGGACTCGTCCCCAGTTCTCTCCCTAAGGTGGTGTCAGTGTTTCACCTGAACCAGCTTATTGTGGTGCCTTGCACCTACTAGGGACTTGGAGGACTCCAAGTTGCTAGAAGTTGTCAGGGCCCTGAAAATATGTTCCAGGACAGCTGGAGTCAGAAAATCTGACTCGCTGTTTATACTGTATGCACCCAACAAGTTGGGTGCGCCTGCTTCTAAGCAGTCGATTGCTCGTTGGATTTGTAACACAATTCAACTTGCACATTCTGAGGCAGGCCTGCCACAGTCTAAATCGGTTAAGGCCCATTCCACAAGGAAGGTGGGCTCATCTTGGGCGGCTGCCCGAGAGGTCTCGGCATTACAACTCTGCCGAGCAGCTACGTGGTCAGGGGAGAACACGTTTGTAAAATTCTACAAATTTGATATCCTGGCAAAAGAGGACCTGGAGTTCTCTCATTCGGTGCTGCAGAGTCATCCGCACTCTCCCGCCCGTTTGGGAGCTTTGGTATAATCCCCATGGTCCTTTCAGGAACCCCAGCATCCACTAGGACGATAGAGAAAATAAGAATTTACTTACCGATAATTCTATTTCTCGGAGTCCGTAGTGGATGCTGGGCGCCCATCCCAAGTGCGGATTATCTGCAATACTTGTACATAGTTACAAAAATCGGGTTATTATTGTGGTGAGCCATCTTTTCAGAGGCTCCGCTGTTATCATACTGTTAACTGGGTTTAGATCACAAGTTGTACGGTGTGATTGGTGTGGCTGGTATGAGTCTTACCCGGGATTCAAAATTCCTCCCTTATTGTGTACGCTCGTCCGGGCACAGTACCTAACTGGCTTGGAGGAGGGTCATAGGGGGAGGAGCCAGTGCACACCACCTGATCCTAAAGCTTTACTTTTTGTGCCCTGTCTCCTGCGGAGCCGCTATTCCCCATGGTCCTTTCAGGAACCCCAGCATCCACTACGGACTCCGAGAAATAGAATTATCGGTAAGTAAATTCTTCTTCTTATTATTATTATAATACAGCTAATTATTCGGCATGCACACATATCGCCTGGCAGGCCGTGTTATTGATCTTCCTCTCTCAGTTATCCGTCTGATAGTGACTGTACACAGAGCTGGCTGCAGCGTCTGATCATCAGTCACACAGCGGAGACGTTTCTGCATGAATCAGGGTCAATGACAAACACTCCCATTGATCTGGATGAAGCCGGCGCAGGTGGATGTTTCCTAAATTACACATGTGGTAACCGTGCCAAGCGGCATTCCCCCTGTCCCTGCTGAGTGAGTCACCGCCGGGCAGTCAGAGGCCGCCTGGAGTTTCCCAAAAATACAACTCTGAACAAAAAGATCAAACTGTATAAAACTTCTGTGAAGAAAAGGAAATGAGGGATTCATCAGAAAATCATTTATTATAAGCTGCCTGCCGGCGGAGGAGGCTTTTCCTCAGGACAGGTTCCGTTGTGCTTCCTCTGCAACTCTCTAGCCGCTTTGTGCGGTTAAAGTCGCAGCCTGGCGCCTCTAGTGCACTGTGAGTGGCGTTTTGCTGCAACCGCGGTACAATTTTATGCAGGGTTTAAAGCAAGTGGCGGTACGCAGCACATAGCGGAGCGTCTCAGTCGCGCCAGGCGCCTCGCACAGTATGGACGCCAGTTGTATGAGGACACGTCTGTAAAATGAGCCCTAATCTAGAAGATACTGACCTGCTTCCCAGTTGCTGGGGACTACAAGCTCCAGAGTGACCTGTCATAATGTTAGTCATTACGTGACTAGACGGTGAATGTCTGAGATGTTGCTATAGGTTACAGCAGGGGTAAGCAACCTTTGGTAGGCCAGCTGCTGTTTAACTACACATCCCAGCATGCCCTGCTGCGGTTTTCGCTGTAAGGGGATGCTAAAATTGTGACAGTGCATGCTGGGAGGTGTAGTTCCGCAGCAGCTGGCATGCCACAGGTTGTCTTCCCCAGGGATGCGGCTTAACTTTGCCACAAGCAGCCAGTGCCAGGTGGGCATCTGTATTCCGGGGCAGGACGACGTTACCAGAGAACAGGATGGAACTTTCCCCCATAGCGCCTCTCCGCGGAATGTCATTTACATATTCTTATCTGAGGCGTATTTCATCAGACACGAGATGAACAGATACAGAGCGGAAATGTCTCCTCTTATAAGCGGTGACCTCTCTGAGTGCATGTCACCATTATTGGCAGCAGGAAACTGCTTATTTATCAATTCACTGCCAAATATTATCGTCACTGAGGCATGAGGCACTACTGAGCTTGTTGTTTGCAACATTCATTTTGACACTTGTGATTAAGGTGGTTATTCAGAGATGGACACAGATCTACATCCATCTACTCACATGCTGGGGGCCGCCCAGCACAGTGCAAGGCCACCCAGCACAGGGCAAGGCCACCAGGGCAAGGCCGCCCAGCACAGGGCAAGGCCACCCAGCACAGGACAAGGTTGCCCAGCACAGGCTAGGCCGCCGCGGGATGTGTGCTAATGCATTGATTTGAGGTTGACCCTTGCCTGCACAGGGATGCGACAACACGGTGAAGGGTCGCACACGCGCACTATGGCCAGTGTGAGAGCGCAGACCCGTTGGACACGGCCACTGCATGTGTACGCAGCAGCTGCGTCATCTCTGAATAAGACCCTAAGTGTCTTAATGGAATACAGTCACATTGGGGATGATGGACATTTTCCAGAACGCAATCATTTGTATCCGAGGAATAACACGCTGACAAGTTCCCAACTTTATTTTATAAATAACAGGGATCTACCGCTAGATGAATCCTGCTTAATTTGGAGAAATAGAGAGCAAGGAAGGATTCATATCACTGAGAGTGCAGCCTATAATTTCACTGGGAACCAATGACATCACTGAATTACAGGGATAAGGTGGGCAATCCTAGCCGTAACAGTCTGTTTGTCTTATATTAGAGTTTTCGTATGTTCTAAAATCTATATGGGCTTTCCTGAATGGGAAGCCATGGCATATATCACTGGGAGTGTGAAATCATAAGCGCACTGGAGCTTTGCCGCTTGATAAGAAATATATATGATTATATAAAGAAACATTTTTTTCGACTCTATTAGCGCCTGCCCAACTGACTGTTGCATAAACCAAGAACCTTGGGCTTCGCTTCTACACATTAGATCGCACGGTCACAAGTGTCTCTGTGATATACCGTGGTATTTATCGCAACAGTGGACAAAAGTTAAAAAAAAAGTGTTACTTTTTTATTGGAGTGTATTATGTAAAATAATATTGTTGACTTACTTTAGGTTCCCCTCCCTGTATCTGTAATGGTGCAGGGACGTCACTCTTGCCCCCGCTAGTCTGTAGGGTTGTCAGAGCCCCTCCCACACAAATGTCCCACCTATGCTGATCATACTCCACACTTCAGATAAAAAAAAACATTCAGTTTGGGTGTGGCTATCATTTGTAGTAAGTGCACAGGTAACAGTACAATGTAGAAGACATAACAAACATGGTCACTTCTTATAAACAAAACATTATTGTCACCTGGGCTAGAACTGTCCGGCATTCTGTGTGTACCATTCCTAACAGCCGACTACCTTAGGGGATGTGGAACAGGGAAAGAGAAGAGGAGAATTGCATAGAAACATAGAGTTCTGTGTGACTTGCTTGCGGTCTTCTAGGTAACAAGCATGTTGTTTACCCTATTCTAGAATTGTTAATCCTTAGTTATGAACTATACAACAATGCATATTTGTGATACTTTGCTCATGTATTATGACAGCATCAGGATGGGGTTACTCTGCAACCCTCTTCTCTCTTCTTCAGTATATCGGTGGGATTATGGATTCATTTTGGGGCTTCCCTTCGCATCAGTAACCGGCCATTATCAACCATTTCTCCTGTGGTTACTCACCCACCAGGCACTCCCTGATCACCCCCTGTGACTGCACTGTAGCAGGACCAGTGTAGATTCCGAATACTGGGTACAGGACCACGGAGAGTGGATCAGGGAGTCGTGTCTAGGTAACAGGTTATAGCAGGTGTTCATTGCCCATAGGTAGCCCTGACTAGAGGTATGTGGTACGGATGAATCATACAAAGATGACATGCAGGCAATATACACCCATTACATTAAAACCACCTGTCTAATACTGTTTAGGTCCCCTCCTGCCACCAAAACAGCTCTGACCTGTCGAGGTATGGTCTCCACAAGACCTGTGAAGGTGACCTGTAGTACCTATTGTTAGCAGCAGATGCCGTAAATCCTGTAAGGTGTGAGGTGGGGCCTCCATGGCTCGGACTTGTGTTTCCAGAACATACCACAGAGGCTCAATCGGACTGAGGTCTGGGGAATTTTGGAGGCCAAGGCAACACCTTGAGATCTGTGTCATGTTCCTCAGACCAATGGTTGCAGTGTGGCCGGGCGCATTATCCTGCTGGAAGAGGCCACTGCCATCAGGGAATACCGCTGTCAGGAAGGGGTGTACTTAACATCCAACAATGTGTAGGCAGGGGGTACGTGTCACAATAACATCCACATGAATTTCCCAGCAGAACACTGCCCACAGCATCACACTGCCTCCGCCGTCTTGCCTTCTTCCCATAGGACATCCTGGTGCCATCTCTTCCCCAAGTAAATGCTGCACGCACAAACGGATGTCCACATGATGTAAACGAGAATGTGATTCATCAGACCAGGCCACCTTGTTCCATTGCTCATGATCCAGTTGTGACACTCATATGCCCATTGTAGGCAATTTCAGCGGAGCGTAGGTTACAGCGTGGACACTGTGACCGGTCTGCGGCTATAGAGCCCTACATGCAGCAAGCTGCGATGCTCTGTGTGGTCTGAAACTTTCCTATCATAGCCAGCGTTAACTTTGTCAGCAATTTGTGCTACAGTAGCTCTTCTGTGAGACTGGACCAGACGGGTTATCCTTCGCTTCCCACACGCATCACTGAGCCTGGTCGCCCATGAGCCTGTCGCCGGTTCACTGGTTGTCCTTTCTTGGACCACGTTTGGTAGGTACGGACCACTGCACAATAGAAACTCCCCACAAGACCTGCCGTCTTGGAGATGCTCTGACCCAGTTGTCTAGCCACCATAATTTGGACCTTGCCACAGTTGCTCAGACCCTTACACTTGATGACTAATCTATCCCACCCCTTGTGCCACTGTAATGAGATAATCAGTGCTATTCACTTCATCTGTCAGTGGTTTTCATGTTATGGCTGATGGGTGTAGGTGGTCTGTATACAAAGCCCAAACCAGCCTCCTCCTCTTACCTAAATTCCACAAAGCGTGTGAAATACTGCACTGGGTCTAGCAAATACCCCAAACCTGCAAGTGTCATCATTAGGAAGCCTTCCCTATTATCCCAGATGGGTGGTATTCATGTGACCAGCGGTCAGCTGACCGACAGTCACATGACCTCCTCCACCATCCCGACGGCTCACTATCCTGATGGATGGCATACCGACCAACAGGGACTATTTCCACTCGTGGGTGTCCACAACACCCATAGAGTGGGAATAGAAACCATGGTGACCGCAGGTCGACACCGAGCCAGCAGCGTGGCGAGCCCGCAAGGGGCTTACTGCACTCGCTCCTCCTCGCCGGGATCCCGGCGTCGGTATGCTGCCGGGATCCCGGCGTCGACACCCTCCCAGACACACAGGAACTTCTATCAGGAAGGGAATACAGTTGTCAAGGCGACGCCTTCCTCCTTATTCCCAAGGATGCCAACTGCCCCCCGGGCCAGCACAATTTAAGTGTTCCAGGGCCACCTGACCGTGGATTCCCTGTGAAAAGCTGGGCCGCTTGCTTGAGTCTGCCCCCCCAAGGCTGAATGTTGCCAGCCAACCCCTGACTACCGGTCCCAGCAAGCCCTGACTTGCATAATTTTATTGACTGCCAGGACATACTGGCCCTTGGAGGTCCACAGGCGCGTGCAAGTCCCGACATCCGTGGCCCGCTGCGATCTGCTGTGAATCCGCATAAAATAAATGACACATTACGCACACACTGGATGTATTACTGAAATACACCGCTCTTTTGTTACCCATTGGCACCAATGCACGGTGACCGTCCTGTTTACTGCACGTAGCATCCTCGTCCCGGCAAATGAAGAAACCCCACTACAATGCCTCGCAACGGGTCCCTAAGGGAGCTCATTGTGATGGACAGGCTTAGGGGTGTATTCAATAACTGTCGGAAGCTGTCGTCTTGTCGGAAGGCGGCAGCTTCCAACAGTTCGGCCCCATTTTTTTCGACAAGTCAGAATGCACGCTGATCGGCTGCTTCAGCCGCGATCGGCGTGCATTGTCGGGAACAGGGGCCAAACCCGACAGGTTTTATCCCCGATTCCGAGTCAGATTGAGATGAGGGAGCTGAGAGCAGGAGACGGGGGGAGCAGCGGGGAGAACAGGAACCCAGTGGCAGCGTGGCTCCAGCAAGCGAGGTCCCGCTTGCTGGAGCTAGGTGGACACTGCCGTGAGCCTCCAGTTACGCTGCTCCCCCTCCTCCTCTGCTCCCCCCACCGCCGCAGACATCTCCCCCCCGGCGCCGCAGACATCTCCCTTCCTGGTGCAGCTAACAGCTCCCCCCGATGCCACGGTCAGCAGACCCGCAGCTGCTGACAGCAGCAGCAGCAGGTCAGGAAACCGGGAACGGCCAGATCAGACAGTCGGATTTGGCCGCTCTTTGAATAGTGGTTGTCGAAATGGACCCAACTCTTATTGAATTATACCCCTTAGAGTCATTCCCATTAAACTGAAGAGCACGATATGACCGCTCAGAGCCCGGCTGCTCTCATCAAGGAGGGTGATAGAAAAGACGGCAGAATAAAGGAGAGTTTCCCCCTCTAGTGGTAGAATCTGTCTGGTGCAGAGGCACCAAGAATGCAAGTCCCACATAACATGATAAGTGGTCAGCGTAGACAAACACGTGAATGAGGCCCCCGGTGGTGCGAGCCTCAAACGTACCGCCGCCGGAGATCTTCACTCCTACACCGCCCCATGTATGATAGATGCAGGGTCCACATGCATATTATAAGTGATTTGCAACGTTTTATTTTAGAACGGTCAATACCACCCAACTGGAGAGTTAAAGGAAAGTAACAATTTAATAAAACGCTTTTTCTGATTGGCCAATTAAAAAATAGAAAGCGCGTAGTTTGGGCACCGCCTACACCGTATGAGACTGCCTAGCGCTTTCTAGTAGATGAGGTGTCTCAGGTGCTGGGGTGTTAGAGGGAGCACAGGAGAGCACTTTGCTTTTTGATTGGCTGGTACTTTATCTCCGTCCACGTTATCACTCTCCAAGTCTTAGTAAATAGACTCCTAGTGACCACTGCGTGCCACTAGTGAAACATCCCTGCAAAAGTACATAGTGATGCGATGGTACCATTGAAGGATAACCTCGATGGTGTAAAACCATCTGTAAAGGAACCATCAATGGTTTTACCCATCGATGGTCGCCCCCCCCTCCCCACACACATTACTGTTAACTGTAATGCGGACCAATCAGAGCCCGTAGGCGTGGCTTCACAGGGGTGAAGGGGCAGGGCTAAGCTCAGTGCCCTGACACTGAGGGGAAAAAAGAAATACAGGTTGAGTATCCCATATCCAAATATTCCGAAATACGGAATATTCCGAAATACGGACTTTTTTGCGTGAGAGTGAGATAGTGAAACCTTTGTTTTTTGATGGCTCAATGTACACAAACTTTGTTTAATACACACAGTTATTATACATATTGTATTAAATGACCTTCAGGCTGTGTGTATAAGGTGTATATGAAACATAAATGAATTGTGTGACTATACATACACTTTGTTCAATGCACAAAGTTACAAAAAATATTGGCTAAAATTACCTTCCAGCTGTGTGTATAAGGTGTATATGTAACATAAATGCATTCTGTGCTTGGACTTAGGTCCCATCACCATGATATCTCATTATGGTAAGCAATTATTCCAAAATACGGAAAAATCCGATATCCAAAATACCTCTGGTCCCAAGCATTTTGGATAAGGGATACTCAACCTGTATATAAAAATTCGGTAACACTAAACCATCAATGGTGGGAAACAATCTGGTTCTCCCCCATCGATAGTAAAAGTATTCGACATCGGTCATTGACCATCAATGATTTTGAATCATCGATGGTCAATGGCCATCCCTACAAAAGGTTAGATACGAAGCCGATTGCTCTTTAATGCCTGAAATAATAAGAATTTACTCACCGGTAATTCTATTTCTCGTAGTCCATAGTGGATGCTGGGGACTCCGTAAGAACCATGGGGAATAGACGGCTCCGCAGGAGACTGGGCACATCTACAGAAAGATTTAGGACTATCTGGTGTGCACTGGCTCCTCCCCCTATGACCCTCCTCCAAGCCTCAGTTAGGACACTGTGCCCGGAAGAGCTGACACAATAAGGAAGGATTTTGAATCCCGGGTAAGACTCATACCAGCCACACCAATCACACCATATAACTCGTGATAGGAACCCCGGTTAACAGTATGATAACAATGGAGCCTCTGAATAGATGGCTCGCAATAACAACCCGATTTGCGTAACAATAACTATTTACAAGTATTGCAGACAATCCGCACTTGGGATGGGCGCCCAGCATCCACTACGGACTACGAGAAATTGAATTACCGGTGAGTAAATTCTTATTTTCTCTGACGTCCTAGTGGATGCTGGGGACTCCGTAAGGACCATGGGGATTATACCAAAGCTCCCAAACGGGCGGGAGAGTGCGGATGACTCTGCAGCACCGAATGAGAGAACTCCAGGTCCTCCTCAGCCAGGGTATCAAATGTATAAAATTTTGCAAACGTGTTTGCCCCTGACCAAGTAGCAGCTCGGCAAGTTGTAAAGCCGAGACCCCTCTAGCAGCCACCCAAGATGAGCACACCTTCCTTGTGGAATGGGCTTTTACAGATTTAGGCTGCGGTAGTCCCACCGCAGAATGCGCCAGCTGAATAGTGCTACAAATCCAGCGCGCGATAGTTTGCTTAGAAGCAGGTGCACCCAGCTTGTTGGGTGCATATAGAATAAACAGCGAGTCAGTTTTCCTGACTCCAGCCGTCCTGGAAACATAAATTTTCAGGGCCCTGACTACGTCCAGTAACTTGGAATCCTCCAAGTCCCTAGTAGCCGCAGGCACCACAATAGGTTGGTTCAAGTGAAAAGCTGACACCACCTTCGGGAGGAACTGAGGACGAGTCCTCAATTCTGCCCTATTCATATGGAAAATCAGATAAGGGCTTTTACAGGACAAAGCCGCCAATTCTGACACACGCCTGGCCGAAGACAGAGCCAACAGCATAACCACTTTCCACGTGAGATATTTCAAATCCACAGTCGTAAGTGGCTCAAACCAATGTGATTTCAGGAACTCCAAAATCCAAGGTGCCACTGGGGGCACAAAAGGAGGCTGAATATGCAGAACTCCCTTGACAAATGTCTGAACTTCAGGCAGTGAAGCCAGTTCTTTCTGGAAGAAAATCGACAGGGCCGAAATCTGGACCGTAATGGACCCCAATTTGAGGCCCAAAGTCACCCCTGCTTGCAGGAAATGCAGGAATCGACCCAGTTGAAATTCCTCCGTTGGGGCTTTCTTGGCCTCACACCAAGCAACATAATTTCGCCAAATGCGGTGATAATGCTTTGCGGTGACATCCTTCCTAGCTTTGATCAGGGTAGGGATGACCTCCTCCGGAATGCCCTTTTCCTTTAGGATCCGGTGTTCAACCGCCATGCCGTCAAACGTAGCCGCGGTAAGTCTTGAAACAGACAGGGTCCCTGCTGCAGCAGGTCTTGTCTGAGCGGCAGAGGCCAAGGGTCCTCTGCAAGCATCTCTTGAAGATCCGGGTACCAAGCTCTTCTTGGCCAATACGGAACCACGAGTATAGTTTTCACTCCTCGCCTTCTTATTATTCTCAGTACCTTGGGAATGAGAGGCAGAGGAGGAAACACATAAACCGACTGGTACACCCACGGTTTCACTAGAGCGTCCACAGCGATCGCCTGAGGGTCCCTTGACCTGGCACAATATCTTTTTAGTTTTTTGTTGAGACGGGACGCCATCATGTCCACCTGTGGTCTTTCCCAACGGTTTACCAGCATTTGGAAGACTTCTGGATGAAGTCCCCAGTCTCCCGGGTGGAGGTCGTGCCTGCTGAGGAAGTCTGCTTCCCAGTTGTCCACTCCCGGAATGAACACTGCTGTCAGTGCTAACACATGATTTTCCGCCCATCGGAGAATCCTTGTGGCTTCTGCCATTGCCCTCCTGCTTCTTGTGCCGCCCTGTCTGTTTACATGGGCGACCGCCGTGATGTTGTCTGATTGGATCAGTACCGGCTGGTTCTGAAGCAGGGGCCTTGCTTGGCTTAGGGCATTGTAAATGGCCCTTAGCTCCAGAATATTTATGTGAAGCGAAATCTCCTGATTTGCCCACAGTCCTTGGAAATTTCTTCCCTGTGTGACTGCACCCCAGCCCCGAAGGCTGGCATCCGTGGTCACCAGGACCCAGTCCTGTATTCCGAATCTGCGGCCCTCTAGTAGATGAGCCCTCTGCAGCCACCACAGCAGCGACACCCTGGTCCTTGCCGACAGGGTTATCCGCTGTTGCATCTGGAGATGGGACCCGGACCATTTGTCCAACAGGTCCCACTGGAAAGTCCTTGCGTGGAACCTTCCGAATGGAATTGCTTCGTACGAAGCTACCATTTTTCCCAGGACTCATGTGCATTGATGTACCGACACCTGTCCCGGTTTTAGGAGGTCTCTGACTAGAGATGACAACTCCTCGGCTTTTTCCACTGGAAGAAACACTTTTTTCTGGTCTGCGTCCAGAATTATTCCCAGGAACAGAAGACGTGTCGTCGGGACCAGCTGTGACTTTGCAATATTGAGAATCCAGCCGTGCTGTTGCAGCACTTCCCGAGAAATGGGGACATGTAGGTACGCATCCTTGATGTCCAGGGAAACCATGTAATCCCTCTCGTCCAGGCTCGCAATAACCGCCCTGAGCGATTCCATCTTGAACTTGAACCTTTTGATATGTGTTCAAAGATTTTAGATTTAAGATGGGTCTCACCGAACCGTCCGGTTTCGGTACCACAAACATTGTGGAATAGTAACCCTTTCCTTGCTGAAGGAGGGGTACTTTGACAATCACTTGCTGTGAATACAGTTTTTGGATAGCCACCAACACTGCCTCCCTGGCAGAGGGAGTTGCCGGTAAGGCAGATTTTAGGAAACGGCAGGGGGGGAGACGTCTCGAATTCCAGCCTGTACCCCTTAGATACTACTTGAAGGACCCAGGGATCCACCTGTGAGAGAGCCCACTGTGCGCTGAAATTTCTGAGACGGGCCCCCACCGTACCCGGTTCCGCCTGAGCAGCCCCAGCATCATGCTGTGGACTTACCGGACGCAGGGGAGGACTTCTGCTCTTGGGAACTAGCTGTGTGCTGCAGCTTTTTCCCTCTACCTTTGCCTCTCGGCAGAAAGGATGAGCCTCTAGCCCTCTTGCTTTTCTGGGGCCGAAAGGACTGTACCTGATAATACGGTGCTTTCTTTTGCTGTGGGGCAGCCTGTGGCAAAAAAGTCGATTTCCCAGCAGTAGCTGTGGAAACGAGGTCTGAAAGACCATATCCAAACAGTTTTACCCCCTTATAGGGCAAAACTTCCATGTGCCGTTTTGAGGCGGCATCGCCTGACCATTGCCGAGTCCATAACCCCCTTCTGGCGGCGATGGATATAGCGCTTATTTTTGATGCCAGCCGGCAAATATCCCTCTGTGCATCACGCATGTATAAGACGGCGTCTTTTATATGCTCTATTGTCAGCAAAATATTGTCTCAATATAATGCCCGTGAGTGTGTATATAGCTTTAAGGGTAGCCTCCTGCTTTCTATCAGCAGGTTCCTTTAGGGCGGCCGTATCCGGAGACGGTAGTGCCACCTTTTTTGATAAGCGTGTAAGCGCTTTATCTACCCTAGGGGGTGTTTTCCAACGTGACCTATCCTCTGGCGGGAAAGGGTACGCTGCCAATAACCTTTTAGAAATTATCAATTTCTTATCTGGGGAAGTCCACGCTTCCTCACACACCTCATTTAATTTCTCAGATGCAGGAAAAAATAAGAATTTACTCACCGGTAATTCTATTTCTCGTAGTCCGTAGTGGATTCTGGGGACTCCGTAAGGACCATGGGGAATAAACGGGCTCCGCAGGAGACTGGGCACTCTAAGAAAGATTTAGGACTACCTGGTGTGCACTGGCTCCTCCCCCTATGACCCTCCCCCAAGCCTCAGTTAGGACACTGTGCCCGGAAGAGCTGACACAAAAAGGAAGGATTTTGAATCCCGGGTAAGACTCATACCAGCCACACCAATCACACCATATAACTCGTGATAGGAACCCCGGTTAACAGTATGATAACAAAGGAGCCTCTGAACAGATGGCTCGCAATAACAACCCGATTTGTGTAACAATAACTATTTACAAGTATTGCAGACAATCCGCACTTGGGATGGGCGCCCAGCATCCACTACGGACTACGAGAAATAGAATTACCGGTGAGTAAATTCTTATTTTCTCTAACGTCCTAGTGGATGCTGGGGACTCCGTAAGGACCATGTGGATTATACCAGAGCTCCCAAACGGGCGGGAGAGTGCGGATGACTCTGCAGCACCGAATGAGAGAACTCCAGGTCCTCCTCAGCCAGGGTATCAAATTTATAGAATTTTGCAAACGTGTTTGCCCCTGACCAAGTAGCAGCTCGGCAAAGTTGTAAAGCCGAGACCCCTCGGGCAGCCGCCCAAGATGAGCCCACCTTCCTTGTGGAATGGGCTTTTACAGATTTAGGCTGCGGTAGTCCTACCGCAGAATGCGCCAGCTGAATAGTGCTACAAATCCAGCGCGCGATAGTCTGCTTAGAAGCAGGAGCACCCAGCTTGTTGGGTGCATACAGGATAAACAGCGAGTCAGTTTTCCTGACTCCAGCCGTCCTGGAAACATATATTTTCAGGGCCCTGACTACGTCCAGAAACTTGGAATCCTCCAAGTCCCTAGTAGCCGCAGGCACAACAATAGGTTGGTTCAAGTGAAAAGCTGATACCACCTTCGGGAGAAACTGAGGACGAGTCCTCAACTGTGCCCTATCCATATGGAAAATCAGATAGGGGCTTTTACAGGACAAAGCCGCCAATTCTGACACACGTCTGGCCGAAGCCAGAGCCAACAACATAACCACTTTCCACGTGAGATATTTTAAATCCACAGTCTTAAGTGGCTCAGACCAATGTGATTTTAGAAACTCCAAGACCACATTGAGATCCCAAGGTGCCACTGGGGGCACAAAAGGAGGCTGAATATGCAGAACTCCCTTGACAAAAGTCTGAACTTCAGGCAGTGAAGCCAGTTCTTTCTGGAAGAAAATCGACAGGGCCGAGATCTGGACTTTAATGGACCCCAATTTGAGGCCCAAAGTCACACCTGCTTGCAGGAAATGTAGGAATCGACCCAGTTGAAATTACTCCGTTGGGGCCTTCTTGACCTCACACCAAGCAACATACTTCCGCCAAATGCGGTGATAATGCTTTGCGGTGACATCCTTCCTGGCTTTGATCAGGGTAGGGATGACTTCCTCCGGAATGCCTTTTTCCTTTAGGATCCGGCGTTCAACCGCCATGCCGTCAAACGCAGCCGCGGTAAGTCTTGGAACAGACAGGGTCCCTGCTGCAGCAGGTCTTGTCTGAGCGGCAGAGGCCAAGGGTCCTCTGCAAGCATCTCTTGAAGTTCCGGGTAACAAGCTCTTCTTAGCCAATCCGGAGCCACGAGAATAGTTCTCACTCCTCGCCTTCTTATTATTCTCAGTACCTTGGGTATGAGAGGCAGAGGAGGAAATACATAAACCGACTGGTACACCCACGGTGTCACTAGAGCGTCCACAGCGATCGCCTGAGGGTCCCTTGACCTGGCACAATATCTTTTTAGCTTTTTGTTGAGGCAGGACGCCATCATGTCCACCTGTGGTTTTTCCCAACGGTTGACCAGCTTTCGAAAAACTTCTGGATGAAGTCCCCATTCTCCCGGGTGGAGGTCGTGCCTGCTGAGGAAGTCTGCTTCCCAGTTGTCCACTCCCGGAATGAATACTGCTGTCAGTGCTAACACATGATTCTCTGCCCATCGGAGAATCCTTGTGGCTTCTGCCATTGCCCTCCTGCTTCTTGTGCCGCCCTGTCTGTTTACATGGGCGACCGCCATGATGTTGTCTGACTGGATCAGCACCGGCCGGTTCTGAAGCAGGGGTCTTGCTTGACTTAGGGCATTGTAAATGGCCCTTAGCTCCAGAATATTTATGTGAAGCGAAATCTCCTGATTTGACCACAGTCCTTGGAAATTTCTTCCCTGTGTGACTGCCCCCCAGCCCCGAAGGCTGGCATCCGTGGTCACCAGGACCCAGTCCTGTATTCCGAATCTGCGGCCCTCTAGTAGATGAGCCCTCTGCAGCCACCACAGTAGCGACACCCTGGTCCTTGCCGACAGGGTTATCCGCTGTTGCATCTGGAGATGGGACCCGGACCATTTGTCCAACAGGTCCCACTGGAAAGTCCTTGCGTGGAACCTTCCGAATGGAATTGCCTCGTACGAAGCTACCATTTTTCCCAGGACTCGTGTACATTGATGTACCGACACCTGTCCCGGTTTTAGGATGTCTCTGACTAGAGATGACAACTCCTCGGCTTTTTCCACTGGAAGAAACACTCTTTTCTGGTTTGTGTCCAGAATCATTCCCAGGAACAGAAGATGTGTCGTCGGGACCAGCTGTGACTTTGGAATATTGAGAATCCAGCCGTGCTGTTGTAGCAATTCCCGAGAAAGTGCTACCCCCACTACCAACTGTTCCTTGGACCTCGCCTTTATCAGGAGATCGTCCAAGTACGGGATAATTGAAACTCCTTTCTTGCGAAGGAGTATCATCATTTCGGCCATTACCTTGGTAAAGACCCTCGGTGCCGTGGACAACCCAAACGGCAGCGTCTGGAACTGATAGTGACAGTCCTGTACCACAAATCTGAGGTACTCCTGGTGAGGAGGGTAAATGGGGACATGTAGGTACGCATCCTTGATGTCCAGGGAAACCATGTAATCCCCCTCGTCCAGGCTCGCAATAACCGCCCTGAGCGATTCCATCTTGAACCTTTTGATATAAGTGTTCAAAGATTTTAGATTTAAGATGGGTCTCACCGAACCGTCCGGTTTCGGTACCACAAACATTGTGGAATAGTAACCCTTTCCTTGCTGAAGGAGGGGTACTTTGACAATCACTTGCTGTGAATACAGTTTTTGAATAGCCACCAACAGTGCCTCCCTGGCAGAGGGAGTTGCCGGTAAGGCAGATTTTAGGAAACGGCGGGGGGGAGACGTCTCGAATTCCAGCCTGTACCCCTGAAGTACTACCTGAAGGACCCAGGGATCCACCTGTGAGAGAGCCCACTGTGCGCTGAAATTTCTGAGACGGGCCCCCACCGTACCCGGGTCCGCCTGAGCAGCCCCAGCATCATGCTGTGGACTTACAGGACGCAGGGGAGGACTTCTGCTCTTGGGAACTAGCTGTGTGTTGCAGCTTCTTTCCTCTACCTTTGCCTCTCGGCAGAAAGGATGAGCCTCTAGCCCTCTTGCTTTTCTGGGGCCGAAAGGACTGTACCTGATAATACGGTGCTTTCTTTTGCTGTGGGGCAGCCTGTGGCAAAAAGGTTGATTTCCCAGCAGTAGCTGTGGACACGAGGTCCGAAAGACCATCCCCAAACAGTTCCACCCCCTTATAGGGCAAAACTTCCATGTGCCGCTTTGAGTCGGCATCGCCAGACCATTGCCGAGTCCATAACCCCCATCTGGCGGCAATGGACATAGCGCTTATTCTTGATGCCAGCCGGCAAATATCCCTCTGTGCATCACGCATGTATAAGACGGCGTCTTTTATATGCTCTATTGTCAGCAAAATATTGTCCCTATCCATGGTATCAATATTATCCGACAGGGAATCTGACCACGCAGCAGCAGCACTGCACATCCAAGCTGATGCAATCGCTGGTCGCAATATAATGCCCGTGTGTGTGTAAATAGCTTTTAGGGTAGCTTCCTGCTTTTTATCAGCAGGTTCCTTCAGGGTGGCCGTATCCGGAGACGGTAGTGCCACCTTCTTTCCCAACGTAACCTATCCTCTAGCGGGAAAGGGTACGCTGCCAATAACCGTTTTGAAATTATCAATTTCTTATCGGGGGAAGTCCACGCTATCTCACACACCTCATTTAATTCTACAGATGCAGGAAAAACTACAGGTAGCTTTTTCTCACCAAACATAATACCCTTTTTTGTGGTACCTGGGGTATTATCAGAAATGTGTAAAACATTTTTCATTGCCTCAATCATGTAACGGGTGGACCTATTGGAGGGTACACTAGTCTCATCATTGTCTACACTGGAGTCGGTATCCGTGTCGACGTCTGTATCGGTCACCTGAGGTAGCGGGCGTTTTAAAGCCCCTGATGACATTTGAGACGCTGGAACAGGCACAAGCTGTGTAGCTGGCTGTCCTATGTCGTCAAACCTTTTGTGTAAGGAGTTGACACTTTCACGCAATTCCTTCCATAAGTCCAACCACACCGGTGGTGACATCACATTCACAGGCATTTGCTCCGCCTCCACATCATTTTCCTCCTCATACATGTCGACACAGCAGTACCGACACCCAGCAGACACACAGGGAATGCTCTTACAGAGGACAGGACCCCACAAAGCCCTTTGGGGAGACAGAGGGAGAGTATGCCAGCACACACCAGAGCGCTATATATCACAGGGATATCACCTATATAAACGTGTTTTCCCCTTATAGCTGCATAATATTGTTATACTGCGCCTAATTTGTGCCCCCCCCCCTCTCTTTTTTACCCTTTTCTGTAGTGTAGGACTGCAGGGGAGAGGCAGGGAGCTTCCTTCCAGCGGAGCTGTGAGGGAAAAATGTCGCCAGTGTGCTGAGGGAGATGGCTCCGCCCCTTTTTCGGCGGGCTTTCTCCCGCTATTGTAAAAGTTCTAGCAGGGGTTAATAAGCACCTATATAGCCCCTGGGGCTATATATGGTGCCAGTTTGACAGCCAAGGTGTTATTATTGCTGCTCAGGACGCCCCCCCCCCCCAGCGCCCTGCACCCATCAGTGACCGCAGTGTGTGGTGTGCATGAGGAGCAATGGCGCACAGCTGCAGTGCTGTGCGCTACCTTGGAGAAGACAGAAGTCTTCAGCCGCCGATTTTCCGGACCACCTTCTTGCTTCTGGCTTTGTAAGGTGTAAGGGGGGCGGCGGCGCGGCTCCGGGAACGGACAACGAGGTCGGGTCCTGTGTTCGATCCCTCTGGAGCTAATGGTGTCCAGTAGCCTAAGAAGCCCAAGCTACCACCACTTAGGTAGGTTTGCTTCTTCTCCCCTTAGTCCCTCGGTGCAGTGAGCCTGTTGCCAGCAGGTCTCACTGAAAATAAAAAACCTAACAAACACTTTCTTTCTAGGAGCTCAGGAGAGCCCCTAGTGTGCATGCAGCTCAGCCGGGCACAGAAATCTAACTGAGGCTTGGAGGAGGAGCCAGTGCACACCAGGTAGTCATAAATCTTTCTTAGAGTGCCCAGTCTCCTGCGGAGCCCGTCTATTCCCCATGGTCCTTACGGAGTCCCCAGCATCCACTAGGACGTTAGAGAAACTACTGGTAGTTTTTTCTCACCAAACATAATACCCTTTTTTGTGGTACCTGGGGTATTATCAGAAATGTGTAATACATTTTTCATTGCCTCAATCATGTAACGGGTGGACCTATTGGAGGGTACACTAGTCTCATCGTCGTCGACACTGGAGTCGGTATCCGTGTCGACATCTGTGTCTGTCATCTGAGGTAGCGGGCGTTTTAAAGCCCCTGATGACATTTGAGACGCTGGAACAGGCACAAGCTGAGTAGCCGGCTGTCCTATGTCGTCAAACCTTTTATGTAAGGAGCTGACACTGTCACGTAATTCCTTCCATAAGTCCATCCACACAGGTGTCGACCCCGCAGGGGGTGACATCACATTCACAGGCATTTGCTCCGCCTCCACATTATTTTCCTCATCATACATGTCGACACAGCAGTACCGACACCCAGCACACACACAGGGAATGCTCTGACAGAGGACAGGACCCCACAAAGCCCTTTGGGGAGACAGAGGGAGAGTATGCCAGCACACACCAGAGCGATATATACCACAGGGATATCACCTATAAAGAGTGTTTTCCCTTATAGCTGCATATATATTCTATACTGCGCCTAAATTTTGTGCCCCCCCCCCCCTCTCTTTTTAACCCTTTCTGTAGTGCAGGACTGCAGGGGAGAGCCAGGGAGAGATCCCTCCAGCGGAGCTGTGAGGGAAAATGGCGCCAGTGTGCTGAGGGAGATGGCTCCGCCCCTTTCTCGGCGGGCTTTCTCCCGTTATTTTTTTTTTTTTTTTAATTCTTTATTTTTCATTTTGTAATATAGAACAATTTTTCCAAATGTGTCAACACATATATCAAAAATAGAGCGTATGTATCAGTCTCATAGCTTATCAGCTGTAAATATACAAAACATCAATAAATGGTTTGCGAAAAGAGAAATTAACAGATTCACATACGTTATCCTAAACCGTGCAACATTCATATAAAGTTACGTAGTCTGGAGTAAAGAGCAACCTCGGAGCAATATTGCATAGTAACACAAAATGTGGACAAAGTATGAGGTCACAAAAACCATCAAAAACAGACAAGAAGAGGGGGGGAGACAAGGGAAAGGAGGGAGGAAGGAGAAGAAAAAAAAAAAAAAAAAAGGGGGGGGGGGGGGGAACAAGCCACGGACGTAATGACTTTTAGAGGGCAGTATGAGGGCCCCATGGGCTTCTATTTTCAGTGTGTATTCAGGGTGCATAGTCAGCATAGGTCTTAGTGGTCTTAAAGTCAATCCAGAGAAACCAGGTTGCCACATAATCCGAATATTTGTCTAAGGCGGCAGAATAAACATCTTCCATGTACATATAGAAGTCAATGCGTTGGAACCACTCCCATATTGTCGGTGGGTTAGTGGATTTCCAATGCACCGGGAGTATAGCTCTTGCCGCATTATTTAAATGCTTGAGAAGGGAATTCTTGTAGCGAGAAGGGGGTATATCTGAATGTGACAGTAGCCAGAAGTCCGGACCCAGTGGGACCCGGTCTCCCAGAATCTTTGTTGATAGGTCTGTTATTGTGTTCCAAAATGGGATAATTAACGAACAGTCCCACCATATGTGGATCAATGTGCCAGTTTCCCTACTGCAT
Source organism: Pseudophryne corroboree (assembly GCF_028390025.1). Classification (NCBI taxonomy): domain Eukaryota; kingdom Metazoa; phylum Chordata; class Amphibia; order Anura; family Myobatrachidae; genus Pseudophryne; species Pseudophryne corroboree. Next base: position 495,160,338 of record NC_086450.1, read on the forward strand.
CTCCAACATAGGGGAGAGACTGAGGGGTAAATTTTATGTAGGAGAGACGGGCATCTATACCATCTAGTCAGTAATTTGTATTGTGTTTCCAGAACGTCCAAACTAGTGGAGCACTGTGCCATAACTCTGCAATGTGTGTCCCATTGGATCTTGATTCCCCGATGTTTCAGATCTTTATCCCAGGCGTCACAGAATGAGGGGACCATAAGAAAGGAACTCTGTCGAAGAATCTTATAGATGCCTGACACCACATGTGAGGGGGTTATCTCCTGACTGCACATGGATTCAAAGGGAGTGAGAGCCTTATAAAGGTCTGTCGCCTCTCGCTGTGATGTAACAAAATGTCGTGCCTGAAGGTAGAACCAATAGTCTTTAGCGGGTATATCGCCCGTATTCTGTATTTCAGCGAACGTTTTGAGTTTGCCATGTGCAATCAAGTGAATCACCCTAGTCACACCCGCCCCCCCCCCATCTAGAAGCAATCTCATTGGACCTGCCCGGGGGGAACAATGGATTGTCAAATATAGGCATAACGGACGTTTGTTTAGACATGAGTCCCATTTTGTAACGAAGTGTCCGCCATAGAGCCAATGTGGGCCCCACAGTAGGATGTGGTGAGCGACCAAACCTAGGGGACCAAGGCACTGCCTGTAGGTTAAGATTAGTGGAAGAAGATTCCAGGTCGACCCACTGTTTCCTCTGGGAAGCAGGGCGAGACCAGTCTATAATTCTATGTAGTAGTGCGGCATGGTAATATGTGGAAATCATAGGTAATTGTTGCCCGCCTTGTGTTTTCAGCCTAGATAAATGACTGTGCTTGAACCTAGGCTTCCGGCCGTCCCAAATGAAATGGCTTATTGCCTTGTGTGCTTCGGCTAAGAATTGTGGGGGAAGTTTCAGAGGGATGGTTTGGAAGAGGTATAGTAAGCTGGGGAGAATGTTCATCTTTACTATATTTATACGGCCTAGCCATGAGAATCTCTGCGTGAGCCAGTGTTTCATCTCCTGTCGCAATTTGCGCAATAGGGGAGTGTGGTTGATACTAGCTATAGTAGCGAGTGTCGATGGGATTTGAATTCCTAAATATGTAACATGGGATTTTTGCCATGTGAATTGGAATGATTGCGATAAGGATGATACCGCAGCAGGTGAGAGCGTGATATTCATTGCCATGGATTTTGAATAATTAATTTTAAAATTCGACATGTCTCCGAATCGTATGAATTCTTTCATAAGGTTGGGTAGGGAGATCAAAGGATTTGTTATGACCGCCAATAGGTCGTCTGCAAAGAGGGCCAGACGATGCTCAATTTTGCCCACTCGCAGGCCCGTGATATTAGGGTTGAATCTAATTGCCCGAGCCAGGGCCTCCATGCATAGAACAAAAATTAAAGGTGACAGCGGGCAACCCTGGCGTGTGCCATTGGAGATTGTTATGGGTTCAGAAAGAACGCCATTTCTCCCGTTATTTTAATAATTCTGGCAGGGGTTAATTTACACCTATATAGCCCCTGGGGCTATATATGGTGTCAGTTTGCCAGCCAAGGTGTTATTTATTGCTGCTCAGGATGCCCCCCCTCAGCGCCCTGCACCCATCAGTGACCGCAGTGTGTGGTGTGCATGAAGAGCAATGGCGCACAGCTGCAGTGCTGTGCGCTACCTTGGAGAAGACAGAAGTCTTCAGCCGCCGATTTTCCGGACCTTCTCGTTTTTGGCTCTGTAAGGGGGACGCCGGCGCGGCTCCGGGAACGGACGACGAGGTCAGGTCCTGTGTTCGATCCCTCTGGAGCTAATGGTGTCCAGAAGCCTAAGGAGCCCAAGCTACCACCACTTAGGTAGGTTCGCTTCTTCTCCCCTTAGTCCCTCGGTGCAGTGAGCCTGTTGCCAGCAGGTCTCACTGAAAATAAAAAACCTAAACTATACTTTCTTTCTAGGTGCTCAGGAGAGCCCCTAGTGTGCATCCAGCTCAGCCGGGCACAGAAATCTAACTGAGGCTTGGAGGAGGGTCATAGGGGGAGGAGCCAGTGCACACCAGATAGTCCTAAATCTTTCTTTAGATGTGCCCAGTCTCCTGCGGAGCTGTCTATTCCCCATGGTCCTTACGGAGTTCCCAGCATCCACTTAGGACGTCAGAGAAAATAATAAATATCGCCTCAATTACTTTGCCAGGTTCGCATAATAGCAATGACTGCGCAATCTCCGTGGCTTCCAAGCACAAGGTTTAAGAATAAGCAGCAGGATCTGTTCTGTATATGTAGAGAATCTCTCTGGGCTGATCCAGAGGCATTGCCCAGTCTGAATGGAACTGGAAGTGGTGTCACAACAGGGGGAACCCAGGGCTACAGCAGGAATGTGGCTATATGCATCGGGTCGATCTGTAAGTACTTTACTGTCCCTATTGCCTGGAGTGTGGGCGGTGCAGGCTCCACGTGGAAAGGTCTGACATACACGAAACCTCAGCCTGAGACCTGTGGGGAAGCCCTCTGCCCCTAGGTGTGACATGAGCAGGGGATAGAACGTTTTGCTAGAGTCTGTAATTCCTCCAGTTCCACCGGAGAGAGCGGATTATTAGGACGCTCCTCCTGGGTACAGAATGGAAATGTCATTAGTACCATTGGCTGATGTTGCAAACCCATTGATCCTGGGTAGTAGCAGCTACGTTTCAGCATCCCTCGAAATTCTGCCACCCACAGTATTCCATGGACGTGGCACTCCTCAGCAAACACAGAGGACCAGGATAGAACGTCATACGGGCGCCGGCCAGAAAGATAAGAAGAAAGTCACATCACTTACACAGAGACACCATGTTATACATACACTTGCCAGGAGACCGGAAAATAGGATTTTGGTACTTACCAGGTAAATCCTTTTCTTTTTCATCCACTAGGGGTCACTGGAGTACTCTTGAGATATGGACAGCGTAGCAGAAACAAAGGCACTGAATATTTAAATTTAGAACTCTCCACCCCTCCATATCCCAGAGTACCTCAGTGTACGACCTCAGTGTTTTTACTGAGCGAACTACTATAGAGAGGTTGACAATGGAGAATTCCTATAACATAACGGACAACAACAAAGTTGACCCATAACGTTACTGTCAACTAAACAGTTGACACCATAACCGATAGACCTTTATAATTTGAACCAATCGGTGAAAATGTGTTACCATAAGCTCCTTTGAGCTTAATACAAACCAGGTAAAATGTGTTACCCTAAGCTCCTGTGAGCTTAACACAACCCAGGTAAAACTGCTCTGGGTGGGCGTCCAGTGCCCCCTATGGATTCAAAGAAAAGGATTTACCTGGTAAGTACCAAAATCCTATTTTCTTTTTCATCCACTAGGGGTCACTGGAGTACTCTTGGGACGTACCAAAGCTTCCCTCGTGGGCGGGAGAGCTGTTTGACACTTGTAACAGTAGGCAGCCAAAGCTAGATGCTGATGCCGCAACCATTCATAACGTGTAAACGTGCACAAACGTGGTGCACTGAAGGCGATGTAGCCGCGTCGTAGACGCTCCACGACCAGCTGGTCCTGACATTCCCACAGAACCTGTGGAATGAGCTATTACTGACGAAGGCGACTGTAACTTAGCCTTCAAGTAAGCCTGACTTGTAGTCATTTTGATCCAACTGGATAATGTCAGCTGAGAAACTGGCTAACCCCAGTTGGCCGCATTATAGAGAACAAACAACGTATCCGTATCACGTACTGTAGACGTTCGGGACATATAGACGCGTAATGCGTGTACCACATTCAGAATTCTAGAATGTGCTGTCAACACAGGAACCACTATTGGTTTATTGATGTGAAGAATAAGAAATCGGAATTCGTCCGAAGTTCTGCTTTGTCATGAGAAAACTCAAATACGGTGGCTTGGAATACAAGGCACCCAAATATGAAAACAAAACCCTTGCCGAAGCTAAGGCTAGAAGAAAACGTTTTCCAAGTGAGAAACTTAATCCCCATTTGTTGTAAGGGTTCAAAATATGAAAACTGTAAGAAATCTGAACCCAGCCTCAAGTCGCATGGCGCTGTAGGTGGGATAAATGGAGGCTGCATTTGATGACACCTTGTAGAAAAGGTGTGTACCGACGCAATAGAGTCAAACGTCTTTGAAACTAAGTTGACCACACAGATACCTGCACCCTCAGTGCAGATAAACTCAGTTCTCCATACCACCCCGTCTGTAAAATAACAGAATACGGGTAACTTGAAAGATGATGTCGGAAACTTCCGAGCTTCACACCCACCTATATAGGCATACCAAATTTTGTAATAATGAGCGGCCGTAAACGGCTTCCTAGCTCGTAACATGGTTGGTATAACCGATACTGTAATGCCCTATTTCTTTTCTTAAGAGGGCGGTCTGAACCCCCACCCCGTCAACCGCAGCCGCGGTACATAGGTAAATAAGGGTAACAGAACGGTCCCTGTTGTAACAGGTTGGACGTATTATGAGCGGGCCAAGATCGTGTGCAAGTATTCCTTGGAGATTCGAGAAGCAAGCTCTCCGAAACCCATGAGATATCACTAGTATGACTGTGACGAACTGTCTTATGATCCGTTTTAGCAACGGAGAGAGCAGCGGTAAATGCTGGAGCCAGATACACAAGGCTGTATGACCACACGAATGTGAGAAACTCCACCGCCACTGCCCTTGTGATCTGTCGTTCTGTACACATACTGAGCGTTTGAAATTGTGGCGAGATGCCCTCATGTATACCTGAGGGTAACCCCACCTGTGGAATGGAACACCTCTGGATTTAATGCCCAGTTTTCAGGATATAAATCCCGACGGGTGAGATCATCTGTCTAACAGATGTCCACTCGCGGAATGAACCCCGTTGACAACATCACAAAATGGTGTTCTGGGCAATTGAGGATTCGAGCTACCTGCCGCATTGCCATGCGGCTTCTTGGTTCTCCCTGGTTGTTGTGTATGCAACTGCCGTTGCGTTGTCTGACTGCACTTGGTCAGACTGAATGCGAAGCATGTAGTGCATTGTAAATTGCACGGAGTTCCAGGACATTTATCGACAGCAATCTGTCGTGATCCGTTTTAGAACCCCTGTCGCTGATCTTTTTTAACTACAACTCCTGAACCTCTGAGACTCTCGTCCAGAGTATATACACCCTCGCCCCTCTGTGGGAAACGCGAGTGAAGCCCGGCGAACTAAAGCGCTTTGAAAACACATTATTATTCCTAACAGGCGAATACACCAAAGTACCGCTAGTGTGTGTGGCTTTTGCACTAATTACTAGATGTACATTTGTTCTTGCTGGTGTAGTAGGTAAATGTCTTTGATTTACCGTATTTATAATCTTACCTAGGAATTGACGTCGTTCAGACGGAATTAGATGCGATTGTTTTTGAACTTGACCTGCCACCGCAGTATACATTAGTAGCGCAAGTTAGAGGAACTCTGTTGAGACAGAGTTCTTATGAGCAGATCGTCTAAGTATGGAACGATTGTCACTGGCAGGGCTCTGAGATGAGCTATCCTCACCAACATCACTTTGGTAAATACCCGAGGCGTTGACAAGAAGCCAAATGGTAGAACCTGAAATGGTTAATGGTTGTGGCGTTTTGCAAACGCTAGATTTTGTGGCTCCAAATATGCAAATACTAACCGCAGAAAATCCATTTTCAAACTGCAGTAAGTGACTTGCTGATTGAGACTGCGACGGAGCTGTCTGGTTTTGTTACCCCAAACAGAGGGGAATAAGTAACCCTGACTCTGTTGGTGTACTATGCCTGGAAATAAAACCAGCTGAAACCAGCAGAGACTAAATGGCAACCTGCCAAACCGTTCGACAGAGGCAGTCTTGTCCTTTAATCTGTAAATAGCGGAGACATCCATGAGGTGATGTCTGGAAACCCCGCAAATGTAACGTGTAAAGACGCGCTTCCACAATTGGAAAATGGAGATGGCCTAAGAGGTCGTTAAGCCACTGGCTTGTTGACTGTAGCGTCCTGTCGTTACAAGGCGTGACTGTTTTTGTACCACCGCCTTGAAAAAAACTGAAGTCTAAAGGGATTAAACGCCGGCACAAGTATTTCCGTTTTGATACTGGATGCGGTAATGGCTGAATATCAAATTTAGGACCAAACAAGCTCTGGCCTTGTCGTGCTGAAACTAGCGACGATGAAAAGTGAGAATCGAAGTAACCGGCGTTAGCAGAAGCTTTACAGAGATACTCTGCAGCTTCTCATTAACAGTTCATTGTTTCCATACATAGAGTCTAGTGACCCAAATGTATCTTGGGTCTTTATAATGTGTGACACAGACGAATTCACCAATGGCGGATCGCGTCATTTAGATGTGGAAACGATTAAATAGTGGTTAGAGTCTACTCAGTCTCTGTAAAAAATGGAGACATTGACTCACTGGGTTTTAGCAATGTATGGTTGTCAAAAACCCCGCACTATCTGAGTGCTGGTGTAATGTACCCTTCTCACTCGTAGTTATCGGTGTGAGATCTGACATAGAATCGTGCATTAACTTATAAGACCAGTTAAATAAACACCCTGGTACCCAAAGGGAAATTGGCCCTTTGGAAAGACTGTCCTTCGTTAGAGCTGGCGGAGTAACTTCCGAGACTCCGATGTTACCGCTCCTTTAATTTGAATTGCCAATGCTTAACATAGGATCTTTAAAATTATTTTTAGTCTGCGCTAGAGCCTAACTCGCTATGCAGACAGACACCACAATAGGCAACGGACAGACACTTGCACGACTTATTGAAGTTATTATGTGTCATATATATATTTTTATTGCTTAAAAGCATATTAAGCCCAACCGTAGCCAGGCATCAAAAAATTATATGAAACTCATGGTTGTTCCTCTCCACGGAAATCTTTAGTAAAAGGCGAAAGATTTATTCGATCTGAAGAGAAACCAGAGTATTCTTTATGTGAAAAGCAGTTCACATGGGCAGCCTATGTGAAACCCGAACAAAATTCCCACTAACACCCCTGCGCCTCTGGTGGCTTAGAGATGTAGGGCAGGAATGTTCCAGAATTACAAACTGGAAAACAACAGGAAGCATGGTTAAAATGGCCCCTTTGCCATGCTGACCCTGATAATCACAGAACAAGTTACAATTGTTTCCGTGTTAATATAGCCTATTATACAGTGATAATCACAGGCAGGGTACAACACATGCTCTATGAATATAATTACAGACATTAATATAGGCTCAATAGCCTATTATACAGCAATAATATAGGCTCACTAGCCTATTATACAGTGAAAATAACAGACATTAATATATAGGCTGAATAACCTATTATACAGTGATAATCACAAACATTAAATATAGGCTCAATAGCCTATTATACAGTGATAATCACAGACTGTAATATAGGCTCAATAGCCTATTATACAGTGAAACTCACAGGACAGGTAACAATACATTATAAATACCTGTCACATATATATAGCTGCATATACACTGTGCTGCTGTTCATATAGGTATTTTACATACCCTTGCCGCTGTGAACCGCCAGATTCCACCGCCCCTCTTCCCCCCTGTAACGCTGCGTCTCTGCGGGAAGCCCGGGAAGACTTGCAGGGAGGCCTTTTTGCAGCCTCTTAGCGCTGGCACTGATCTGCGGGTGGATGGTGCGACGGCCCGGATATCACCCTCTTAGTGCTGAGAACTGAGGGAGCGTCTGCGGCCGTATGGCGCTGGGCGGCCGGGACGGGCGACGTAGCGCTGTATGGAGCTTGCAGACATAGCGGCTGGGGCTGTGGCGGGCGGATGAGCGGCGGAAGCGGCATTAAAACCAACATAGCGGGGCGGCAGCCTGCGCTGACCGCCCCGTTCCCCAGCCTACCTTGCTTGTATCCCTGATCATGGCTGCGACGGGGCTTCTTATGTGTAAGCTCCGTCCAGCTCTCCAGTGATCTTAGTCATGGCTGCGACGGGGCTTCTTCTGTGTAAGCTCCGTCCAGCTCTCCAGTCATGGCTGCGACGGGGCTTCTATGTGTAAGCTCCATCCAGCTTTCCAGTCATCTTAGTCATGGCTGCGACGGGGCTTCTATGTATAAGCTCCGTCCAGCTGTTGCAGGAGCAGTGGGCTGCCTGTGGCTGTGAGGGTGCTCTTTGTGAGGACCGACACGCCATGCGCTGTCCGTGCAGCGGCACTATCCCGGACCCATGTTTTTCCTGAAACTGGGAAGGGATGTGCTATTGAAAAAAGTAAAAAAATAAAAAGTAAAAATGAAAAAATAAGAATTTACTTACCGATAATTCTATTTCTCGGAGTCCGTAGTGGATGCTGGGGTTCCTGAAAGGACCATGGGGAATAGCGGCTCCGCAGGAGACAGGGCACAAAAGTAAAGCTTTCCGATCAGGTGGTGTGCACTGGCTCCTCCCCCTATGACCCTCCTCCAGACTCCAGTTAGATACTGTGCCCGGACGAGCGTACACAATAAGGGAGGAATTTTGAATCCCGGGTAAGACTCATACCAGCCACACCAATCACACTGTACAACCTGTGATCTGAACCCAGTTAACAGTATGATAACAGGGGAGCCTCTGAAAAGATGGCTCACAATAACACTAACCCGATTTAGTTAGCAATAACTATGTACAAGTATTGCAGATAATCCGCACTTGGGATGGGCGCCCAGCATCCACTACGGACTCCGAGAAATAGAATTATCGGTAAGTAAATTCTTATTTTCTCTATCGTCCTAGTGGATGCTGGGGTTCCTGAAAGGACCATGGGGATTATACCAAAGCTCCCAAACGGGCGGGAGAGTGCGGATGACTCTGCAGCACCGAATGAGAGAACTCCAGGTCCTCTTTTGCCAGGGTATCAAATTTGTAGAATTTTACAAACGTGTTCTCCCCTGACCACGTAGCTGCTCGGCAGAGTTGTAATGCCGAGACCCCTCGGGCAGCCGCCCAAGATGAGCCCACCTTCCTTGTGGAATGGGCATTTACATATTTTTTGCTGTGGCAAGCCTGCCACAGAATGTGCAAGCTGAATTGTACTACAAATCCAACGAGCAATAGTCTGCTTGGAAGCAGGAGCACCCAGCTTGTTGGGTGCACACAGGATAAACAGCAAGTCAGATTTCCTGACTCCAGCCGACCTGGAAACTATATTTTCAGGGCCCTGACAACATCCAGCAACTTGGAGTCCTCCAAGTCCCTAGTAGCCGCAGGTACCACAATAAGCTGGTTCAGGTGAAACGCTGACACCACCTTAGGGAGAAACTGGGGACGAGTCCACAGCTTTGCTCTGTCCGAATGGACAATCAGATATGGCTTTATGAGATAAAGCCGCCAATTCTGACACTCGCCTGGCCGAGGCCAGGACCAACAGCATGGTCACTTTCCATGTGAGATATATCAAATCCACAGATTTGAGTTGTTTAAACCAATGTGATTTTAGGAATCCCAAACTACGTTGAGATCGCCCAGTGCCACTGGAGACATCAAAAGGGGGTTGTATATGCAGTACTCCCTTAACAACTTCTGGACTTCAGGAACTGAAGCCAATTTCTTTCTGGAAGAAAATCGACCGGTCGAAATTTGAACCTTAATGGACCCCAATTTGAGACCCATATACACTCCTGTTTGCAGGAAATGTAGGAATTAACCTAGTTGAAATTCTTCCGTGGAGCCTTCCTGGCCTCACACCATGGAACATATTTTCACCTAAACGGTGATAATGTTGTGCGGTCACCTCCTTCCTGGCTCTGACCAGGGTAGGGATGACCTCTTCCGGAATGCCTTTTTCCCTTAGGATCCGGCGTTCACCCGCCCTGGCGTCAACGCAGCTGCGGTAAGTCATGGAACAGACATGATTCTTGCTGAATCAAGATCCTTTCTAGTATCTCTTGAAGTTCCGGGTACCAAGTTCTTCTTGGCCAAACCGGAGCCACGAGTATAGTTCTTACTCCTCTCCTTCCTATCATTCTCCATACACTGGGTATGAAAGGCAGAGGAGGGAACACATACACCGACTGGTACACCCACGGTGTTACCAGAGCGTCCCAGCTATTGCCTGAGGGTCTCTAGACCTGGCGCTTCATGTGAGACGCCATCATAACCACCTTTGGTCTTTCCCAACGGTTTACAAACATGTGGAAACTTCCAGATGAAGTTCCCACTTTTCCGGGTGGAATTCATTCATGCTGAGGAAATCTTCCTAGTTGTCCACTCCCGGAATGAACACTGCTGACAGTGTTATCACATGATCTTTCGCCCAGCGAAGAATCCTTGCTGTCATTGCCCTCCTGCTTCTTGTGCCGCCCCGTCTGTTTACGTGGGCGACTGCCATGATGATGTCCTACTGGATCAGCACCGGTTGACTTTGAAGCAGAGTTCTTCCTAGGCTCAGAGCATCGTAAATTGCCCTTAGCTCCAGTATATTCATGTGGAGAGAAATCTCCAGACTTGACCACACTTCCTTGGAAATTTCTTCCCTGTGTGACTGTTCCCCAGCCTCTCAGGCTGGCATCCGTGGTCACCAGAACACAGTCCTGAATGCTGAATGTGCCGCCCTCTAGAAGATGAGCACTCTGCAGCCCCCACAGAAGAGACACCCTTGTCCTTGGAGACAGGGTTATCCGCTGATGCATCTGAAGATGCGATCCGGACCATTCGTCCAGCAAATCCCCCTGAAAAGTTTTTGCGTGAGATCTGCCGAATGGAATCGCTTCGTAAGAAGCCACCATTTTTCCCAGGACTCCTGTGCATTGATGCACTGATACTTGGCCTGGTTTTAGAAGGTTTCTGACTAGGTCGGATAACTCCCTGGCTTTCCCCTCCAGGAGAAATACCTCTTTCTGGACTATGCCCAGAATCATTCCTAGGAACAGCAGACGTATCATCGGAAAACAGCTGCGATTTTTGGAATATTTAGAATCCACTCGTGCTGTCGTAGAACTACTTTAGATAGTTCTTTTCCGACCTCGAACTGTTCTCTGGAAACTTGCCCCTTTCAGGATATCGTCCAAGTAAGGGATAATTAAGATGCCTTTCTTCTTTTAAGAATCATCTTTTCGGCCATTACCTTGGTAAAGGCCCGGGGTGCCGTGGATAATTCAACGGCAGCGTCTGAAACTGATATTGACAGTTCTGTATCACGAACCAGAGGTACCCTTGTTGAGAAGGGCAAATTTGGACATGGAGGTAATCCTTGATGTCCAGGGACACCATATAGTCCCCTTTTTTCCGGTTCTCTATCACTGCTTTGAGTGACTCCATCTTGATTTGAACCTTTTTATGTAAGTGTTCAAAGATTTCAGATTTAGACTATGTCTCACCAAGCCTTCTGGCTTCAGTACCACAATATAGTGTGGAAGACTAATACCCTTTTCCTTGTTGTAGGAGGGGTACTTTGATTATCACCTGCTGGAAATACAGCTTGTGAATTTTTTTCCAATACTGCCTCCCTGTCGGAGGGAGCCGTTGGTAAAGCAGGCTTCAGGAACCTGCGAGGAAAAATTGTCTCGACTCTCCAATCTGTACCCCTGGGATAATACTTGTACGATCTAGGGGTCAACTTGCGAGTGATCCCACTGCGCGCTGAGACTCTTGAGACTACCCCCCCACTGGTGGAGGGCTTCTTTTCCTGGGAAGGGGCTGCCTGCTGCAGTCTACTTCCCTTTCCTCTATGTCTGGGCAGATATGACTGGCCTTTTGCCCGCTTGCCCACATGGGAACGGAAGGATTGAGGCTGAAAAGACAGTGTCTTTTTCTGCTGAGATGTAACTTGGGGTAAAAAGGTTGGATTTCCCAGCTGTAGCCGTGGCCCCCAGGTCCGATGGACCGACCCCAAATAACTCCTTCCCTTTATACGGCAATACTTCCATGTGCCGTATGGGATCTGTATCACCTGACCACTGTCGTGTCCATGACATCTTCTGGGAGATATGGACAACGCACTTATCTTGATGCCAGAGTGCAAATATCCCTCTGTGCATCTCGCATACATATATATATAGAATGCATCCTATTAAATGCTCTATATCAACAAAATATTTTTAGTCAGGGAATTCGACCAAGCCAACCCAGCACTGCATCTCCAGGCTGATGGCGATCGCTGGTCGCAGTATAACCACCGTATGTGTGTATATACTTTTTAGGATATTTTTCCAGCTGCCTATCAGCTGGCTCCTTGAGGGCGGCCGTATCTGGAGACGGTAACGCCACTTGATAAGCGTGTGAGCGCCTTATCCACCCTAAGGGGTGTTTCCCAACGCGCCCTAACTTCTGGCGGGAAAGGGTATAACGCCAATATTTGCTATCGGGGTAAACCCACGCATCATCACACACTTCATCTTATTTTATCTGATTCAGGAAAAACTACAGGTAGTTTTTTCACTTACACATAATACCCATCTTTTGTGGTACTTGTAGTATCAGAAATATGTAACACCTCCTTCATTGCCCTTAACGTGTGGCCCTAATGAGGAATACGTTTGTTTATTCACCGTCGACACTGGATTCAGTGTCCGTGTCTGTGTCGACCGACTGAGGTAAATGGGCGTTTTTTTTTTTTTTTTTTTTAAAACCCCTGACGGTGATTCTGAGACGCCTGGACCGGTACTAATTGTTTGTCGGCCGTCTCATGTCGTCAACCGACCTTGCAGCGTGTTGACATTCTCACGTAATTCCCTAAATAAGCCATCCATTCCGGTGTCGACTCCCTAGAGAGTGACATCACCTTACAGGCAATTTCTCCGCCTCCTCCAACATCGTCCTCATACATGTCGACACACACGTACCGACACACAGCACACACACCTGGAATGCTCTGACAGAGGACAGGACCCACTAGCCCTTTGGAGAGACAGAGGGAGAGTTTGCCAGCACACACCAAAAAAACGCTATAATTACATAGGGACAACCTTATATAAGTGTTTCTCCCTAATAGCATCTTTATATATATATATTTATATCGCCAATTAGTGCCCCCCCTCTCTGTTTAAACCCTGTTTCTGTAGTGCAGTGCAGGGGAGAGCCTGGGAGCCTTCTCTCCAGCCTTTCTGTGAGAGAAAATGGCGCTGTGTGCTGAGGAGATAGGCCCCGCCCCTTTTCCGGCGGGCTCGTCTCCCGCTCTTTAGTGAAGTTTGGCAGGGGTTAAATATCTCCATATAGCCTCTGGGGGCTATATGTGAGGTATTTTTAGCCAGTATATAGGTTTACATTTGCCTCCCAGGGCGCCCCCCCCCAGCGCCCTGCACCCTCAGTGACTGCGTGTGAAGTGTGCTGAGAGGAAAATGGCGCACAGCTGCAGTGCTGTGCGCTACCTTTAGAAGACTGCAGGAGTCTTCTGCCGCCGATTCTGGACCTCTTCTTACTTCAGCATCTGCAAGGGGGCCGGCGGCGCGGCTCCGGTGACCATCCAGGCTGTACCTGTGATCGTCCCTCTGGAGCTGATGTCCAGTAGCCAAGAAGCCAATCCATCCTGCACGCAGGTGAGTTCACTTCTTCTCCCCTCTGTCCCTCGTTGCAGTGATCCTGTTGCCAGCAGGACTCACTGTAAAATAAAAAACCTAAGCTAAACTTTCTCTAAGCAGCTCTTTAGGAGAGCCACCTAGAATTGCAACCTTCTCGGCCGGGCACAAAAATCTAACTGGAGTCTGGAGGAGGGTCATAGGGGGAGGAGCCAGTGCACACCACCTGATCGGAAAGCTTTACTTTTGTGCCCTGTCTCCTGCGGAGCCGCTATTCCCCATGGTCCTTTCAGGAACCCCAGCATCCACTAGGACGATAGAGAAATTAATAAAATCTTCCACAAAGTGTGGGAACTCCCACAAGCCGATGTTAGTGCTTTGAGCACAGAAAAACACTGAGGTCGTACACTGAGGTACTCTGGGATATGGAGGGGTGGAGAGTTCTAAATTTAAATATTCAGTGCCTTTGTTTCTGCTACGCCGTCCATATCTCAAGAGTACTCCAGTGACCCCTAGTGGATGAAAAAGAAAAGACACAGGCGGGAAGGAGTCGTCACACTATATACCATACCCGCGCATGTGCCGACACCTCCGTCACCGCTACATCGCACTTCTCCCTGCGTGTCTGAAATAGAACCGTGTCTTTGCACGGACACAGATGGGACTTGTGTGCAGTTGTTCCACTCCGTCATACATTGGCGCTGCGTACACCTCTTTATCACCCCCAGCATTATCTATGACAGTCAGCAGTACGAGCTAGACCCGTCTCATTGCTCATAGGGCAGTAGTATGGCTGTAGTGGCACATGTAGTCGCTGACCTCCTCTCTCCGTCTTAACGTCCTATTTGCCTCCAGCAGGAAAGAACATTCGGATTATTCCATAGACGGAAATATTTGGATGTAGTGAAGTTTATGTGCTAAATGCAATTTTTGCATGTATTAATAAAGCCCAGACACTGCGCTACCTTGCGAAGAGAACCTGTAATAATAAGAATTTACTTACCGATAATTCTATTTCTCGGAGTCCGTAGTGGATGCTGGGGTTCCTGAAAGGACCATGGGGAATAGCGGCTCCGCAGGAGACAGGGCACAAAAAAGTAAAGCTTTACTAGGTCAGGTGGTGTGCACTGGCTCCTCCCCCTATGACCCTCCTCCAGACTCCAGTTAGGTACTGTGCCCGGACGAGCATACACAATAAGGGAGGCATTTTGAATCCCGGGTAAGACTCATACCAGCCACACCAATCACACCGTACAACTTGTGATCTAAACCCAGTTAACAGTATGACAACAGAAAGGGCCTCTTAAAGATGGCTCCTTAACAATAACCCGAATTAGTTAACAATAACTATGTACAAGTATTGCAGATAATCCGCACTTGGGATGGGCGCCCAGCATCCACTACGGACTCCGAGAAATAGAATTATCGGTAAGTAAATTCTTATTTTCTCTATCGTCCTAAGTGGATGCTGGGGTTCCTGAAAGGACCATGGGGATTATACCAAAGCTCCCAAACGGGCGGGAGAGTGCGGATGACTCTGCAGCACCGAATGAGAGAACTCCAGGTCCTCCTTTGCCAGGGTATCAAATTTGTAAAATTTTACAAACGTGTTCTCCCCCGACCACGTAGCTGCTCGGCAGAGTTGTAATGCCGAGACCCCTCGGGCAGCCGCCCAAGATGAGCCCACCTTCCTTGTGGAGTGGGCTTTTACAGTTTTAGGCTGTGGCAGGCCTGCCACAGAATGTGCAAGTTGAATTGTGTTACAAATCCAACGAGCAATCGACTGCTTAGAAGCAGGTGCGCCCAACTTGTTGGGTGCATACAATATAAACAGCGAGTCAGATTTTCTGACTCCAGCCGTCCTTGCAATGTATATTTTTAAGGCTCTGACAACGTCCAACAACTTGGAGTCCTCCAAGTCGCTAGTGGCCGCAGGCACCACAATAGGTTGGTTCAGATGAAATGCTGATACCACTTTAGGGAGAAAATGCGGACGAGTTCGCAGTTCTGCCCTATCCGAATGGAAGATTAGATAAGGACTTTTATAAGATAAAGCCGCCAATTCAGATACTCTCCTGGCAGAGGCCAGGGCTAGTAACATAGTCACTTTCAATGTGAGATATTTCAAACCCACCTTTTTCAATGGTTCAAACCAATGGGATTTGAGGAAATCTAAAACTACATTTAGATCCCACGGTGCCACCGGAGGCACCACAGGAGGCTGTATATGCAGTACTCCCTTGACAAAAGTCTGGACCTCAGGGACAGAGGCCAATTCTTTTTGGAAGAATATTGACAGGGCCGAAATTTGAACCTTAATGGATCCCAATTTGAGACCCATAGATAATCCTGATTGCAGGAAATGTAGGAAACGACCCAGTTGGAATTCCTCCGTCGGAACCCTCCGATCCTCGCACCACGCTACATATTTTCGCCAAATGCGGTGATAATGTTTCACGGTGACTTCCTTCCGTGCCTTAATCAAGGTAGGAATGACTTCTTCTGGAATGCCTTTCCCTTTTAGGATCTGGCGTTCAACCGCCATGCCGTCAAACGCAGCCGCGGTAAGTCTTGAAAAAGACAGGGACCCTGCTGTAGCAGGTCCCTTCTCAGAGGTAGAGGCCACGGTTCGTCCGTGAGCATCTCTTGAAGTTCCGGATACCAAGTCCTTCTCGGCCAATCCGGAACCACTAGTATTGTTCTTACTCTTCTTTGCCGTATGATCTTCAATACCTTTGGTATGAGCGGCAGAGGAGGAAACACATACACTGACTGGTACACCCAAGGAGTTACCAGTGCGTCCACAGCTATTGCCTGTGGATCTCTTGACCTGGCGCAATATTTGTCCAGTTTTTTGTTGAGGCGAGACGCCATCATGTCTACAATTGGTCTTTCCCAACGGTCTATTAACATGTTGAAGACTTCTGGATGTAGACCCCACTCTCCCGGATGAAGATCGTGTCTGCTGAGGAAGTCTGCTTCCCAGTTGTCCACGCCCGGGATGAACACTGCTGACAGTGCTATCACGTGATTCTCCGCCCAGCGAAGAATCTTGGCAGCTTCTGCCATTGCACTCCTGCTTCTTGTGCCGCCCTGCCTGTTTACATGGGCGACCGCCGTGATGTTGTCCGACTGAATCAACACCGGCTTTCCTTGCAGGAGAAGTTCCGCCTGGCTTAGAGCATTGTAGATTGCTCTTAGTTCCAGAATGTTTATGTGAAGAGACTTTTCCAGACTCGTCCATACTCCCTGGAAGTTTCTTCCTTGTGTGACTGCTCCCCAGCCTCTCAGGCTGGCGTCCGTGGTCACCAGGATCCAATCCTGAATGCCGAATCTGCGGCCTTCTAATAGGTGAGCCTTCTGCAACCACCACAGAAGTGACACCCTTGTCTTTGGTGACAGGGTTATTCGCAGGTGCATCTGCAGATGCGACCCTGACCATTTGTCCAACAGATCCCTTTGGAATATTCTTGCATGGAATCTGCCGAATGGAATTGCTTCGTAAGAAGCCACCATTTTTCCCAGGACTCTTGTGCATTGATGTACTGACACTTTTCCTGGTTTTAGGAGGTTCCTGACCAGATCGGATAACTCCTTGGCTTTTTCCTCTGGAAGGAAAACCTTTTTCTGAACCGTGTCCAGAATCATTCCTAGGAACAGCAGACGAGTTGTCGGGATTAAATGGGATTTTGGAATATTCAGAATCCACCCGTGTTGTCTTAGCACCTCTTGAGATAGTGCTAAAGCTGTCTCCAGCTGTTCTCTGGACCTTGCCCTTATTAGGAGATCGTCCAAGTATGGGATAACTAATACGCCTTTTCTTCGAAGAAGAATCATCATCTCGGCCATTACCTTGGTAAAGACCCGAGGCGCCGTGGACAATCCGAACGGCAGCGTCTGAAACTGATAGTGACAGTTTTGAACAATGAACCTGAGGTACCCCTGGTGTGCGGGGTAAATCGGAACGTGTAGATACGCATCCTTGATGTCCAAGGATACCATAAAGTCCCCTTCTTCCAGGTTCGCTATCACTGCTCTGAGTGACTCCATCTTGAACTTGAACTTTTTTATGTAGAGGTTCAAGGACTTCAGATTTAGAATAGGCCTTACCGAGCCATCCGGCTTCGGTACCACAAATAGAGTGGAATAATACCCCTTTCCTTGTTGTAATAGGGGTACTTTGACTATCACCTGCTGAGCGTACAGCTTGTGAATGGCTTCCAACACCCTCTCCCTTTCGGAAGAGACGGTTGGTAAGGCAGACTTCAGGAAACGATGAGGAGGATCCGTCTCTAATTCCAACCTGTACCCCTGAGATATTATCTGCAGGATCCAGGGGTCTACCTGCGAGTGAGCCCACTGCGCGCTGTAATTTTTGAGACGGCCCCCCACTGTCCCCGAGTCCGCTTGAGAGGCCCCAGCGTCATGCTGAGGTTTTTGCAGGAGCCGGGGAGGGCTTCTGTTCCTGGGAAGGAGCTTGGCCACCAAGTCTGATAGACCAACTCCAAATAACTCCTCCCCTTTATACGGCAAAACCTCCATGTGACGTTTTGAATCCGCATCGCCTGTCCACTGTCGTGTCCATAAGGCTCTTCTGGCTGAAATGGACATAGCACTCACCCGAGATGCCAGTGTGCAAATATCCCTCTGTGCATCACGCATATAGATAAATGCATCCTTTATTTGTTCTAACGACAGTAAAACATTGTCCCTATCTAGGGTATCAATATTTTCAATCAGGGATTCTGACCAAACTACTCCAGCACTGCACATCCAGGCAGTTGCTATAGCTGGTCGTAGTATAACACCTGCATGTGTGTATATATTCTTTTGAATAACTTCCATCTTTCTATCTGATGGATCCTTAAGTGCGGCCGTCTCAGGAGAGGGTAACGCCACTTGTTTGGATAAGCGTGTGAGCGCCTTGTCCACCTTAGGGGGTGTTTCCCAGCGCGCCCTAACCTCTGGCGGGAAAGGGTATAATGCCAATAACTTTTTTGAAATTATCAACTTTTTATCAGGAGCAACCCACGCTTCATCACACACGTCATTTAATTCTTCTGATTCAGGAAAAACTGTTTGTAGTTTTTTCACACCATACAGAATACCCTGTTTTACGGTATCTGTAGTATCAGCTAAATGTAACGTCTCCTTCATTGCCAAAATCATATAACGTGTGGCCCTACTGGAAAATACGTTTGAATTTCTACCGTCGTCACTGGAATCAGTGCCCGTGTCTGGGTCTGTGTCGACCGACTGAGGCAAAGGGCGTTTTACAGCCCCTGACGGTGTTTGAGGCGCCTGGACAGGCATTAATTGATTGTCCGGCCGCCTCATGTCCTCAACTGACTGTTTAAGGGAAGATAAACCATCACGTAATTCCACAAATAAAGGCATCCATTCTGGTGTCGACCCCCTGGGGGGTGACATCTGCATATTTGGCAATTGCTCCGCCTCCACACCAATATCGTCCTCATACATGTCGACACCACGTACCGACACACACCGCAAACTCACAGGGAATGCTCTAATGAAGACAGGACCCACTAGCCCTTTTGGGGAGACAGAGGGAGAGTCTGCCAGCACACACCACAAAGCGCTATATATACAAGGGATATCCTTATATTAAGTGCTCCCTTATAGCTGCTTTAATATATATATATATAGCCATTAATGTGCCCCCCCTCTCTGTTTTACCCTGTTTCTGTAGTGCAGTGCAGGGGAGAGACCTGGGAGCCGTTCTGACCAGCGGAGCTGTGACAGAAAATGGCGCCGTGTGCTGAGGAGATAGGCCCCGCCCCTTTTTCGGCGGGTTCTTCTCCCGCTATTTTTCCAGTCAGGCAGGGGTTAAATATCTCCATATAGCCCCTATGGGCTATATGTGAGGTATTTTTAGCCTTGTATAAGGTTTATATTTGCCTCTCAGAGCGCCCCCCCCCAGCGCTCTGCACCCTCAGTGACTGCCCAGTGAAGTGTGCTGAGAGGAAAATGGCGCACAGCTGCAGTGCTGTGCGCTACCTTATGAAGACTGAGGCGTCTTCAGCCGCCGGTTTCCGGACCTCTTCACGCTTCAGCATCTGCAAGGGGGTCGGCGGCGCGGCTCCGGGACCGGACTCCACGGCTGGGCCTGTGTTCGATCCCTCTGGAGCTAATGGTGTCCAGTAGCCAAGCAGCAAATCCACTCTGCATGCAGGTGAGTTTACTACTTTCCCCCTAAGTCCCACGTTGCAGTGATCCTGTTGCCAGCAGGACTCACTGTAAAGAAAAAAACCTAAACTAAACTTTCTCTAAGCAGCTCTTTAGGAGAGCCACCTAGATTGCACCCTTCTCGTTCGGGCACAAAATCTAACTGGAGTCTGGAGGAGGGTCATAGGGGGAGGAGCCAGTGCACACCACCTGACCTAGTAAAGCTTTACTTTTTTGTGCCCTGTCTCCTGCGGAGCCGCTATTCCCCATGGTCCTTTCAGGAACCCCAGCATCCACTTAGGACGATAGAGAAAAAATGATTACATTGTCTGCGAATAGGGTAAGGCAACATTTGCATTTTCTACGATTTGTAACATCAAATCTATACGTCATCACAGAACGCAAGTACAGACACTTGTTACCCCTGGATAATCTTTACCCATAAACGGGCGGTTTACAGCTGGGAGAGAGTGTGTAGAACAGGCCTGGCCAACCTGTGGCTCTCCAGATGTTGTGAAACTACACATACCAGCATGCCCTGCCACAGTTTTAGTATTCCTTAATAGCAAAACTGTGGCAAAGCATGATGGGACATGTAGTTTTACAACAGCTGGAGAGCCACAGGTTGGCCAGGCCTGGTGTAGAAGCACGAGTGGAGTAGCAGAACCTTCTCATTCATGTGTCTCTTCGTGCTTATGTTGGGGGCACAGGTCCAACTGTACACTATGGGGTAGATTTACTAAGGGGCGGTTCGTCAAAGCCGATGGATTTAGGACGGTAATTCCAAGTTGATCGCAGCAGGACATTTTTTAGCAGTTGGGCAAAACCATGTGCACTGCAGGGGAGGCAGATGTAACATGTGCAGAGAGAGTTAGATTTGGGTGGGTTATATTGTTTCTGTGCAGGGTAAATACTGGCTGCTTTATGTTTACACTGCAATTTAGATTGCAGATTGAACACACCCCACCCAAATCTAACTCTCTCTGCACATGTTACATCTGCCCCCCCCCCCCCCCCCCTACAGTGCACATGGTTTTGCCCAACTGCTAAAAAATTTCCTGCTGCGATCAACTTGGAATTACCCCCATTGTACATGAATTTGCCCCCCTTGCAGCAGACACACAGTTAATAGATTTTTTTTTTTGCTTTGCTCCAACCGTGGAATCAGCCCAAAGACTCTTCCACGGTGTTCTCTGATCTCCATAACTCCAGTTTACTTTTAATAACACTTCATGGGGTCAATCCAATCAGGGGCAAATAGGACTAGATGCCCAGGATGTGCCGTTGCAATGGTGATGAAACGCTGGCACCCTGAACCGTGCTTTGTTTGTTGCATCTTGAAATACACAATTTACAGGCTGTGTGCGCAGCTTAGGAGCACCACAAATCACAGGCTTCACCCCTCATTGAAATAGCCCCCCCATGTGTCTGGGTACAGTTGTTTCAAAGTGGAATTAGTATAGTCAGAGCCTCTAATGCAGGCCTGGCCAACCTGTGGCTCTCCAACTGTTGTAAAACTACAAGTCCCATCATGCTTTGCTACAGTTTTGCTATTAAGGAATGCTAAAACCGTGGCAGGGCATGCTGGGATGTGTAGTTTTACAACATCTGGAGAGCCACAGGTTGGCCAGGCCTGCTCTAATGGGTTCAGCTAGGACATCCGGGTAGACTCCGGAGAATCCGGACGATGCGCTTTCTCTTGTGCCGTTTGGCGGATGCTACGCGCAGCTGAGGATTCCGTTAGTGATCCCCATTTACATCTGACTGTAATCTGCTCACTACAGTACGACACAGGACACATATACCCATGTGCCAGTCACCCCACACGTCTCATGATGAAGCAATGCTAAACCATCGTGTAGGGAAAAACGCACTCAGCACACAGGAGATATACAAAAACCACTTTATATAAAATAAAAAAAACGAACAAAAAGAAATGACCAGAGCAGAATTGTAGAAACCGCAATCACCAGCGGCGAGTAAAGATGAGGGGGGGTGCGGGGACGTGATATGTGCCTGTAGCGTGCGACTCGCAGACTTCCGTCTGCCGGATTCTCCCCGCCCCCGTACCCCCCTCATACATAGCTGCACAGCGTTGCTCGTCAAAGCTTCCCCCAGTAACGCAGCCGGAGGCTTTCAATACAACAACGATCCCTCCGCTACGAATAACATGCCGATTTCTATCGTAAACCACCATTTCTCCTCGTAATGACACCAGTGAGATTAGAAGATACTCAGTGTCGCTGTTGCCAGCAACATGAGCTATTTCAGGAACAACCACCCTTTTACCCTGAGAAAAAGGCCAGAGAAGCATCGCTCTTCCAAGCATTATCAGCCCTGTAGCGGGACCGGGAATAGTGAGATAATTAACCGCGCCCCCTAAAACCCAGCAGCCAGACAGTCCGCGTTATCTCCCATAGGGTATGAAGTCTCACCCCTTCCCCCCCAGCTCTCGCCCTGCAGAGCGTCACCCACCCAAAACACGAATAACAGGAGCCTACCCAGCTGACCACCTCCATGGAGTGAGCTGCGACCTTCCCTGCATGCACTGCGGCACACCGGGAGGGCGTAGCGGAGAACAGGGCGGCTCGGTGGGTTAACAAAAGCCCGCGATAGGCTGCAGAGAGGTTTTTACCGTATAACACCTGTCTATACCCTTTAATGAACACATGAGGGGTGTCCACACCCCAATTCTCAGGCTGAGCCAGTAGGAAGTTCCTTTTTGCCCCCCGAAATTAAACCACTTCCATACCAGAAATGGCTGTAGCTCTATGCAACCATGTACTGGCATTAGAACAGTTAAAACTTGGGGAGTTCAGTGCAACCTCCCTTCCAACAGCCAGGTTCAATACCTGGGCAGGTGGAGGAGGTAGATACAGTAGAATAGTCCACGCCTGAGGCAGTAGTGCTTTGCTGGGAGTCCCCACCCCCAAGTCCACAGCCGCTAGCTTTCCCGGCTCAGCACCTGCTCCTCCACGCACTGGAAGGGTTTTCCGTCCGGATCAGAAGGCGGGTCTTGGAGCAGCCGCTGGAAACCCTCACTGGTGAGGAGGCGGCAGGAGCGAAGGTCGACGTGTTGCAGGTGGGGACAGCGCTTGAAGAATGTCAGCGTTTGGTCCGTCAGGCGGTGGCACCCTGGGTGGAGATCAAAACCATTAAACACGGGATGGATCTGAGGGAAGGGGGCACAAAGGAAAAGGGGAGAATGGAGGGGCGTGTTGTTGGTTGGTTTAAACATGTACATGTAACATCTCTGGAACTATGCCCCCGCCAGCCACGTCATGTAAGGCGGCCTGCAGTGTCCTTCAAACAAGTTAAGGGTCAGTCCCTCCCTCATAGTTAGTTCTGACAAGTTCCCGCAACTTTCTATCGCTGTCAGGAAAACACAGAAATCTTTGCGATATGGGAATAAAGAGCAATGACAAAGTCTGAGATACCTGTGAGGTTGAGGTGAGTGAGGCTGTCCCTCAGCGGCGAGGTGGCTGCGGTCAGTATGTGGATCCCGTGGTCACTCAGCTGGACGCAGTGACTGAGGTCCAGCCGACGGAGACGAGGAGTGTTGCGAAGCAGCAGGCGTAGGGCAGCGTCCCCCAGTTCCAAACCGCAAAGGCGGAGTTCCGACAGGGAGGGCAGCCGTCCCCTGGGTTCCGATGCAACTAAATGAAGGAATAAGTGTGTTACACGTATAATGCTCATTGGACAATACACTAACCACTCCAAAGATGCAGGGTTCTTCACTGTACAGGGAGATTCCCAACCAATTACCCTCCACCACCTTCTAATCACTCTAAAGATGCAGGGTTCTTCACAGTACAGGGAGATTCCCAACCAATTACCCTCCACAGCCTTCTAATCACTTCAAAGATGCAGGGTTCTTCACAGTACAAGGAAATTCCCAATCAATTACCCTCTACAACCTTTTAATCACTCCAAAGATGCAGGGTTCTTCACAGTACTGGGAGATTCCCAACCAATAACCCTCCACCACCACCTAGCTCTACAGGAGTGGTCAGAGCAGTGATATACAGAGTTATTTTACTTTAAAGGACATCATCTTTAAAAGTTGACTTGAGACCATTTGTTGGGAAGAACCAGTATTGAACACATCAATTTTCCTGGACCAAGTGACACGGAGGTAGACCCTGCCAGACCGGTTCATAATGAATGGATAATGGTGGGGATGTAGAATACTGAAGCATATACCAATGACCATTTAACAATTATTATCATTTAAAAACATTGCAAAAGGTATATTGGCAATGTAATCCCGTAACTTTCACAGACATATAATAGCTATTTGTGTATGTTATTAAATAAAAAATAAAAAAAAGTAGCCAATATGTCATTGTAATGTCTAGAAATCTCTTTTGCACGGTTACTACCATCTTGTATTACAAGGTCTCTAACTTTTACACCAATTCCACAAATACCAGAGGGGCGTGCAATAAGTGTCCAGATGCACAAAAAATATTATATTTAAGAACAATGTACATTACATTTTTTCAGAGTATTGGCCAGAGTCATCTATGCAAAATTGCATGCGCTCAATCCACTTGGTGAAGCAGCTGGACGAGTCCGAAGCAGGTATGTCTTCTACATCCTGGATGAAGGTCTCCACTGCAGCTTCCAGTGACTAGACACAAATCCCGTGCATCCTGCACTTGATATATGGGAACAGGAAGAAGTCGCAGGGGACCAGGTCTGGACTGTACGGTGGATGGCCAAACTCCTGGATGCCTTCATGGGCCAGAAAATCCACCACTTTTCTGGACTTGTGGGCAGGTGCATTTTTGTGATGGAGAAGGACACCACGGGCGCAAGTTCTTGGACGGCGCCTGGAAATGGCTTCCAGCACTTGCGGCAGGCATTGGTTGGCATACCACCCAACAGTACAGTGATAGTGTGCTGCTGCACAAGTGGTACGGTAGCTACATGACCAGCCTTGACCACAAAAACAGTAACCATCTGCTTGGCCACGCTGCACTCATGTCAGAACTTCTGTGGTGGTGCACATCCAACTGGTGTCCACTGGGCCAAGTTTTTGGTCTTGAGGTAAAATCTGTAGATCCAGGACTGTAATCAAACACTGCCAGCATATTGCGGCACCAAGTCACCTGAGCCTCTTCCTGCTCTCCAATCAGCTGATGGCGCACTCAGCTTGTAGAAACCTTGCTTGGGCCAAGTTTTTTGCGAAGTGTCAAAAGGATGGATCCCGCTGAGATGCCTATCTCCATCTCTTACTGGGCCACGGACACCCTGGCACCCACCTCAACTATGGTCCACAGGACAGCAGTGGTGTCCTCTGTGATTGCAGACACAGGTTGGCTGCAGCTCCCCATGTCTTCCAGGGACCATCACCCACGCCGACATTCAGCAAACTACCTAAACACACTGGTTCAGGACCGTACTTCCTTCCCAAAAGCAGCTCACAGTCAGTCAATACTCTCCTGCTGTCGCAGACCACTCTTGTAGTCGTAGAAGATCAGGGTTCTCCAGTGGTCGCTGTTGAGCTCCATAACGAGTTTGTGAAGGAAGCGAGCATGCTGACTTCTTCGGTGTGCAGTGATGCTTATGTCCGGTTCTGTGCTCTGACATTTCACAGGAACTTTAGTCAGAGATTACAGCTCACAACCAGACAGTTAGATTGTATCTATTCTACACTGCACATCCGGAGACTTATTGCACACCCCTCGTCCAATTGCTTTCATTACAATGGAGAAAAGTTACTCACTGCGAAGGAGCAAATGCCTCCCTGTGATCTACCTCCTTATTAAGAACATCCGGCCAGAATGTTGACAGGTTGTCAATGTTGACCGTCAACATGGACACAAGAAAAATGTCAGCAATTGGAAAATGCCGACAAAGTTGAGATTGCCGTGCTATTTTTTGGGTTAGGCTAAAAAAATGCAAAAATGAGCAAGTCTATATTCTGGTGTCAACATTCTGAATGTCAGCTCTTCATCCCACACTCGCTGCCAAGCACAAATGTATCCTAGCTGGGTAGGATCTATCTTGATTATGTTTCAGTATTTCCCCCCCGAGGTCTTCACTAGCGCCTGTGATGGAAGTGCCACGCAACCGACCGCCACTCACCTGTCTTGCAGTCTGAGGACGGGGGTGAAAGCAGCTCTCGGAGGTGTGAGGTTTTCATCCCCTCTACCCAGCCGAGGTCCAGCAGAGACATGCAGGGGAAGGAGGTGGTGCAGAGAGAGGAGACTGCGCTCCACGTGCAGCCGGCCACTAGAAGCTCCTTGAGTCCTGGGAGAAATATGAGAGGATATAATGAATGATCACCCCAATTGCTGCGCCCTCAGCCTGGTGCGCTCAGCTTCCTGCCCCCCAACTCACCCTGCAACCGGTGGATCAGCCAGGTCAGCTGCTTTTCTGATATGTTGGTCCAGCTTAGGTCGAGTCTGACTGGCTGCCGTCGGACTATTCCACTCAGCATAGGAGGGGTGATTGATTTCCTTCGGCTCAAGTTGATGGATGTCCACAGCTGGCGATCACAGCACCTGCCACAACAGGAATCAGGATGGTGTTAATGAGATCGGAAATCTCCTGGCATTAAATCCAAAGTAAATGTCTACTGTACACAGCAAGAAGGCGCTTCCAGGCAGAGGAGGGCGGCACGCGATAAGATGCGGCTAATTAGTATAATAACTCAGGGTTAGTGAATCACACATCATCCTCTAAAGGCTGGGTATACGGCACCAGATGCCAGCGCGCAGTGCAGCATACAACGCAAGGTGCCAGCACTCAAGGCGCAAGTTGCCAGCATGCAGCACAGGATACTGTGCCAGGGCTCGGCACAGCATACAGCAAAAGGGGCCAGCGCGCAGCGCAGCATACAGCAAAAGGGGCCAGCGCGCAGCACACAGCATACAGCAAAAGGGGCCAGCGCGCAGTGCAGCACACAGCAAAAGGGGCCAGCGCGCAGTGCAGCACACAGCAAAAGGGGCCAGCGCGCAGTGCAGCACACAGCAAAAGGGGCCAGCGCGCAGTGCAGCACACAGCAAAAGGGGCCAGCGCGCAGTGCAGCACACAGCAAAAGGGGCCAGCGCGCAGTGCAGCACACAGCAAAAGGGGCCAGCGCGCAGTGCAGCACACAGCAAAAGGGGCCAGCGCGCAGTGCAGCACACAGCAAAAGGGGCCAGCGCGCAGTGCAGCACACAGCAAAAGGGGCCAGCGCGCAGTGCAGCACACAGCAAAAGGGGCCAGCGCGCAGTGCAGCACACAGCAAAAGGGGCCAGCGCGCAGCATACAGCAAAAGGGGCCAGCGCGCAGCATACAGCAAAAGGGGCCAGCGCGCAGCATACAGCAAAAGGGGCCAGCGCGCAGCATACAGCAAAAGGGGCCAGCGCGCAGTGCAGCATACAGCAAAAGGGGCCAGCGCGCAGTGCAGCATACAGCAAAAGGGGCCAGCGCGCAGCATACAGCGTGCAGCGCAGCATACAGCGGAAGGGGCCAGTACGCAGCGCAGCCAGTGTGCGTGCAAGGGTCCAGCACACAGTGCATCTTACGGAGCCAATGGTCAGCACGCAGCGCCACATACTGCACCAGGGCTCAGCACGCATCGCTGTATATGGCGCAAGGGGTCAGCATGCAGCGAAAGGGGTCAGCACACAGCACAGCCAGGGGCCAGCTCACGGCGCAAGGGTCCATCACACAGTGCAGCATACAGTGCCAGGGGCCAGCACACAGTGCAGCATACAGTGCCAGGGGCCAGCACACAGTGCAGCATACAGTGCCAGGGGCCAGCACACAGTGCAGCATACAGTGCCAGGGGCCAGCATACAGCGCAGCATACAGTGCCAGGGGCCAGCATACAGCGCAGCATACAGTGCCAGGGGCCAGCATACAGTGCCAGGGGCCAGCACACAGTGCAGCATACAGTGCCAGGGGCCAGCACACAGTGCAGCATACAGTGCCAGGGGCCAGCACACAGCGCAGCATACAGTGCCAGGGGCCAGCACACAGTGCAGCATACAGTGCCAGGGGCCAGCATAAAGTGCAGCATATGACACCAGCACACAGGAGGGGTGAGTGACAGAAAGAGGAGAGTGGGGCAGGATGGAGAGTGAAGAGGGAGGACGGAGAGAGCAGGCAGCGGGGTGACATCAGCTGGGGAAGGGATAGAGCAGCGTGACAGAGGCAGACAGATGACATCACTACATAGAGAGAAGGGCAGAGACAGATCCAGCATCTGTTCAGCAATTGTCCCTCTCTTACCACCGGTTCCAGGTCCGGCACACCCGCATACAGACGCACAGCTCTTTTTGTCCTAAATGTCTGAAAACAGCCAGCCACACTCCCCTCTGCATTATATGGTCCATTCCACTGTCCAAGGGCAAGGAGTCTGGTTCAGGGCTGTGGGGAGGGGGTCGTACCACGTGTCTCTCCATCTGCAGGGGAGGTGGCTTGGGTGGGGAGGGCACCAGTGGCCTTTTTAATATCCGACTCCTGGATAAGGCCTGGGCTGTGTTCCTGCCACTCGCTCCTTTCCTGGCGCCTGCCCCTCCACCTCTCCTGTTCTCCTTCTCCCTGCCATTCCCCCTGGGTGGTTTCTGTTTGCCATTCCTAGTGCCATTTTGTCCGTCTGCTCCCGAGCCCCCTCCGTCCTCATCCTCTTCCTCCGAGCTGGTGCTGAAGCTGATCCGTGATTCCCGGCCCTCCCCCCCATCGCCAGTGTCACTGCTGCCCTGCGAGTCCTTAGAGTCTGAATCAGAGTCCGAGTCCGAGCTGGAACTGGAAGAGCTGCTGCGCGCCCGCTCCAACATCTGGCACATCTGCTTGAAGCGCTCAATCTTCTCTCGCTGGTGCGAACGGTCGGATGTGGGGACAGGGTCTGAGAGCTCCTGCGGCTCCTGCCAGGGGGGAAACAAATGATACAAGATAAGCACATTCCTACTGGCTGAAAGCAGGACATAATCCTACCAATAGCGGAGGACTCAGGGGCGGCAGCCATCGTTACCAGGTCTCCGAATATCACTCACCATCTTTATTTTCTTGTCTTTCTCAGCTTTTATCTGGAGAGAGAGAGAGAGAGAGAGAGAGAGAGAGAGAGAGAGAGAGAGAGAGAGAGAGAGAGAGAGAGAGAGAGAGAGAGAGAGAGAGAGAGAGAGAGAGAGAGAGAGAGAGAGAGAGAGAGAGAGAGAAAAAGATATCAGAGAACACTGTAGCTATAGTCACTGTACTATCACAGAGATGACCACATACAAAGATGGGGGAGACACCCAAATATGACCCTGCGTCAGACTACTGACGATGTGTCCTGGTCTACTGTGGGCTGTACTTACCAGCGAGCATGCTCTGCCCAGGAATCACTAAGCATTGATCCCTATCTCTGCACCCCGCAACCCCTGAGCATCACGTATACTCTACAGTGATCCCTATCTCTGCGCCCCGCAACCCCTGAGCATCGCGTATACTCTACAGTGATCCCTATCTCTGTGCCCCGCAACCCCTGAGCATCGCATATACTCTACAGTGATCCCTATCTCTGCACCCCGCAACCCCTGAGCATCGCATATACTCTACAGTGATCCCTATCTCTGTGCCCCGCAACCCCTGAGCATCGCATATACTCTACAGTGATCCCTATCTCTGCGCCCCGCAACCCCTGAGCATCGCATATACTCTACAGTGATCCCTATCTCTGCACCCCGCAACCCCTGAGCATCGCGTATACTCTACAGTGATCCCTATCTCTGCGCCCCGCAACCCCTGAGCATCGCATATACTCTACAGTGATCCCTATCTCTGTGCCCCGCAACCCCTGAGCATCGCGTATACTCTACAGTGATCCCTTTCTCTGTGCCCCGCAACCCCTGAGCATCGCGTATACTCTACAGTGATCCCTATCTCTGTGCCCCGCAACCCCTGAGCATCGCGTATACTCTACAGTGATCCCTATCTCTGCGCCCCGCAACACCTGAGCATCGCATATACTCTACAGTGATCCCTATCTCTGCGCCCCGCAACCCCTGAGCATCGCATATACTCTACAGTGATCCCTTTCTCTGCGCCCCGCAACCCCTGAGCATCGCGTATACTCTACTGTGATCCCTTTCTCTGTGCCCCGCAACCCCTGAGCATCGCATATACTCTACAGTGATCCCTATCTTTGCACTCCGCAACCCCTGAGCATTGTGTAGACCAAGCATTCCCAACCGCGGCCCTCAAGGCACACCAACAGTGCAGGTTTTAGTGATATCCAGGCTTTAGCACAGATGGTTAAATCAAAATAACTGAGGTGCTAATTAGGTCACCTGTGTTCAAGCCTGGATATCACTAAAACCAGGACTGTTAGTGTGCCTTGAGGATTGCAGTTGGGAAACACTGGCGTAGACTCTACAGTGATCCCTATCTCTGCACCCCGCAACCCCTGAGCATCGCGTATACTCTACAGTGATCCCTATCTCTGCATCCCGCAACCCCTGAGCATTGCGTATACTCTACAGTGATCCCTATCTCTGCGCCCTGCAACCCCTGAGCATTGCGTATACTCTACAGTGATCCCTTTCTCTGCGCCCCGCAACCCCTGAACATCG
Source organism: Pseudophryne corroboree (assembly GCF_028390025.1). Taxonomy (NCBI): domain Eukaryota; kingdom Metazoa; phylum Chordata; class Amphibia; order Anura; family Myobatrachidae; genus Pseudophryne; species Pseudophryne corroboree. Next base: position 495,190,499 of record NC_086450.1, read on the forward strand.
CGTATACTCTACAGTGATCCCTATCTCTGCACCCCGCAACCCCCGAGCATTGGGTAGACTCTACAGTGATCCCCGTCTCTGCACCCCGCAACCCCCGAGCATTGGGTATACTCTACAGTGATCCCTATCTCTGCGCCCCGCAACCCCTGAGCATTGGGTATACTCTACAGTGATCCCTATCTCTGCACCCGCAACCCCTGAGCATTGTGTAAACATCTCTACAGAGATACCTATTCCGACCAGCTTCCAATAATAGTTTATATTTGTCTACAGTGATCCCTACTACCCTCCAGCATTCAACATGAAACACTGGGTGTACTTCTGTGCAGAGATCCTTACTCCATCCAGCATTCATGATGTATGTTGTGTATGCGTCTCTACACTAACTCCTACTGTAAATGATAAACTACATTCTTCATGTGAATAAATACAGACCAATACTGGGTGGGCACTGATAGGAATCACCTGCGTGTAACGTAATCACATACATGACGGAACAGAGACTAGAGCGCTGTTCTATTAAACAGAAAAATAGAATGATTCTGTCCACCGAAAACAACGCAGGGAAATTCTGAAGATGACGATGTGCAAGACACAGATGCGTAAGTACAAGTCAGAGTATGCGGCGCACACAGCTGAGGGAGCGCAGCCAGAGGTCTCGGCTTCTCCGTAACCCACCCTGCCCCAGTAATTACCAGGGCAGTAACTGGCGGCCATGTTGGGATCCTCAGATTACCTTTTTCTTTACTCCTGATTCCTGTACTGGCTCCTTATCCTTCTTCCTTTTATGACCCGGATTATCATCTGATGTTTTCTTCCTCCCCGGTGCTGGATCATCTGTCAGTTTCCACCGCAAAGCATCGTCTCCATTGTCCAAGCGCCGTTTTCCTGAGCCGTCAAGGGAATCCTAGGAGTAACCCAATCAATTACTGCGCGAATTGCACCAGAAAGATCATAAGTCATACTACATACATAATATTACTGCATGGTCTTAACGCTGATTATCGGGCAAGAGGTCTACTAAACCAGAGAGCGACACTGCACTCTGATTCTCCAACATATTGGCAGCCGTCAATCGTCTGACTAAATCACATGTTACAGAGAAGCCTATAGGGTTCTAGACTACACATGAAAGTGGGTTTTATTTATTGGAATAAGTGTGTAGTGATCATTTCTCAACACATGACCAAGATGCTAGATGCACCGTAATGATGTGTGTATCTCGTTCTTATACTTGTGTTACAGTACAGACATGCAGTAATCCAAAATAGACACAGGAGCTCCATCATTCTCATAAAGCTTAATGACCTATTCATTTCCACTCTCTCTGAATCAAACGTTTGCTGTACAACACAGCTCTCTACCGCCCCCCTCTGTCCTCCCCGATCACTGCAGCTTGTAAGAGGGAATCACTGTTACCTTACAGGTCCGACCTTCTCGTTTACACCTCGGGCACTCCCAGCAATTGGAAATCTCAATGTTAATTACAGCGTCAGCCTTGCCCATCTGAAGAGACACAGGGTGTGGTAATAGAGGTAATGACAGGAAGGAGAAAAAGGAGGGATGTGACGGGGAAGAGGAGAGGGAAGTGACAAAAATATCAATATCACAAATAAATATGCACTTATTCAGGTGGAAATGTAAACATATACACGGAGATTATATATATATATATATATATATATATATACATACACACACACACACACACACACACACACACACACACACACACACACACACCTCTGTACACAAAGATGCTATAGAATTACAGACATTCTATACATACACACACATTACATATACATATTACATTATATAGCGGCAGCATAATCCGTAGTGCTTTACAATTGGGAACACAATAACAGAACAAGACTGGGTAATAACAGAGCCTCACACTAATAGATTATTATTTTTTTGCACTTTTAGAATATTCCCTCCTAACCAGCCAGTAATCCCTTAACCCAGATTAAGGCCCAAATTTATCAAGCCTTGGAGAGTGATAAATTACACAGTGATAAAGCACCAGCCAATAAGCTCCCAACTGTCATTTTTCTAACACAGCCTGTAACGTGGCAACTAGGAGCTGATTGGTTGGTACTTTATCACTCTCCAAAGCATGATAAATCTGGGACTAAATGCTTACACTTTAAAACCTAAAGAGTCACTGGTCCACTTCAGTAACACCAGGGTAGTTACCCCAAAGAAACCAGCCACGGGTAGTCTGGGTCAGCCTCTATATTATACAAGTCTGTGAGGAGCGGAGTAAGACATGGAGCCAGCTGGTCAATGAGGGACACCCTGCATGCTGGAGCACGGGCGAACATACCGGTGTGATAATTAAGCATGTGATATCCCAGCATGCTCCAGATCCTGTATAGAAATGCTGGACTGTCCCGGTAGCCTGCAATTATGGCTATGACCCCCGCCGTGGCTTAGTAAGAGGGTGAGCGCTGTAGAGCATCTGACAAAAGCTTCGCTCCCTGATGTCCCATGGGTACTGGTGTCTCAGGTGAGGTCAGCCTGGAGCTCTGAGGGGAAAGACATCCCAAGCTTTGGGCTGCAGGAGGTAGAAGTGTGTGCCCAGAGATCATATCATCTGTTCCGACAATGACTCCGGAGAGCAGGATGTCAGGGGCAGATAATGACCTACTGAGGAAGGTGGCCAATGCAGAGGAACCAACCTTCACAATGTTCTCCAAAACCTGATGAGCATCCGCATGATGCCTACATCCAGTCCTCTACAGCCCTGCGGATGCATTCCTAGCAGGGCTTTGGCGATTCTGTAATGCCAGGGGCATTCTCCTGGCAGGGCTCTTGTGCCGTGATTCCCATAGCCGATCCCTACTTAGTCGTATAGAGCGCTCACCAGATTCTCAACAGAACATACCCTCCCTGGTGTCATATAAACTCCATAATTCTTCCTTATTTTTTACCAGCTCTGGTTTAAAACACGACCAACAAAACGGTACAATTTACAGCTGCTTGGAAAGTGCAGGATGGGTAAAACGCTGCACACAAACCTTGTTTTATTATTGTGGCTGCTACTGTGGAAGAACAGCACTAACTGAGGGAGCGCAGTAACATCACACAGGCGCCCCAGCAGCCGCGTGCGCGGTAACGACACACAGGCGTGCCTGCAGCCAGCTACGCCACACACGGTGCCACCAGCTGGCCGCGCAGTGACTACAGGGTCTGTAACTGGATGTTGGAAGCGGGTACGTACCTTGATGCAGCCGGGGTGCACAATCTCATTGCAAATGGTACATTCCATGAGAGACAGGTTAAACTTCTGGTCCTCATTCTGAGCGGTGTCTTCCTTCCCTGCATCTCCACAGAGGAGGCAGACCGCTGTATGTGGAAGAACTGGCTGTAGAGAGGAGACCTTATTACACTCCAGCCAACTACAAACACCCTCGTTATCACCGTCGCTACCCAACTTCCTGTTACCCAGTTCACTTCATTTTTCTTTGACTGCTGAGAACATACCAAACTTCCCCTAATGACATTACATGCCAAATTATCCTCCGATCCCCTACAGACCTTCCTTCCCCCCCCCCCCATATAAAAGCAGCAGCTACACACAAGTTTATTTTAAAGTAACATTTAAGCACACATATGATAATCATTTTTCTTAAGTCTACAAATCATTGATCTCCTTTGCAAAACCTCTCTGGAAGTTACAAAATATGGCAGCCTTGGCTCATAGTGTGATGCCAGAGAGGGGAGAGGAGGATAAAGGCTCAGTGCGCAATGAGCTCAAAAGAACATTTCAAGGCATTTCTGCTCACCACCCCATGTGTCATGCGACTGTGGTTGGCACGATGGATAATCTCACAACACGGCGCAGAACAACAAGTCATTGGTAGAAGCCTGAATAAACAAACCAAGAAGAAATGGCCACAACCCAGCTTCTGCTTACAGCTGGCCCCACCTGGTTCTATCACGGGAATGCTGCTTTCACAGTCGCGTTACCCGCCCTCTCCCACTGCTCCACCCCCCGGGTGCACCGCTGTACTGGCCAGAGACATACTTACCGCCGTACACTGCCTCTTCAGACAGGACTGCTTCATGCGCCCCGGGCCCCCGAACTTCTTCATGTCCTTGCAGAAGTTGCACTCTCCGCACTCACTGCGCACACAGGCCTCACACCTCCGGCAGCGGGTCCTCCTGCGCCGCGCAGCCCCCAGGCCCTTTCCCGACATCTCCCACTGGGCCGAGCAATGCCTCAGCTGTGCCCGCTCCTGGTGAAGAGGGGATAGAGAGGTGAGACGCAGTGTAATGGGGAGGACAGCGGGGAATTACGGCCATAGCTCTCAGAACCCCATTATATCAGGCACCCCCACCCCAGCGGGCACTGACCTGCTCTCCGCTGCTTGCCGGGCCTGGCGGGGGCTCTGTGATACCATGGTCAGTAGTAGAGTATCCTCTGCAGTAGATAGTCCTAGGACCCCCCAGAATGGTGGCCCCCCCTCCCCTGACCTGCCCCCAGGGAGGGTGTGAGCCCCAATGCAGTGCTGTGGACAGGGCCCAGCCCCCTGAGACGGGGAGGGGGGCTCAGCAGCCTCCTCCTGGCTTCCTCTATGGCCCCCTCACCTGCTCCCTCATCTCCCCGCACAAGCCCTGCGGCCGCCTGGCCTCTGAGCCCGGGCTCCCGGGGTGCCTGGGCTCCTGCGGGCTCCCCTCTCTCACACACGGCATGTAGCGAGCCTGTGGCTGGCCCCGGGGCTCCAGAGCCGGTCCCCAGATCAGCTGCCCCCCGTGCCTGGCTACCTTCCCCTCACATCCACACTCACACACATAACAATACCACACTCAACATGGCCGACCTGTGGGAAAGGCGAGAGCGGCCGCCCCCGTGGCCGCGGGGGACGCCGGGACGTGTAGTCCCCCAGGCGGCGCGCCCCCGCCTCGCAGCGCGGGAGGCGGAAGCGCGCGGGACTACAAGAGGGATGGCGGCGCGCCGCACAGGCCGCGGGGCACGCCGGGAGGTGTAGTCTGCGTGAGCTGCCTGGCGTGGGGAGGAAGCGGAAGTCAGAGGTCTCGGCGACGCGGGGCACGCCGGGAAATGTAGTTTTTCCCTCATCATCAGTGCTGTGGGAGGGGACACATCTGGCAGGCACGTGCTGCTGGGACTGCTGCTGCTGCAGGGGCATTTTTATTATTGCCCCCTGTTGTCAGGGGAGGGGGGAGAAGCAGGCAGTTCTCCTGTGTCGCCACAGCTGAGATCATACATTGCGTTCACGCTTATTTTCTCCCATCACTATCAGGTTATGTAGCGCACACATATTCCGTAAGCGCTGTACAGAGAATCTGCCCCGGTGGAGCTTACACTCTATATTCCCTTCCACACGGGCACGCATGCACACGCTAGGAGTCATGTAACGTGTTCGGCGTGTGGAAGGAAACTGGTGCACCCGGGCGGAACCCAAGCAAACAGTGGAAGGACATACAAACTCCACACACATGTGTAATTTGGAGGATTTACTGCCAAAGCATGCCAAAACCATGGCAGGGCATGCTGGGATATATAGTTCCACAGCGGCTACAGGGCCGGACATTGTATAACCCTGGTTTAGTGGCAATGAGTAGCCAAGGTTCATCACATTATTTCAGTGGTCCTCAGGCTCGCTCCCCAAAAAGTTCATGTTTTACAGGCCACCCGTGGATCTTTTAATTGCGACCGTTGATAATACACCCGTGCCCAGCTAGGTGATCTGGAAAACATGACCTGCTAGAGGTCCAGAGAACTGAGCTTGAGAACCACTGTATTACTTAATATAATTGGGTGACATAAAACCGTGTGTGGCCCACCTTGTGCAAGGCACCACAGTAGCGCACGGCCCACTTGGGGCAGGTACTCCTGGGGTACTTGGTCTGCTTGTGCCAGATACTTCTGTCTGTGAGCCTCTCTGAAAGTTACAGTGATCAGTGAGACACAAGGATACTCTTTCATTATTTTAATTATCATTGTTCACAACTTAAGAATATTATTGTGAGACAATGAAAAATTGTAGACTTGTTTAAAATAATATTAGTAAAACATAATTAGTCATTCATTTGTATTTACTAAGTATAAAATGGTTTGCAAGGTGACATGTCAGTCCCGGGCGCAGTACAATAGGGAGTAGGGTGTAAACGACAAAGAATATACAATTCGGTGCAGACAAGGAGAAAGACATGCTGGAAGAATAATCGCATAAGATAAGAGTATAGACACGTAATATGTAATAATAGGTGACAGAGAACACTCAGGAGGGACAGGGACAGACAGGTGGGTGAGATGAAGAAGGCAAGAATAGAAGTGGAGGGAACTGCTCGTGGGAGCTTACAATCTAAAGGGGAGTGGCTGACACAAGCGACGGTTACCTGGAGTGAGGATGGTGGGCCGGAGGGAGAGGAGTTAAGTGCTGGACTGGGAGACTTTAATGAACGGTCAGGTTTTTAAAGAGCGTTTGAAGCATTGGAGGCTGCAGGATGGTATAATTGGCCGCATAAGTACCGATGGCCATTGATAAATTTAAACCATCAGCAGGAAATAATCAACGGCTGTGTACTGAGCATGCCCGCCGATGTTCCTCAACATTGGGCTGCCGCCATTGTTGTCAAAAAAACTACTCACCATGAGCCATAAACCATTGATGGTCGATGGCCGTCTTTACATGTCAGTGAGTTCCAAAGGTGAGGAGCGGAATGAAAGAAGTCATAGGGGCGGAAGTGTGAGGAGGTTGCAGGTGGAGATTTGAGGCGGCACTGGCTGGCAGAGCGGATTGGATGAGAAGAGTATGGAGGAGGGAGATTAGGTTGGAGATGTAAGGGAGTAGGAGAGGCTAAGGGCATTATAGGTGGGGAGTATGATATGGAATCTGTAGGGGATGAGAAGTAAGTGTAAGGACGGACAGATGGAAAACAAAAGAAGAGTGGAAAACCAGTCTACCAGCGGCGTTGAGGATGGAGGCCAGACCGGAGGAGGGAGGGCAGACCAGAGGAGGATCCAGTAGTCAAGACGGGAGACTGGATTAACGTTTTGGTGGCATCAGGGGTGAGGAGGTGTCTAATCCAGTTGATGTTGCTAGATGTGCAGGAGAAGAGGGTCCTCACTGGTGAAGGTTGTGGAGAGGACCAGGAGGATAAGCACCTGGAGTTGGCAGTGAGGGAATTGTTGGTGGCTTTAGTAAGGGCAATAGGAGTGGAGAACAGGTTGGACTGGGATGGATGAGACAAGTAGCGGCCATGTGCATTACACACAATGTTGTGGGTGTGTCTATGCAAACGAGCGGGAGTGGTTTAATGCTTGTTTGTATATAAACGTTTAAAGATAGAACAATTGCTTACAGGGTACAGCATAATGTTATAAACCTATGAGTGAGATATTTCTTTATATCTATTTGTTTTAGTTGACCGGAGACGTGCACTAGACATACAGAGGGCTGTGTTTAAGGTTTAGGGTACCACAGTGCAGGGCCGGTTCTAGCCCTTGTGGCATCCTGGGCGAAAATAGGGGCGTGGTCAGGTATGCCCCCTGTAGAGTTGTGCCCCCGTTTGTGCCCCCTGTAGAGTTGTGCCTCCGTTTGTGCCGCTTACAAAAAAAAAATAATAATAATTCTCACCATCCCCGCTCCTGATTCTCGACCGCTGCTTACCTCCAACTCCATCTCCGGCCGCCGGCGCCGCTCCTCTGATCTATGGGAGAAACGTCATGACGTCTCTCCCATAGCACAGCATAGACACTAGAGGTCAATTATGACCCCTAGTGTCTATGTGCCGCTCCCACAATGCCGTGCGGTGCATCGCGCACCGCACAGCTATGACAGCACAGCACCGGGGGGCACAACCAGTAGCCGGAAGGCGGCGCCCCGGGCAAAAATCCTGTGTGCCCGTAGCAAGATCCGCTACTGCCACAGTGTTATATGCATAGTTTACTTGCCATGTGCATCAAAATGCCTCTGTATGAGGATTCTACTGTAGCTTGGACTTGCAGTTACACCTTGAGGCAGTATGCGGGCCAGCGTTATATCAGTACAATGAGGGCATAGTCATGTAAGTGTAGAACACCCCGTGGAGCTCAGGCCCAATCAGACATGGATGCATGCCCAGATGTTTCTTCGTACGTTACCAGGTGCCTGGTGTAAAGATAAGTGGGGGTAATTATGATGATGACCCCCTATCTGCAACAGTGTGGCTGCTGACAGACCAAATGACTCCTTTGTGTGCTGTAAGCGGCCACAGGTGAAAGTGATACTGCAAGGATATGTTACAGACTCCTAACCTGCTGCTGATAATATTATTAATACTGATCTGATTGTTTCACACTAGCTGCATACGGAGAGAGGGGGTTGGGGAAAGAGAGTGGAGGTAGGGGCAGAAAGGGACTGGGGGGGGTGGAGAGTGAAGTGGGAGCAGATAGGGACTGGGGAAGAAAGAGATGATGGAAGAGGTGGGGCAGATAGGGACTGGGGGGCAAGAGATAGAGAAGGTTTGGGGCAGATAGGGACAGGGGGGAGGGGGTGGAGAGTGGAGTAGGAGCAGATAGGGACTGGGGAAGACAGAGAGGGCAGGAGGGTTGGGGCAGATAGGGACTGGGATGAGAAATGGGGGTAGGGGCCTCCTCTACCTCCAGACTGGCCGGGAGCTGTTGACACCTGCCAGCTCAGCCTGGATGCGGTCTGGCACCATTTATTTTTTAATCGGAGTTGCTGCGTGTGACATCACACATATACATACATATATGATACATATATCATTTACACGCACACGTTTAACCTACAACATGAATATACACGTTTCGCACTTTAAAGAAATAGTGCTCCAGTAGAAATCATTTAGCAACATTTATTTTCCAGTGTTACAATTACAACATGTAATAATGTTACCCTTATTTTAAGTCTAGATTCTAATGCGGGATGCAGTCAATTTACCTACAAAGTCCCGACAAGGTCAAAATACCGACATGGTCAAAATACTGACATTAAAAATGGCGACACAGTCAAAATACCGACATTTAAAATGTCAGCAGGTCAAAAAAATCGACATGAGTTTTTCATGTTTTTTTTCATTGAAACCGACTTGTTCATACTTTACCATCCCAGTGGACCTGGAGGGGGGATATAATAGTATTGCAAGCACAGCGGGCACTGTGCCCGAAGCCTGGCGAGTGCAACGAGGGGACGCGGTACACTTATACGCTGTCCATTTCGCCCTGTGTCGACATACACACCAATTTTAATAAATAAAATAAAACCTGGTGTCAACTTTTTGACCTGTCGACATTGTAAATGTTGGTATTTTGACCACGTTGATATTTTAAATGACGGTAATTTTTTACCATGTCGGTATTTTGACCATCGGTCAATTGTTCTCTGTATTTTGACCGTCAGGATTTTGATTGTAGGTAAATCATATTGATTCCGTAGCCCAGGACTTACTCCCAATGAGAACAGGCTGATCGGGACCGGAGCTGACGTCACACACCCGGCCTGAAAACGCTTGGGAACGCCTGCGTTTTTCCTGACACTCCCAGAAAACGGCAGTTACCACTCCCAAACGGTCACTTCCTGTCAATCAACTTGCGTACGCCTGGCGCTCAAAACAGACGCCGATTTCTTTAGCAGTTTGGCCTCGCACCTACGCATTACGATCCACACACATGCGCAGTGGATCGATAATCGGCCACCTTGCAAAATCAACCCATCAGCGGTCAGGTCTGAATTTGGCCCAAAGTTAGACCTATGTAGCAATCAGTATACTGTAAAACAAAGCAGCCAATGCAATAATTGCAATAAAAAATAAAAAAAGATTCTGAATATAAAGTATACCAGGGTAATCCAGAAAGCAAATACCGTCTGGCTGTAAAAAAAAAAACAACACAATTTTTTGTTCCGAGCACCTTTATCTATTTCTCTACATAATCCCCTCCACTTGTTGTACTCAGCTGCCTCCAGTCCATTCAACCAGTTGGCGACTGGAAACTTCTTCTCATCATCACTTCCAAAAACATTTTACGCCCGGGAACTCAGAGCTTAGGGAAAAGGTGACAATCGCTTGACGTAAGGTCCAGCCTATAGGGTGGATGATTGAAAACATCCCACCCAAAACTGTGACAAGTGATGGGGTCGTCCCATGCACGTTTGCTCGTCCATTATTGAACATCTCACATCACCATACACCTGCTTTTATTAACTTTCTGTGCACTGAAGAATGGAAAAACCCTCCTCACTTCCCAGTCGGTAGGATTGTGTATCGTCGGGTTTACCAATGCACAACATCGCAAAAACAATCATAACAGCTCGCCACTCACAGAGCACTTGGCAAACGTGTTAGGGAGACCGCCCTAGGGTGAGTGACCTGCATGGCAGGCATGCACAAATGGTCATTACTTTCTGGATCACCCTTGTACATACATGAATAATAAAAAGGGCAGCCTCCTTGGATAAACACCTGTTCAATATAGAACGCAGGTTCTCAAACTTGGTCCTCAGGACCCCACACGGTGCATGTTTTGCAGGTCTCCTCACAGAATCCCAAGTGAAATAATTAGCTCCTCCTGTGAACCTTTTAAAATGTGTCAATGAGTAATTAATACACCTGTGCACCAGCTGGGGGACCTGGAAAACATGCACTGTGTGGGGTCCTGAGGACCGAGTTTGAGAACCTGTGGTATAGAAGAATCTGGGAAACAAAGAAGACAAAGGGCGCCGCACCAAGGGGGTAATTCCAAGTTGATCGCAGCAGGAAATTTTTTAGCAGTTGGGCAAAACCATGTGCACTGCAGGGGAGGCAGATATAACATGTGCAGAAAGAGTTAGATTTGGGTGGGTTATTTTATTTCTGTGCAGGGTAAATATTGGCTGCTTTATTTTTACACTGCAAATTAGATTGCAGATTGAACACACCCCACCCAAATCTAACTCTCTCTGCACATGTTATATCTGCCTCCTCTGCAGTGCACATGGGCCCTCATTCCGAGTTGTTCGCTCACTAGCTGCTTTTAGCAGCATTACACACTCTAAGCCGCCGCCCTCTGGGAGTGAATCTTAGCTTAGCAGAATTGCGAACGAAAGATTCGCAAAATTGCGAATAGAAATTTCTTAGCAGTTTCTGCCGCTGCGATCAGTTCAGTCAGTTTCGTTCCTGGTTTGACATCACAATCACACCCAGCGTTCGCCCAGGCACTCCCCCGTTTCTCCAGCCACTCCCGCGTTTTTCCCAGAAACTGCAGCGTTTTTTCACACACACCCATAAAACGGCCAGTTTCCGCCCAGAAACACCCACTTCCTGTCAATCACACTCCGATCACCAGAACGAAGAAAAATCCTCGTAATGCCTTGAGTAAAATACCTAACTTTTGAGTAAAATAACTAAGCGCATGCGCTCTGCGAACCATGCGCAGTAAGCGACTAATCGCAATATAGAGAAAATCGGCAACGAGCGAACAACTCAGAATGAGGGCCATGGTTTTGCCCAATTGCTATCAAAAATTCTGCTGCGATCAACTTGGAATTACCCCCCCAAGTGCATTCAATTTCAGGAACAAATGAGCTAGTTCTTCTGTGCAGACCAGGAAAGCGTGTGCAGAACGCTCATTAAACAATGCGCAAAGGCTATTGCAGCTGACGTGCGTTGGACGCCCATGACACTTTCCTAACATCATTATCAACAGAAATGCCCTCAAATGAGCCATCCCTAGATGGGAATCACTCAGTATCACCGGCAGGAGACCTGACTGTAGTGGGACCCGTCTGACGGAACGTACGACTGGCGCACTGAGACCACCATCTGCCGATTCTATCCATCAGGGAAGGAGCAGGAACATCTGCCGCCAGAAGCGCAGCACAGTCAGGCACAGCGTGAGGACACCTGCAGATAGGAGAGTCATCTTTTACAGGTACATACAAAAACAAGAATGTGTAAGAAGAAGCCCTGATACCACCTACACCAGAGGTTCTCAAACTCGGTCCTCGGGGGCATACACAGTGCATGTTTTGCAGGTAACCCAGCAGGTGCACAGGTGTATTAATTACTCACTGACACATTTTAAAAGGTCCACAGGTGGAGCTAATTATTTCACTTGCGATTCTGCGAGGAGACTTGCAAAACATGCACTGTGTGGGGTCCTGAGGACCGAGTTTGAGAACCTCTGACCTACACGATTGCACTGATTCCACCTACACTCCTGCACTGATTCCACCTACACGCCTGCAATGATTCCACCTACACCCCTGCACTGATTCCACCTACACGCCTGCACTGATTCCACCTACACGCCTGCACTGATTCCACCTACACCCCTGCACTGATTCCACCTACACCCCTGCACTGATTCCACCTACACACCTGCACTGATTCCACCTACACACTTGCACTGATACCACCTACACGCCTGCACGGATTCCACCTACACGCCTGCACTGATTCCACCTACACGCCTGCACTGATTCCACCTACACGCCTGCACTGATTCCACCTACACCCCTGCACTGATTCCACCTACACACCTGCACTGATTCCACCTACACCCCTGCACTGATTCCACCTACACACCTGCACTGATTCCACCTACACGCCTGCACTGATTCCACCTACACGCCTGCACTGATTCCACCTACACGCTTGCACTGATTCCACCTACACGCCTGCACTGATTCCACCTACACCCCTGCACGGATTCCACCTACACGCCTGCACTGATTCCACCTACACGCCTGCACTGATTCCACCTACACGCTTGCACTGATTCCACCTACACGCCTGCACTGATTCCACCTACACCCCTGCACTGATTCCACCTACACGCCTGCACTGATTCCACCTACACCCCTGCACGGATTCCACCTACACGCCTGCATGGATTCCACCTACACGCCTGCACTGATACCACCTACACGCCTGCACTGATGTATGTAATGGAGAATCGCTCTAAACACCTTTTTCTGATACAGAACAATTAGCTTCTTTATTTCTGAAATGTATTAAGATCACATTTAATGCATTTAAAATAAAGCACCACAACTTTCATACAGTAGGGCATAGTATATAAAGGGGATGCAGTTACATTCCCGAAGGATGGGGTCCTGGCCATCGATATACTGACACCGGAATCCAGAGGCACACCACAAGCCTGGCATCAAAATACAGACAGACGGATCCCGAATGTCCTTCCAGCGGGACGTGCTGGCGTTCTGCTGCGTGGGGGGGGGGGAGTTTAGGTTTAAGCATGAGAAGGGGGGTTAGGGTGCAGGGATGGGAAAGTTAGGGTTAGGAATTGGGGATGGAGGGATAGGTTTAGCCACCTAGAAGGGGTGGTTAGGGTTAGGCACCAAGCTAGGGTGGTTGGGTATAGTCAGCGGCGAAAGGAGAGTTAGAGTTAGGCACCACCCGGGAGGGTTGGGATCCGGTCTGAAGATCGACAGTGCCTAGGTCGACAATGTTTAGGTCGACCACTATAGGTCGACAGTCACTAGGTTGACATGTTTTCAAGGTTGACAGGGTTCCTAGGTCGACAGGTCAAAAGGTTGACATGAGTTTTTAAAAAAAAATAATCTTTTTTTTGTGAACTTTTTCACACTTAATGATCCACGTGGACTACGATTGGGAACGGTAACCTGTGCCTAGCGAAGCGAGGCACCTTGCCCGAAGCACGGCAAGCGAAGCGAGCCTTGCGAGGGGACACAGTGCACTAATTGGGCTTCCCGGTCACTGTACGGAGAAAACGACACCAAAAAACCATGAAAAACTCATGTCGGCCTTTTGACCTGTCGACCTAGAAACCCTCTCGACCTAGTGACTATCGACCTATAGTGGTCGACCTAAACATTGTCGATCTAATGAGCCACACCTGGAGGGTTAGGCAACACCGGGCAGGGTTAGGTTTAGGCATCCACAAGGGAGGGTTAGGGTAGGAGGCAGGAGTTGGATTAAACTAGGGGTGACAGGGGCAGCCCTTACTGTCAGAAGCAAGGGATGCTGGGAGCTGTAGTTTTACTTAGAGCTCTTCCACTCTAGTGTGTTGCCGCTGAACACTGGGTGCTGTAAGAGTCTCTGCAAGTGTCAACTTTACAGGTGGGGGCCTCCACAACCTCCGATGCCCTGGGCCCCACCAAGCTTAATACGGCCCTGGTTAGGGCACTTTACAGGGGGCTGTTGGGACTCTGATGGATGGGATGCCGCTATTGGGAAATCGTACGGAACCCATATAAAGCACTCATGGCAATCAAGCAAGACACAGAACATTGAAGAAGCGTAAAAATAGAGATGCAGTAATGCCAAATGACGCATAATCTCTCGTCATTTTATAAGAACAGTTGCGACACTAAGCTTGCGCGAGATCCACTGAACCAATTTTCATGAAAACTGCGTCATTTTGTAGTGGAAACTCCTGGAAATAACTTGCGCCGTTTCATCTCCATCCGTCGAGTTAAAGCTCAGCAATAACAAAAACAAAATCTATTGGCATCATCAACGCCAGAGATAGCGACTTCTGGTTATGTGAACGTGTGATCCCTGCACCTAAGCACGAACAAGTTCCCTCTATTAACAATTATATATTGGAGAGGTTTCCAAGGGAAATGAGAGGTCACAGTTCTATAAACACCATCATGAATGTAGAAGATGCAGCGCACTATCAGCGTCAGGATTACCTGCACATCTTATAACCGTGGTGCCAATAGTACTGATGAGAGACTTGAATCCACCAAAATTTGCGCAATGGGACATGGCTGGAAGTTAAATCTCTTCAAATAAACGTTATAGAGGCCACTATATTCCCAGGAGTCCAGTCACTACCTGCAGAGACCTAGTTATATTTGCACTCAGAGCAATACCGCCTGGTTACAAGTAGCGGGTGTTGTGTGCGTGCTATCATGATGCCATCGCATCTCGGAAGAATGCGACGGCCGCCTGTGGGTGGCGATGTGGCACTACGGGGGAGGAGAGCAGTAAACGCAGGCATGTCACGCCCGTTTTCAGGGCCGGGCAATGAAGTCACCCGAGTTTCTGCAATAGGAAAACATGGCGCGGACCGCCTGCATACTCAGCCATGCTGCGTAGACAGGGGTCAACCTCTATTTGAGGTTTTTGCAATCGCATCGTGGGGTGGCGCCACACATGCCAGGGGATAGAAGCTGGTAGATAATAAGTATAAACGGCCTGGTTCTGAGGAAGGAGTAAAACAAAACAAAGTAACTGTGCACCTTGGCAACAGCATGCTGCACTGCAGGTGGGGCAGATACCACCATGTGCACTGAGATTCAGATTTGGGAGGGGTGTGTCCAAACTAAAATAAAGCTGTCCAGCATTTGTAGACTACATGCAAAATCAGCCAATACTTACCCTGCATGCAGTATAATAAATGTATTTGCACCACGCAACATGGCTTGTACCGGATACAAGGTTACTTGCTTTCAACTCAGAATCAGCCCCAAAGTGTAATACAGAAAGGCTTAATACAAGGACACAGCGGCGGGATGGAGTCAGTCAGGTGATATGACAGAGCACCTGGTTTAGAGAGCTTACAATCTAATACAGGGGCTAGAGCTCTGCAAGGCCATATTAAGGCCTGACAAAAAATAAAAAAAACTGTCAATACAATAAGTTAGCCATGTTATTAGAAACTATAGGGGGTGATTCTGAGTCTGGAGAAGGGATGAAATTGTCCTGGATCAGTGGGTAAGTGCACAGTTGCCAATGAGCTGTGGACTGGACCAATGGGTAAGTGTACCACCATACTACTTGTGGGTGTGACTGTGGCAGCATCCCTGTGTACTGATTCAGTGGGTAAGTGTGTATATCTACACTGCCTTGAGGGCTGGGTCACTGGGTAAGGGTTTCTTGTGGTTTGGTCACATGACCCTGCACACGCTGGAACTGGGTGCTAGAGTGTTAGCCAGACAAAATACAAATAAAGTTCTTGTCCATAGAGTGTGAGAAAGTCGGGCCGCTCTATCCCCAGCCCTACTCGATGGTAGAGCCCGCCTCAGGTCCCTCCTGTCGCCATAGTTTCCCGTATAGCAGATTCGTCACATCGCTATTACCGCAGCGATATAAATCCGCGCTCCCCCGACCTCCCGTGTTATCCCCGGGATAGAGCGGTGGCCGTACTGGTATCCGGTTAGATGCTCTCCGGTGTTCTGACCCGTGTGGAAAGTGCCTGGACGGAGCGTCAGAGCAGGTAAACGTGTCCCCGTGTCGGCGCTGGCAGATTCCACACTGCGGGCTGCGCGGCTCTCTCACCTCCCGGAGACCCCGAGTACGCGGCCGGCAGCGACCGAGCGGCGACACCGGGGGGCGGCAGCCGGAGCCATAATCCCGGAAACCGGGGAGCGGCGCGGACAGAAGGGGCTGAGCCGGCGCGAAAGTGCGGCCGCGGGGAGCAGGCGGCTTTACTGGGAGACAGCGAGAGACAGCCGGGAGCGGAGAGACAGCCAGGTGAGAGAGACTCCGGGGGAGACACGGGGGGGAGAGAGACAGCCCGGAGCGGAGCGACAGCCAGGTGAGAGGCTCCCGGGGAGATACAGGGGGGGGAGAGAGACAGCGCGGAGCGGAGAGACAGCCAGGTGAGAGACTCCCGGGGAGACAGCCAGATGAGAGAGACTGCGGGGGTGAGAGACAGCTAGGTGAGAGACTCCGGGGGAGACACGGCGGGAAGAGAGGCAGCCGGGAACTGGGAAACAGCCAGGTGAGAGACTCCCGGGGAGACACAGGGGCTGGAGAGACAGCCAGGGAGAGGGTAGGGGTAAGAGAGAAAGCCAGGACAGGGAACACACCGGGTGGGGGGTGGGAGAGAGAGACAGACACAGGTGGGTGAAAGAGAGACAGCCAGGAGAGACTCCCAGGGGTTGGAAGAGATAGCCAGGTTAGAGACCCTCTGGGGAGACACAGGTCGGTTGAGAAAGACAGCCGAGTGAGAGACCGCACTGGGAGAAAGACAGCTGGGAACGGTGAGAGAGACACGGGGGATGGGGTGGGGGTTGGGTGAGAGACAGTCCTGGGATCACTGGTGTGGGGCGAGACAGCTGGGTGAGTGACCCCCACCCGGGGAGAGAGACAGCCAGGAACGGTGAGACAGCAAGGAGAGAGAGACTTCCGGAGAGAGACAGCGGAAGTGAGGTGGTAATTCCTGTTTGATTATTCATGTACTCTGTAATTGGGCGCTGTGGAACCCTTGTGGCGCCATATAAATAAAGGATGATAATAATAGGAGAGTTACGGGGGGGGGGGGGGGATAGCCAGGTGAGCGAGAATCTAGGTGGGGACATCCATGTGAGAAGGTGAGAGAGACACTGTGGTGACAGCCGGGAGCGGAGATATAGCCAGGTGAGAGAGACTCCGAGGAGACAGCCGGAAGCGGAGATATAGCCAGGTGAGAGAGACTCTGGGGAGACAGGCGGGAGCAGAGATATAGGCCTGTGAGAGAGACTCCGGGGGGAGACTGCTGGGAGCAGAGATGTAGCCAGGTGAGAGAGACTCCATGGGAAAGGTACAGCCAAAAACACCCCAAGGAGAGAGGCACCACAGGGGGAAGACAGTCTCTGTACTTTAAAAAAAAAAAATCGTCCAGAGATGCTTACATTAGACCGTGGAGAAGAGACTGTCACTATGAGAGAAATGCTTCCCTTTGACGGGGAGAAGAGACTGTCCCTACAAGAGACAGGATGGGGACAGTCATACTTCTAACGAGACTGGAAGGATGATTATCATTGTGCTGAGAAGAGACGGCTGGAGAGGCCTTGCACAGAGACTGGCTGGGGTCATGGGGCTTAATTCAGAGTTGATCGCAGCAGCAAATTTGTTAGCAGTTGGACAGAACCGTGTGCACTTCAGGGGGGGGCAGATGTAACATGTGCAGAGAGAGTTAGATTTGGGTGGGGTGTGTTCAAACTGAAATCTAAATTGCAGTGTAAAAATAAAGCAGCCAGTATTTACCCTGCACAGAAACAATATAACCCACCCAAATCTAACTCTCTGCACATGTTACATCTGCCTCCCCTGCAGTGCACATGGTTCTGCCCAACTGCTAATAAATTTGCTGCTGCAATGAACTCTGAATTACCCCCAATGTCTCAAGGCTGGAGACCATGACATTCCTGGGGAAGAGACGTCACTGCTTTAATCGACTTATCGCGACGGCCATGACTATGGATTCACACCCAGAGTGTGTACAGGGAGGGGTTGAAGAGAGGCACCCAGGCCGGGCACAGGGGGAAGGGTTTGGAGAGAGGCGGCCAGGCACAGGGGAGATGGGCTGGAGAGACGCCCAGGCTGGGCACATGGGGGGGCGTAGGGTATTGGAGGTGGGCACCCAGGTAGACGACACAGGGGTGGAGAGAGGCACATAGGCTAGCCACAGGTGGGGGATGTATGTGGCCTGGAGAGATGCACACAGGCCGGGCACAGGGGGAAGGGTTTGGAGAGATGCACCCAGGCCGGGCACAGGGTGGAGGGGCTGCAGAGAGGCACACAGGCCGGGCACAGGGTGGAGGGGCTGCAGAGAGGCACACAGGCCGGGCACAGGGTGGAGGGGCTGCAGAGAGGCACACAGGCCGGGCACAGGGTGGAGGGGCTGCAGAGAGGCACACAGGCCGGGCACAGGGTGGAGGGGCTGGAGAGAGGCACACAGGCCGGGCACAGGGTGGAGGGGCTGGAGAGAGGCACACAGGCCGGGCACAGGGTGGAGGGGCTGGAGAGAGGCACACAGGCCGGGCACAGGGTGGAGGGGCTGGAGAGAGGCACACAGGCCGGGCACAGGGTGGAGGGACTGGAGAGAATCGCACAGGCCGGGCACAGGGTGGACGGGCTGGAGAGAATCGCACAGGGTGGACGGGCTGGAGAGAGGCACACAGGCCGGGCACAGGGTGGAGGGGCTGGAGAGAGGCACACAGGCCGGGCACAGGGTGGAGGGGCTGGAGAGAGGCACACAGGCCGGGCACAGGGTGGAGGGGGGTTGGAGCTGGGCACCCAGGCAGACACAGGGGTGGAGAGAGGCACATAGGCTAGGCACAGGTGGGGGATGTGTGTGGCCTGTAGTGAGGCACCCAGGCCGGACACAGGGGAGTGTTTGGAGAGCGGCACACAGGCCGGGCACAGGGTGGAGGGGCTGGAGAGCGGCACACAGGCCGGGCACAGGGTGGAGGGGCTGGAGAGAGGCACACAGGCCGGGCACAGGGTGGAGGGGCTGGAGAGAGGCACACAGGCCGGGCACGGGGCAGGGAGGGTTGGTGAGAGGTGGCCAGGCACAGGGGTAACTAGAGACAGGGGAAGAAGGGGTGCTGGGATCCAGCATCTGAGAAACCCCTGAGGTATGAGCGTGGGGAGTGCGCTGACCAATGCAGAGTAATTAGACCACCGGTTACAGCCTGAGCTGATTCAACACGAGCACCTGAAATGTCACCGAGGGAACTCCAGTAACATACACCTAGTGCAGGCAGCGGTTCTCTGACATCCAGCCACATACATAATATATTAGGCCATTTCTGACCCAAGGCTTTAAGTTATAGCTGTGTCCACTTACATCTCGCCTGCTGGCACGTTAAACAGCCCCTCTAGCCACGCCATGTCGTGGTGTAACTCTGCAGCGCCGAGCGTCTTTTCATGCCACTTTTTCCATTAAAAAGCGTCTTATTTCCTAGAAAACACTGTAGCGTAGCATTTTGTATGCAGCCGCACACAGAGTATAGGCATGACACAGAGCATTGTAATCGGCAGAGTCTGCTTGTGCGTCTTATTTGCATAGCTAACGGAGTTGCGCAGGATCTGTTGGCTCGCTCACGCAAGGCATCTCCTGCTGCATGGGGTATTGAGGCTAGATTTATGAGGACGCGTGTAGCTAATGGCAGCCAACACATGGGTGAGACCAACCCGATTCTCCCTACACACTCCTATACTATCTCCTTATAAGCTCATTTTCAGTAATGTGTTTTTAATACGGTTTTAAACAAGCTGTACACCTATTTCTCTCTTTCTAACAGTCCTGTAAACTTGTGTAGAAATATAATGGCAGGAAGCAGCGATAGAACATTATGTAATACCACAGCCTGGCTGGTGAAGGGAATTGAGTCTTGGTGACCCTCGTGCTCTGTAAGCGCACGTGTAGTGGTTTCCCCGCTGATTCTAGCGAGTCTTCCGGATAGATGGTCTTCTTCTTCCAGTAGACGTATCATTGTATACAACCAGCGGTCTGTGAAAACTGGTGCACAGAAAAGATTCTAGAACCCATCATGTATTCTGTAAACCAGCTCCGTCCAGGTATTACCATGAAGGGTGAAAGTTAAATGGCTATAGGGGAAGGTTGCGTTCCGTTTGCTTTGTGCACCCCATCAAATCAGTAACCTTGGACATGGGGTGAGGGTCTCACTCATAGCTCCTGTAAGCGTAAGTGGCATCTTAGGGGATCCCAGTATCCGCTGTATAAATGGGTTACTAAAGTCTGTATTCAGAGATCATTACCCAGGCAGTATCTGCTGCAGGCGGCTGAGAGGGGGTGGAGTCTGCAGAACGCGCTTCTCAGTGTTTCCTTTCCATCCCGATCACAGGTCAGATGTCCTCAGATGGAGCCCGAGGGCGAGAATCACAGGGCGGCCGGCTTCCAGTGGAGGAGTTACAAGCTGCTACTGGACCCTGATCTCCACGCAGCGGCGCAGAAGGTTTACCGCTACGATGGCGTGCACTTCAACATCACCGTAAGATCAGCAGCTCCAAGCACCGTAATTCAGGGGCATTAACAGGGTATTAATGTGGATTGATGGGAGCACTAAACCTTAAAAATGTAATGATGTTTTCTTACGTGAGCCATGGATTTAAAATACATTGGGGTCGATTTTAAGTTGAGTGTGAAGTGAATAATGACAGGAGGTCCCGGCAGAGTTCAGTTCAGTGCTCTGCTTTGTCTAAGAATGCCCGTACTCGCGCCTTAAACAGGGCAGTCTCCGACATAAGCGCCCCGCTGCGATGCTGTTTGCACCGTGCAAGGGCGTATAACGGCATTGCGCCACTTTGTTTTGTTGGCAGTCCACTAGTCTTGCAAAGTAGCACGCTGAATTGAATAGCATCGGGAGCACTTTCACCCCAATTGGATGTGTAATGCGAGCTGAAAGCGCTATTAAGGATAGTGATGCTTGATTACAGGCCACTTAGTACCTCTGTTATTTTGATTTAACAGTCTGTGCTCAAACATGGATATCGCTAAAACCTGGACTGTTGGTGTACCTTGAGAACTGATGTTTGGAGACATTGCTGCTTGTTTGGCGTCACTGGTCACATCCCTAAATTAACCCATCCACGCAGAGCAAGCCTGTCAGTCACTGTCTGCTGAGTGAGGGAAGTGCCTCCCTCCTAACATGGCAGCCTCCCGCAGAGGAGCGAGGCACATTTAGTGACATCCTGCTGTTGGAGTGATCTGGGAGAGTGGCACAATGCTTTAATTGAGCTGTATATTGCTCAGTCTCCTCCTCATCTGTCCTCTCCTTTCTCTATTCCCATACAGGAAGGACCGTATCTCCCGGTGGGCGATGTCCGCGACCCTCGCCAGCAACGTATGTGGAGTAAACCAAGAGAAATTTCCCTCGCTGTTCCCAAGTTTAAGGTACCACAGCCGTTCCCTTTGTGTTATAGGAGGATGACATGTAGCGCTTCTGGGGGCAAGTGATGGGTCAGGTCTAACAGCCCGCTCCCCCATCTTCCATCTTTCTCTCATCAGTTTGACGAGTTCTACGTTGGGCAGCTCCCCCAGAAAGAAGTCACCTTTGCCCACCTGAATGATAATGTGCGGGAGCTCTTCCTAACGGAGATGTGCCGCAAGTTCGGGAATGTGGAGGAAGTGGAGATCTTGCTGCATCCGAAGACTCGCAAACACCTCGGACTGGCCAAGGTCCTCTTCTCCAGCTCCAAGGCTGCCAGGGAAACCGTGTCTCACCTCCACAACACGTCTGTGATGGGTAACATCATCCACGCAGAGCTGGACCTCCGAGGTAAATTGTGGGAGCATCTGGTGATTAGGGGGTGACCACACAAGGAATGCGTTATTGGGCTGCAATCCATGGGCCGAGCCCCTCTGCAGAAGGCGCCTCTGACCTTTCAGGCTAAAGGTTGGAAGTAGGATCTTTACATTGGTTTGGCATATTGTTCTATTACAGGTCAGCAGCGACAGAAATATTTTGACCTGATAGTGAATGGCTCGTACAACCCTCAGACTGTTCCAACGACCGGGAGGTGGGCGCAGGAGAGACTGCAGCCCGAGCCGGTGAGACCTGATCGGACTGTATGATCTGTCTACTTATTGCTGAGACACCTGCTTTCTACATTCTCCCGTTCTCTGTCTCCAGGTGGACTCTCGTCGTCGCCTGTCAAGTGACACCACCTATGTCCCCGGGAACGGGACCCCGTCGTCTCAGAACCCCAGCTCCACGTACAGCCAGTACACACCGTCTCTTTCCTCCTCGCAAGGCACCCCATACACTCCTAGAAGTGGCACGCCCTACTCTCAGGACTCCGCCTACTCCAGCAGGTACGGCCTTCGTGCGTGAAGCGATGCAGTCGTGTATGTTACGGCCTAGTCACGGGAGGTGTGGAAAATTTAGTCTGCCTTGCACTAAATTTTCCACACCTCCCGTGTGTCGTGAGAGGATGGAAAATTCTGCAATGGTTTTGTTCAGATGTTGCTTAGTATAGGTCTTCTCATATGGGTGCAGCTGCAAGCTAGTATATGTAAAACAAGAGGAAAAATACACAAGGCAAAGGCACCACTCCAATGTTAAAGTTTTTCCTTTTTCAAAAATTGAGGGGAAAAAAATAATTTCGTACTTTTGCATAAATTGCTTCCGCTTTAGCTAGGTGATGGATCAATATATTGATCAATCGCAGACAACTTCAGTGATCCTAAAAAGAAACCACTGCGTGGTTATAAGCGGTCATAACGAGTCGATGGCTCGCTACGGTTTAGCGCAGTGATCATGTCAAAACGGCGCTGATATGCGCATGCCCCGCAGTGCGCACGCGCGTCATACGGGTACAACGGCCGACGTGCTTTTACACAGGATCTAGCAACGCTTTGTCGCACTGGCGGTCGCAAGGAGATTGACAGGAAGTGGGAGTTTTTTGGGTGTCAACTGACTGTTTTCTGGGAGTATTTGGAAAAACGCAGGCATGGTCAGGCGTTTGCAGGGCGGGTATCTGACGTCCATACCACGTCACTTGACGCAGCAATCATCGCACAAGTAACTACAGGGCTGGTTTTGTTTTGCACACAATGTGTTTGCAGGCGCTCTGCTGCACAGGCGTTGACACTCCTGCTTTGTTAAAATACACTCCCCCGTGGGCGGCGACTATGCGTTTGCACGGCTGCTAAAAACAGCTAGCGAGCGAACAACTCTGAATGCCCCCCTCCCCCCCCTTCCATAGTGTCTTAAGATAATAGTTAAAGCTCCATGGTGTAGATGAATATACTAGTCAGTGGTCAGCTGGAAGTTCTATAGGCGTTTTGATCTGCACGTAGAACTTGAATGATGGTGCATCTTCTTGTTCTATCAAGCGATTTCTTCAGGGGAGAAGGTTTTTGCTGTCTGTAGCTCCACCGATAACAATTTCTCTGCTTTGCAGGCAGGGGACCCCCAGCCATTCCAGTACGCAGGACACCTCAGGATATAAGTCAAGGCGCCATGACAACAGTTCTGGAGATTCATTCTCTCGACGCTCCGGACACCACTATTCACCTGCTTCCTCTTCCTCATCAACCTCTTCCTCACACGATAGTAGCCACAGACGTTACCACAGGCATCAACACCGCACCTCCCCTCAGTCCTCCTACCGGTCTCGCCACCGGAAACCGCCTCCACCTCCAGAGGAGCCGCCCTTACACAGGTTTCCTGGGACTCCTCCGCTGCCAACACCTCCACCACTTCCTCCTGACGAACCTCAAACTGACCGGGATTACAGACTGCCCCACCCACCCCTTCCTCCGTCCCCACCCTCCTCCTCTTTACCGATTCCTCCCCCGCCGCCAGCAGAGGGATGGGAACCTCCTCCACCACCACCCCCACTGCCAGCCTGCTCACCACCCCCGTCTCCTGCCCGATCGTGTTCTCCTCTCCCAGACGGTATTTCGGAGAGCCTGCCGTTCACGCAGCACAGCAGCAGTTTGGACTCCCGTATTGAGGCTCTTTTGAAGGAGCAGCGCTCAAAGTTCTCCTTCCTCCCGTCTGACACAGAAGAAGAGGATGAGGGGACGGCAGATGGTGCCGGACAGGAGACAACAGTCCATGAAGGTGTTCCACCGCCTGTGCATGGGCCTTACACACCTCCTCCACCGGCCAGCTTTGAAGATGTGTCTGCTGAGGCCATCCTGAGGTTCGGTGATATTGGCAGAACGGCAAATGGACAAGAACGGGTAAGAAGAACGTTTCAGTCTAGATGTTTGATTTGTGCAAGAAGCCAGTTTTTCCTCATTGTAGTCTGGACGATTCTCCCTCTGCCAAGGGCTCTCTATGTCCCTTATGCATATAGAACCCCATGATATAACTGGCTTAGCACTATGGGTGTTATGGAACTACAAGCCCCAGAGTGTTCTGCAAGATAACTGGGAGGACACGTAGAGCTGCAGGTTTCAGATGTGTCCTCTTACTTCTAGCCTCAGTATACCACGCAGCTTGAGATTCCTGGCGTCCGGTCCTGTGCAACTCTGTATATTGTGCGTGACTGAGTCTGTATACAGGACAGACCTTGTATTGGACCAGAAGCTGCGGCCGTTACATTGGGTGTGGTTCATAGGGTCAACCACACTTGACAGTGTCTAGGTCGACCACTATTTGTCCACAGTAACTAAGTCGACACCCAAAATAGGTTGACAGCATTAGGACGACCGCATTAGGCATTAGCATTAGGACGACATGACAAAAGGTCCAACAAGGCGCTTTCATTTTTTCTTAGTGACCGGGAACCCCAATTAGTGCACCGTGTTCGCTCGCCATGCTTTGGGCAGGTTACCGTTCCCAATTGTAGTCCACGTGGATCGTAAAGTATGAAAAAGTTAAAAAAAAAAAAAAAATGTGAAAAACTCATGTCGATCTTTTGTCATCTCGACCTAGAGACCGGATACCGTTACATTGTAGCACTTCGTATAGAGAGTTAGAGACTCAGTCACACACAGATATACAAGTGTTATATCACATGACTCGGCAGTCTCCTCATAGCCACAGCACGTTGCAACTAAGACGCCTGATGTTAGCGGATCTCACGGGACGTGGCGTGCTGAGAGGGTCCGCTTGTCGCGACTGCAGCAATGGCTTATGAGGACACATCTGTAGGTCTGGGTTAGTGGAGTGTAATAGGATGATAGATTAGGCGACTCTCCTACAGGACAACTGCTGCCATGTGGAGTTTTTGTGGGTTTAATGCAAATAACCTCATCTTTGCAGTTGCATGTGAGGGGGCGGCTCGCGCCACCAGTGATTAATGTCTGGCCAATGCGACACTGGGCTTGGGGGGGGGGGGCATTCAATTAGTGCCGTTTTTTTATTTATTTTTTTCGACCAGTCAAAAAAACTGCACTCTTCGCCGGTTTTTAGGTCAAATTTACATTCTACCTATTCAATGCCAGTGGGTTTTTTTTTTTTTCGACCGGTGGAAAAATCTGCACGGGCAAAAACCACGTGGATTGGGGAATTCGCCACCGATCCAAGCGTGTTGTCGAATTTGCTGGCGTTTCGACAGTTTTTGGGTCTGTTTTCGCCGGTTTGACAAAAAAAAACCAAACCGAAAAGGCATGGGCAAAAATGGATAAAAAAAAAACGGGCGCTATTGAATACACGGAAGTCAAATTAGTACCGATTTTTTCCAACTGTCAGAAAATTCGGCAGTAATTGAATATACCTCCTTTTGTCTTTTCTAGATAAGTCCTTACAACGTAACGTTTCCTAGAGCCTCCATATCCCCCCAAAATGTTTTTTGGGGGATTTAATGAACCTCTTTTATTTTGCTAAATTCTAATGTGATGGGAATGAGATGCATTCATAGGGGGTGAAGTTACTAAGCTGGGAGTTCTATTTAAGGTCGGATGTTGCCCATGGAAACCAATCAGAATCCAGGTATTATCTTCTAGAAGGTGCTAGATAAATGAGAAGTAAAATCTGGTTGCTATAGGCAACATCCCATCTTAAATAGAACTCCCATCTTAGTAAACGTACCCCATAGCTTGCTGAAGAATACAATGCATAATGTCATACACCTCAGTCGTTACCCTATGCTATCTCTATACATCAGAGGTAGGCAATATGTGAGTCTGGCCACAGTGCAATTCCTGGCAGGTTGTTCTCTTCCTCTGCTTTGCTGGAGGTGTAGCTAATAGACTTCTGGTCTGAGGAGAAGGGCGTCTAATATGTGACGTTATAGGTAGCTTTATATTTAATAACATTTCCCCCCCCCCCCCCCCCCCCATGCATTGCAGGCTCCCTGAGGTTAGTAAAGTGCTGTAGTGTTATGACGTGGGGAATGAATGTTCTGCTCCCGGTAGTACATTACCGTGTTCCTGGTACACAGTGTGGTGTGAGATCTGTGCTCCTGATATCTCAGTGTTTAGTATATGTCCAGCATTCATCTAGGGAAATCTGTGTCTCATGTTCACACGGACCTGAAATAACTGGTTTATTTTACTGTCCCACCTAAGTGTGGCTCCGGCCAGTACCGCTCACACCGTCACCGGCCACTGGCTTACTCCGACGGCTCGTACCGGGATCGCACGTACTAACGACTGCTACCAATCACTTGCGGGGTACCCGCTGTCTGACCCTGAAGCAGAGACTCCTAACCGCTGCACTTACCCGCAGGCTGCGCCTCCTTATGTCATTGTTGGTGGAGAAGTCCGCTTTGTGTTTGGCGTGTGTTTATTGAGATGTTATCTGAAAACCGCACTGTAAATAAATGTGCCCTTGTAAGGGGGATTATTGTCCTAATTTTAATTTTTTTTTATTTTATTTTCACCTATACTGAATTTTTATCTGCTTTTTATTTTATGCTGGTGTAAGTAACACTGAGGGCCTAATTCAGACCTGATTGTAGCTGCACGGCTACGATCGGCCACCCTGACATGCGGGGGGGGACGTCCAGCACAAGGCTAGTCCGCCCCGCATGTCTTGCCTTACCCCCGCCGCTCAGGTACAAAAGCATCGCACGGCAGTGACGCTTTTGTACCGGAAGAGTAGCTCCCTACCAGCGCAACTTCTGCGTGCTGGCAGGGAGCTACCAGTCGCACTCCGGGTTGCAGCGGCTGCGTGTGATGTCACACAGCCGCCACGGTCTGGCCACGCCTACATTGCAGCGATCAGGTCTGAATTAGCCCCTGAGAGCAGAAGGAGAGGTCCCTGAAACCTACATCCAGCGTTCTCACAAGTTTTATAGCGACCTGATCATCCCACTCCCTGTTAGAATTGACGCCGGGTAATGTCTGAGCCTCTTATAGCCGAAAATGTGAGCTAGTGCCACTTTGCTTTCTGATGTTTTAATGCACACAATGATTACAAATATTTGTATAAGATGACCCCCTGGCTGTGTGTATATGGAACATAAATGCATTTCGTGTTTAGACTTGGGTCCCATCCACATGATATCTCATTAAGGTATGTAAATATTCTATGGTAATATCCAAAATCCCAAATGCTTCTGGGCTCAGGCAGTCTGGATATGGGAGACTCCACCTGTAGTAATCAAGGAATAGAAAAAATAACAATTAGAAGTAAAATAAAAAATAGTAGAATAATATTTGTTTATTTTTATACACCATTTTTGGCTTAAATCTTTGGGCTCGATTCAATTGACTGATGTTAACAGCGCTGAGAAGGAGGTCCCGGCGCTATTCAATTCAAGGCGCAGTGACAGCCAACGACGGGATTTCTTCTCGCACCACCAGAGGGGTGTGAGCAGAAATCTGACAAAAATGCCGGTGCTATGTGGATATCTGGCCCTAGCGTGCGGAGACTGCATCACACCGGGAACTTAAGTCTGAGAATGCCGGTTCTCCCGACAAAACAACCTGTTTAGGGCGGGAGAACGGGCATTCTCCAACTTGCCATCGCACTGAATCGAAAAGGGGTGAGATCCCG
Organism: Pseudophryne corroboree; assembly: GCF_028390025.1. NCBI lineage: Eukaryota > Metazoa > Chordata > Amphibia > Anura > Myobatrachidae > Pseudophryne > Pseudophryne corroboree. Next base: position 495,218,578 of record NC_086450.1, read on the forward strand.
TTCCTGGAGCTATTGACATCGCAGTCAATTGAATTGAACCCTATAACTCCTCAAAGTAGCCGCCATTTGCAGATATAACCGTGGATGTGTCAGTCTTTCTGCAGTGGAAACCAAATAATGTGCAGGTGGTAGTTGCAGAAGTTCCTACAAATGTGCTGCACCTGTGGGTTGCTTTTTGTTTTCTCCTTTCTGTCCGGCATGGCCCAGATCACCCGGATGGGGTGTGTATCTGGAGACTGTGCGGGCGTCCCGTGATTTGCAACCTGCTGTCTTGTTATATTCCTGCCATATAGTTCTAGGTCATTATCTTCTAGGATGAACCCTTTACACCAACTAGTCATAGACAAGAGGGTATTACATGGCGCTGCAACATGCTGTTTGCCCTTTTGGTGCAGGTTGCCAGTCCCTCTGTGCAAGTCCGCTGCCTCATGATCCAGCAATAGATCCCCAGAGCGTCAAACTTCCTCCTCCATATTTGATGGTTGGTATCTCTGGGGCTTATTTACCAAGCTGTGATTTCAGCACAAAATAAGATGATTTTGGTACTTACCGATAAATCCATTTCTCTGAATCCTCTAGGGGACACTGGAGTTCCATTATACATTAGGGGTGTGAAGCTTGCAAACGGAGGTGTGGCACAATCTAAAATTAGTATTGTCTGCACAGCTGGCTCCTCCCCCTTCACATCCCTCCTCCCTCAGTTTTGAAAATTTGACTGAGAGAATAGGACATGATACTATAGCACCTGGCGAGGAACCGAACTGTACAACATATCAAACAGCATCCAAGAAACAGTTTAAACCGAAAAACTAACACCGTTTGTACGAACTGTTAGAACAAGAACCATAAACACAGCAGGTCGACAGCACCGAGGCGGGCGTCCAGTGTCCCCTAGAGGATTCAGAGAAATGGATTTATCGGTAAGTACCAAAATCCTCTTTACTCTTTCATCCACTAGGGGACACTGGAGTTCCATTATACATTATGGGACGTCCCAAAGTTATCCACCAGGGAGGGAGTGCTGTCTGCTGCCTGTAAAACCAAACGTCCGAACTTAGAATCCTCGGACGCAAAGGTATCAAACTTGTAAAATTTCACGAACGTGTGGGCTGAGGACCACGTTGCCGCTCTGCAAAGTTGAGTCGTGGTAACACCTCTGGCAGCCGCCCAGGAGGCACCCACTGATCGGGTGGTATGAGCACCCGTGTGTACCAGAAACTGTTTACCACAGGAACCATAAGCTAGCTGAATGGCAAGACCAATCCATCTAGACAGAGACTACTTAGAAGCCGGCCAACCCTTCTTTGGCCCATCATCAAAGACAAACAAATGGTCTGACTTCCTGAAGGACGACGTATCGTGTACGTACACCCGCAACGTCCAAAGACGCGTCCCCATCTGCGAGACACTGGAAAGATGGAACCACAATTGGCTGGTTTACATGAAACCCCAAAACAACCTTAGGAAAGAAATCCGCTCTTGTACGGAGTTCCGCCCGATCCTCAAGAAAAATTAGAAAAGGACTCTTGCACGATAAGGCTCCTAACTCAGGAAACCCGCCTAGCCGAAGCCAAGGCCAGCAACAACGTTACCGTCCAAGAGAGATATTTCAGGTCCGTTGTGAGTAACGGCTCAAAGAGTGGCGACTTCAAAAAAAAATCTAACACCAACTTTAAATTCCATGGAGCATTGGGATGATGAAAAGGGGGCTGTATCCTCAGAACCCCCTATAAAAAGGTTTGAACCTCTGGCAATGATGCCAACCGCTGTTGAAAAAGGATGGAAAGAGCAGACACTGGAAACTTCAGAGATCCCAGCTGCAGACCTAACTCTAGGCCGGCCTGAAGAAAAAGTAAAAGCCTGGATAAGTGGAAGGTCGTCGAATTCCATCCACGTTCCTGACACCAGTCTATGTACTTCTTCCAAATTCTGTAGTAGTGCCTGGCTGTGACCGGCTTCCTAGCTGCAAGCATCTGAAGAATGGCCGTTCTAGGTATCCCTCTATTCTGTAAGATCCGGGTTTCAATAGTCACGCCGTTAAACCCCACCTGTTCAGGCCCAGGTGGTGAAACGGGCCATGAGATAGCAGGCCCTCTCTCTGAGGTTACCGCCAAGGGTCGTCCGCTAACAACCCTTGTAGATCCGAGTACCAACTCTTGCGTGGCCATGCGATTAGAATCGCCCACACTCGTTCTCGTTTCGACCTCTTCAGAACCCTCGGTATGAGTGGAAAAGGTGGAAAGATGTAAACCTTTTTGTAACACCAAGAAAGTGTTAATGCGTCCACTCCTAGTTGCACAGTGCGGACTGCTTCCTGACTGCCCCCCGGCCGGCTGTGGTGATCTTTTAATGCGCTCTGCTACTCTTGGCGCGCATTTCCAGCCCCGCTCATTCTCTGCCTGCCGGTGACCGCTGCGCCGCTATATGCTGATAGGGGAAAATAAATAAATGAATGAATGAAAAACCTAACAAGGGCCCCTATTATATAGAGTATCTCCTGTAGAGAGATGCAGATCCCTTCAATAGGGATCATTGTCTCTCCAATATGAAGTAGCCTTGTCCCCCTTTTAGTTAGGTTGACGCAGCCCTTATTAAGTTTTAGTCAGGAGCTCAGAGCTCCGTGTGCTGTACCTCCAGCACAATTTTCAAAACTGAGGGAGGAGGGATGTGAAGGGGGAGGAGCCGGCTGTGCAGACCATACTAATTTTAGATTGTGCCACACCTCCGGTTGCAAGCTTCACACCTCTAATGTATAATGGAACTCCAGTGTCCCCTAGTGGATGAAAGAGAAAGTAGAACATTAAGCCCAAAATTTAAAGCGGCGATGCTTTAACACACCCAGAAGTGCTGCTTAGTAAGTAAACCCAACACCCTAAAGAACCGTCCTGCCACCTACTGGATGGGGCACAAAAACCTGGCGTGATGAATTTAATATCTCGCATCGGTCCATAAGACTTCTTCCAGGCTACTGGCGGAGCCTCATGTCCCAGCCTAGCATCTGTCATTGCTGCAGAACTGCTGTAAGTTTATATCCCATCACTTGTCCACAACAAAGACCTTTATAACTCTGAAATATACTTTAATCTTTCAGTCTTTACTAAGCGAAGCTAATTATTATTTTTTTATTAATAACCGTTAGCAGTTGCCTACTGACCTTTGCACCATTTCAGGTTATTCACTGGACATGGATTGCTTAAATCTCAATAAACTGTACAAATTGGGGTGTTCTTTGTGTATAGTGCTGGCTTCCGGGCTGTGCAAAGGCATAGGTATAAATCCACTGCCTGGTGACTGGTTGCTTTGATATCGGTAGCCGTTTTACGTCCGTTGGTTGCAAACTCTGGTGATTTCTCTCTTAGGCCCTAATTCAGACCGGATCGCAAAAGTGAACTTTTTCTCTAATGGGCAAAACCATGTGCAGTGCAGGGGGGGGCAGATGTAACATGTGCAGAGAGAGTTAGATTTGGGTTGGGTGTGTTCAAACTGAAATCTAAATTGCAGGGTAAAAATAAAGCAGCCAGTATTTACCCTGCACAGAAACAATATACCCCACCCAAATCTAACTCTCTCTACACATGTTACATCTGCCCCACCTGCAGTGCACATGGTTTTGCCCATTAGAGAGAGTTTTTGCTTTTGCAATCAGGTCTGAATTAGGCCGTTACAACCCCTCAAGCGTTCTCTGAAAGCTCCGGTGGTCTTGTACATATTACACTGATTGGTGCTGAGGTTGCCTGGTGCCCTCAGCTGAGGTGACGCTCCAATGATTCCTCCAATGAAGATGTAGACAAGACGGAGGGATTTGTGCACAGCAGCCTGGTCATCCCTGCAAATGTGTGATTGCTTATATATAAAAGGAAATAAAATCCTGTGACCTAGACAGCCATATTTACCCTTATACGGTCCCTGTGCTCTGTGGAGGAGGGGGGTGGGGGTAATTTTCTATTGAACGCCACATCATCTGATTTAATTGCAGAGCCCCATGTTCTTGGTTTCCCCTCCCCTCCTCCATTGCAGTCTTGCAGGTTACACAGCCTTCATTGATTTACATTGCTCACGTGCTTCCTAATGAGAGACAACAGGGATTATGTAATAGGCTGGGAGATGCAGGTTGTGCGGGAATTCTAGCGAGTACGCCCGTATTTTTAAAGCGCCAATCATAACAAAGCAAAACTGTGTTGGTTTTGCATTGTAAATGTTTGCTGTACCCATTAAAATCCAGGCAAGCTCTCCAGGATTCCTGCACAACCTGCGTCTTGCAGACTATTACATAATCCCCATCATCTACTGAAGTGATATATAGAGGTGCCCGGACGTTTGTGACCCCGTTAGAATGTTCTGCATGTGATGTGCTCAGATCCTCATGTAAGTGACAGATACAAAGAGAACCCAATGAGTGCCATTACACACGCAGAATATACGGTTTCGTGTATTGATCAGAACAATCCAACATTAAAGTCACGTGAATATTGTCCTGCAGGAATTTCTGTCCCGGTCCTCTCAGAACTGCTCCACTTCATGGGTGTTGGAGACTTCTTCACCTGAACGCCCAACGTCGGGTCCTGTCTCCTCATTCCGGTTGGATTAAAGTGACCCGCTTGTGTGTTTAGGGTCATTGTATTGCTGTTGAGCTTCAGATCATCAATGGATACCCCGGCAGTCTCCTGTGGACTTTAATGGCACGTTAATTCATAGGTCCATCAATGAAAGCAAGCTGTCCGTGTCTGGGGTGCAGCCACCATCCCCCAAACTAAGATACTGCCACTACTGTGTCTCACGCTTGGGTTGCGGTTCTCATGTTAGATGGTAGCGTTTAGTTTTCGCCAAACATGGAAATTCTCATATTATATGAGAAATGTTATTTTAGGCTCATCCATCCTCCGAACATTTTACCAGTAGTCTTGTGGCTCATTTAGGTGACCTTCAGCCATTGTTCTCCTTTCTAGAGTAGTCTCTTCCTCCGTGCCTCTCTCCCTAGTAGGGAGACTAATCCTGGGATTGGCAGGATTCCAGAATTTAAGTCCAAAAACGATCAGGATTCAACCCCGGGATTGGAAGCTCCAATCCTGGGATTGAGGGATCAGCGTTGAGCGTCCTCAGGACGCTACCCAGCTTACCTCCTTCTGGCTCCCCCGCGCAGCTTGACGTGCAGTCACAGCTCACGCTGCACCGCCCACCGCAGAAAGAGTGAAGAGGAAGTTGCCCTCCCCCAGTGTATGGTGAGTTATGTGAGGGGGCGGCCACATAGTGATAAACCAATCTTGGGAATCCCGGGATTGACCATTTTTCAATCCCGATACCTGGGATTGAAAAAATAGCCCGGGATTGGCCTCCCTAGCTCGCTATGGGGGATATTCAATTAGCGGGAATTACCCTGCGCTTGAATGCCTGAGGGTGGACTGAACCGTGCAGCTTCAGTAACGTCCACAAGAAAACAGCAAAGTGCGTAGGGAAAATCTATTTAATTCTGCAGTTTACACGAGATCAGTGGGTTTCCGCGCCTGAAACACCAATTTTTTTGGTGCAAGAAAAAGGTTATTTATTGAATAGCTAGCAATGCGCTGCGGGGTAAATCCTGCAACTTATGACATATCCCTTTATGCTTAGTCAGTCTGATGCTGGACTTGGGAACACTGACATTAGCCAGGGCAAGAGAAGAAGGTAGAGTCTGTCACGTTACCCTGGGGCTCTTGGTAACCTCCCAAAATGTTCTATGCTTTCCTCTTGGGGGGATGTTTGTTGAACAACCACTCCTGGGGAGAGATACAGTGGAGATATTTCCTAAACTGTGTACGCTATCTGCCTGACGGGGTGTAGGGGGAAGCCCAGGGTCTTTAGATGCTGGCCTTGGCCTGATGAGCACCAAAGCCACTTTCTCGGAGGTCCTCAGAGATCTCCTCAGCTAGAGGCCTAGTGTAGACTCTGCGTTATGGTTCCTACATAGTGCTGGGTCACCCAAACTCACACCCGACCCTCCTGACGCTAATTATCCCCTAAACCGCACTGACCACCCCAGAGGGTCACCTAAACTCACACCCGACCCTCCTGACGCTAATTATTCCCTAAACCGCACTGTCCACCCCAGAGGGTCACCTACTGTTTATGACAAAGAAATGTTGGCTCTTTCTGATCAATAAATGAGTGAAAACCTATATCCTTGTGTGTGTTATTTGCTGTATTGGGTTCTCTGTTTCTATCACTGGAATAAAGTCACATTTATGTTACTAATTCCCAGCAGCACTATATCTGTGATGGGGAATAGAAGCTTCACTAATATCCCCTCCAACTGCGTGCAAGAAATGGCTGTTTCCCTGAGACCTGGTTCTCTCTGAATCTGCAGGTTGTTCCGGTTATTCCTTGGGAAAGCAATTTTACATTTACTGCGTTGTGTCTTATTGTAGACTAAGGCTAAAGCTTAGCGGGCGGTCTGGCAGACCCCACTCGTGTATCAGTGACTAAGGGTGAATTATTCCGCCCTCTCGCCGTGGGCAGGTTCCGTATAGCACGTCCCTGGTACATGAGGGAGAATTACCCTACAATGGCTGGCAGACAATAGGTGACTATACCTGGGTCTTCTGTCGGTGCTGCTGCCTCTGTGATAAGGAGACATGCTGTATTGTACAGATGAATAACTCATCGGACAAACCATAAACCTGGCAAATAATACATACAGTACTATAGGGTAGTGATTGTGTGTGTGTCCTCCCTAGGACTGGATGGTTCAACATGTGGCCCTCCAGCAGCTGTGGAACTACACATCCCAGCATAACCTGCCACATGTTTACTATTATGGCATGGTAAAATTGAGACAGGGCATGCTGGGATGTGTAGTTCTGCAGTAGTTGAATGAGCCGCATGTACAATACATCAGCTTGTGGGACTTTATAAATGTGGTGTCCTAGAAATTCCTTTGACATACATGTATCAGTGTCACAGAGTCTCCCCTCCTTATCGGAGCGATGGTGGTGTGTGTATACATAGTCTCCGGTGTTCCTCCGCTGATGGCTGATGTTCCGGGTGTGCGCTCCAGCCTCACGTCGGGTACTAATTACATGCTGTGCAGCCATGAGGGACGGACAGGAATAGAAGTTCCAGAGATGGGAAGAATGATGTAAGGTTAGCAGACACACAGCAAAGGAATATCTATATTTCTCTAACGTCCTAAGTGGATGCTGGGGACTCCGGAAGGACCATGGGGATTAGCGGCTCCGCAGGAGACTGGGCACATCTAAAGAAAGCTTTAGGACTAGCTGGTGTGCACTGGCTCCTCCCCCTATGACCCCCCTCCAAGCCTCAGTTAGATTTATGTGCCCGAACGAGAAGGGTGCACACTAGGTGGCTCTCCTGAGCTGCTTAGTGAAAAGTTAGTTTTAGGTTTTTTATTTTCAGTGAGTCCTGCTGGCAACAGGCTCACTGCATCGAGGGACTAAGGGGAGAAGAAGCGAACTCACCTGCGTGCAGAGTGGATTGGGCTTCTTAGGCTACTGGACATTAGCTCCAGAGGGACGATCACAGGCCCAGCCTGGATGGGTCCCAGAGCCGCGCCGCCGGCCCCCTTACAGAGCCAGAAGCCTAAAGAGATCCGGAAAATCGGCGGCAGAAGACGTCCTGTCTTCAAAAAGGTAGCGCACAGCACCGCAGCTGTGCGCCATTGCTCTCAGCACACTTCACACTCCGGTCACTGAGGGTGCAGGGCGCTGGGTGGGGGCGCCCTGAGACGCAATAAAAATACCTTAAATGGCAAAAGATGCATCACATATAGCTCCTGGGCTATATGGATGCATTTAACCCATGCCAAAAATACACAAAAAACGGGAGATAGGCTCCGCCCCCTTATCGGCGGCCTTATCTCCTCAGCACACTGGCGCCATTTTCCCTCACAGCTTCGTTGGAGGGAAGCTCCCTGTCTCTCCCCTGCAGTCACTACACTACAGAAAGGGTTAAATAAAGAGAGGGGGGCACTAATTAGGCGCAGTATAAACAATACAGCAGCTGTAAGGGGAAAAACACTTATATAAGGTTATCCCTGTATATATATATATATAGCGCTCTGGTGTGTGCTGGCAAACTCTCCCTCTGTCTCCCCAAAGGGCTAGTGGGGTCCTGTCCTCTATCAGAGCATTCCCTGTGTGTGTGCTGTATGTCGGTACGTTGGTGTCGACATGTATGAGGAGAAAAATGATGTGGAGACGGAGCAGATTGCCTGTAATAGTGATGTCACCCCCTAGGGGGTCGACACCTGAGTGGATGAACTGTTGGAAGAATTACGTGACAGTGTCAGCTCTGTATAAAAGACAGTGGTTGACATGAGACAGCCGGCTACTCAGCTTGTGCCTGTCCAGACGTCTCATAGGCCGTCAGGGGCTCTAAAGCGCCCGTTACCTCAGATGGCAGATATAGACACCGACACGGATACTGACTCAAGTGTCGACGGTGAAGAGACAAATGTGACTTCCAGTAGGGCCACACGTTACATGATTGAGGCAATGAAAAATGTTTTACACATTTCTGATAATACGAGTACCACCAAAAAGGGGTATTATGTTCGGTGAGGAAAAACTACCTGTAGTTTTCCTGAATCTGAGAAATTAAATGAGGTGTGTGATGATGCGTGGGTTTCCCCCGATAACAACTGATAAAAATGTTATTGGCATTATATCCTTTCCCGCCAGAGGTTAGGGTGCGTTGGGAAACACCCCCTAGGGTGGATAAAGCGCTCACACGCTGGTAAGAACAAGGGCTCTACCCTCTCCTGAGATGGCCGCCCTTAAGGATCCTGCTGATAGAAAGCAGGAGGATATCCTAAAATGTATTACACACATACTGGTGTTATACTGCGACCAGCAATCGCCTCAGCCTGGATGTGCAGTGCTGGGTTGGCGTGGTCGGATTCCCTGACTGAAAATATTGTTACCTTAGATAGGGACAGTATATTATTGCCTATAGAGCATTTTAAAGATGCATTTCTATATATGCGTGATGCACAGCGGAATATTTGCCGACTGGCATCAAGTCTAAGTACGTTGTCCATTTCTACCAGTAGAGGGTTATGGACACGTCAGTGGTCAGGTGATGCGTATTCCAAACGGCATTTGGAAATATTGCCTTATTAAGGGGAGGAGTTATTTGGGGTCGGTCTTTCAGACCTGGTGGCCACGGCAACAGCTGGGAAATCCACGTTTGTACCCCAGGTCGCCTCTCATCATGAGAAGACGCCGTATTATCAGGCGCAGTCTTTTCGTGGACAAGCGGGCAAAAGGTTCCTCTTTTCTGCCCCGTGACAGAGGGAGAGGAAAAAGGCTGCAGAAATCAGCCAGTTCCCAGGAACAGAAATCCTCTCCCGCCTCTGCCAAGCCCTCAGTATGACGCTGGGGCTTTACAAGCAGAATCAGGCACGGTGGGGGGCCCGTCTCAATGAATTTCAGCGCGCAGTGGGCTCACTCGCAAGTAGACCCCTGGATCCTTCAGGTGATACTCAGGGGTACAAATTAGAATTCGAGACGTCTCCCCCTCGCCGTTTTCTAAAGTCGGCTTTACCGATGTCTCCTTCTGACAGGGAGATAGTTTTGGAAGCCATTCACAAGCTGTATTCCCAGCAGGTGATAATCAAGGTACCCCTCCTGCAACAGGGAACGGGGTATTATTCCACACTGTTGTGGTACCAAAGCCGGACGGCTTGGTGAGACCGATTATAAATCTAAAATCTTTGAACACTTACATACAGAGGTTCAAATTCAAGATTGAGTCACTTAGAGCAGTGATTGCGAACCTGGAAGAAGGGGACTACATGATGTCTCGGGACATCAAGGATGCTTACCTTCATGTAAAAAATGTACCCTTCTCATCAAGGGTACCTCAGGTTTATGGTACAGAACTGTCACTATCAGTTCAGACGCTGCCGTATGGATGGTCCACGGCACCCCGGGTCTTTACCAAGGTAATGGCCGAAATGATGATATTCTTTCGAAGGGAGGGAATATTAGTTATCCCTTACTTGGACGATTCCCTGATGAGGGTAAGATCCAGGGAACAGTTGGAGGTCGGTGTAGCACTATCTCAGGTAGTGTTGCGGCAGCACGATTGGATTCTCAATATTCCAAAATCGCAGCTGGTTCCGACGACTTGTCTTCTGTTCCTAGGGATGATCCTGGACACAGTCCAGAAAAAGGTGTTTCTCCCGGAGGAGAAAGCTAGGGAGTTATCCGAGATAGTCAGGAACCTCCTAAAACCGAGCCAAGTCTCAGTGCATCAATGCACAAGGGTTCTGGGTATAATGGTGGCTTCCTACGAAGCAATCCCATTCGGCAGATTCCACGCAAGAACTTTCCAGTGGGACCTGCTGGACAAATGGTCCGGGTCGCATCTTCAGATGCATCAGCGGATAACCCTGTCACCAAGGACAAGGGTGTCCCTCCTGTGGTGGTTGCAGAGTGCTCATCTTCTAGAGGGCCGCAGATTCGGCATTCAGGACTGGGTCCTGGTGACCACGGATGCCAGCCTGCGAGGCTGGGGAGCAGTCACACAGGGAAGGAATATCCAGGGCTTATAGTCTAGCCTGGAGACGTCACTTCACATAAATATCCAAAAGCTAAGGGCCATTTACAATGCTCTAAGCTTAGCAAGACCTCTGCTTCAAGGTCAGCCGGTGTTGATCCAGTCGGACAACATCACGGCAGTCACCCACGTAAACAAACAAGGGTGGCACAAGAAGCAGGAGCAATGGCAGAAGCTGCAAGGATTTTTCGCTGGGCGGAAAACCATGTGATAGCACTGTCAGCAGTATTCATTCCGGGAGTGGACAACTGGGAAGCAGACTTCCTCAACACGACCTCCACCCGGGAGAGTGGGGACTTCACCCAGAAGTCTTCCACATGATTATAAACCGTTGGGAAAAACTCGACAGGTATTGCGCCAGGTCAAGGGACCCTCAGGCAATAGCTGTAGACGTTCTGGTAACACCGTGGGTGTACCAGTCAGTGTATGTGTTCCCTCCTCTACCTCTCATACCCAAGGTACTGAGATTGATAAGATGGAGAGGAGTAAGCACTATATTCGTGGCTCCGGATTGGCCAAGAAGGAATTGGTAACCGGAACTTCAAGAGATGCTCACGGAGGATCCGTGGCCTCTACCTCTAAGAAGGGACCTGCTCCAGCATGGACCCTGTCTGTTCCAAGACTTACCGCGGCTGCGTTTGACGGCATGGCGGTTGAACGCCGGATCCTGAAGGAAAAAAGGCATTCCGGATGAAGTCATCCCTATCCTGATCAAAGCCAGGAAGGATGTAACCGCAAAACATTATCACCGCATTTGGCGAAAATATGTTGCGTGGTGCGAGGCCAGTAAGGCCCGACGGAGGAAATTCAACTGGGTCGATTCCTACATTTCCTGCAAACAGGAGTGTCTATGGGCCTGAAGTTGGGGTCCATTTAAGGTTCAAATTTCGGCCCTGTCAATTTTCTTCCAAAAAGAACTAGCTTCAGTCCCTGAAGTTCAGACGTTTGTAAAAGGGGTACTGCATATACAGCCTCCTTTTGTGCCTTCAGTGGCACTTTGGGATCTCAATGTAGGTTTTGGTTTCCAAAAGTCACATTGGGTTGAACCACTTAAATCTGTGGAGTTAAAATATCTCACATGGAAAGTGGTCATGCTGTTGGCCCTGGCCGGGGCCAGGCGCGTGTCAGAATTGGCGGCTTTATCCTGTAAAAGCCCTTATCTGATTTTCCATTCGGACAGGGGGAATTGAGGACTCGTCCTCAGTTTCTCCCTAAGGTGGTTTCAGCGTTTCACCTGAACCAACCTATTGTGGTGCCTGCGGCTACTAGGGACTTGGAGGACTCCAAGTTGCTAGATGTTGTCAGGGCCCTGAAAATATCCAGGACGGCTGGAGTCAGGAAAACTGACTCGCTGTTTATCCTGTATGCACCCAACAAGCTGGGTGCTCCTGCTTCTAAGCAGACTATTGCTCGTTGGATTTGTAGTACAATTCAGCTTGCACATTCTGTGGCAGGCCTGCCACAGCCAAAAAATCTGTAAATGCCCACTCCACAAGGAAGATGGGCTCATCTTGGGCGGCTGCCCGAGGGGTCTCGGCTTTACAACTTTGCCGAGCAGCTACTTGGTCAGGAGCAAATACGTTTGTAAAATTCTACAAAATTGATATCCTGGCTGAGGAGGACCTGGAGATCTCTCATTCGGTGCTGCAGAGTCATCCGCACTCTCCTGCCCGTTTGGGAGCTTTGGTATAATCCCCATGGTCCTTACGGAGTCCCCAGCATCCACTTAGGATGTTAGAGAAAATAAGAATTTACTTACCGATAATTCTATTTCTCGTAGTCCGTAGTGGATGCTGGGCGCCCATCCCAAGTGCGGATTGTCTGCAATACTTGTACATAGTTATTGTTACAAAAAAATCGGGTTATTATTGTTGTGAGCCATCTTTTCTAGAGGCTCCTCTGTTATCATGCTGTTAACTGGGTTCAGATCCCAGGTTATACGGTGTGATAGGTGTGGCTGGTATGAGTCTTACCCGGGATTCAAGATCCTTCCTTATTGTGTCAGCTCGTCCGGGCACAGTATCCTAACTGAGGCTTGGAGGGGGGGTCATAGGGGGAGGAGCCAGTGCACACCAGATAGTCCTAAAGCTTTCTTTAGATGTGCCCAGTCTCCTGCGGAGCCGCTAATCCCCATGGTCCTTACGGAGTCCCCAGCATCCACTACGGACTACGAGAAATAGAATTATCGGTAAGTAAATTCTTATTATACGTAGCCAAAGCCATTTCCCGCAATGGTTTCGGTCTCCCGTGTAGACTGATACACGTCAGTGACCGCATGTGTCGCACCGTAACCTTTTAAAGGGCCGCGTGTAGCTTTAATATCGGTTAACCCCCCCCCCCCTTCAAATAACCTCAAACCCCCCCCCCCCCTTACATCAGCCAGTCACTCATACCCAAATTATCTCCATACCGCTTAGATTTTCCACACAGAACTCCGACCCAACACGTATTCCAACGTGCTCCTAAAACTCGCCACGCAAGTGCGCTCACTATCCTAATGACCACTCAGTCATCACCAGAAAATAATAGCATCGTCCTGCTGTCTTATGGGCAGGGGACCCCATGGTGTAGCTTACACCCCCCCCTCTGGTTGTGCTGCCATGCGCAACGTGGAAGCCATATAGATTTACACTCGGACCAATGTTTCCGAGCCAGGGACAAAGATCTGGGGGGCCGCAGGTTAAGGTTCATGGTCCGCCCGTTGCAGTTGTGTTAGTGTCCCAGGTATACCCTTACACGCCTAGAAATATACAATTGTTCCTGGCGTGATCAGAGGACAGACGCATGGATGGGAAGAGGCCCAGATAGAGGTGGCTCTCGCAACACTACAAATACCTCCTAGTGATCGATCTTAAATGAATAACCGCTTTGGGTGGGGCTTCATGAGAATGTGGGTGTGGTTAGGGTGGGTGTCGGTTGGAATCGGCATATTGCATAGATTGTGGGTGGGGCTGGATTTGGGGTTTGGAGCAGTGATGCATATAATGCTTCTCTATACAAGTTCTTCCATTAATGTACTTTAGAAGTCCATAGGATAAAGCATTAGAGACCCTGGAACCTGATGACATACGTGCGTGGTTCTTGCACACACAACACCTTAACACATGTATTCTTCCATGGTCTTGAACTGCACCAGAGCATCCTGTAAGAGCCACATACAAACTACATGTATGTCACACGGATATCACTCCCCCACCCCAGACAATTTTCCCTAGTCGGACTTCTTGAATAAATAAGTTACCTGTACATGCTGCATGCCACACACTGCCGACACAATATAACATCGCTGCAACTGTCCACCGATATGAACTTCTGCAGGTTTGGGTGCAGTGTTGGGGACAATGATAGAGTTTCTTGTCGGGCACAATCCTTGCAGTAAATTCCATTGCTATAGAAGACCTATCTGCCGGATAGAAGTGCGCAATTTGGGGGCGTTTCGGTTGTTTCTGTGAATTTAGCTCCTGTCTGAAGTGCACGTGAGCTATTCATCTGCTTTGCGCAATCGGCCCCGCGGCTGTACTTCTGGCGGATTACTGCGTGCACCCACCTGAGCTGTAAAAGAGGGCTCCGGGGGCTTGTTGTGAGTGCCAGGTGTGGCTGCCACTTAGCACGGGAGAAGCTGCTCAACGCGGCTATTCCCGCGCGAGAAAGGGTGGCTGCTGGAATTAATTGAATAGCTCCCAGGCAGCAATTGAATTGCCCCCTATACGTGTTAAATGATTAGGCCTGGATGCTGGGAGTATAACTTGTGTGTAAGCGGTAAGCCCTTTCTATGTGTGACCAGTCGTCGGAGTCTTCCCAGGCCCGGACATGGATTCACAAGGTGTCACTTCCAGAGTTCCGGAGAGGGTGGATAAATTCGGGTGCTGTCCATGTAGAGCTGTCCTCTTCATAATTGGATGATATTGAAATTGGGCAACTTTGACATGTGGTCTCCAACTGGGATAAACTGGTCTCCAACTGTTTATAAAAACAAAATTGTGCTATTATACAGTATGTAGAGTTTTTTTGCTAAGATGACGCAAACAATAGTAATTTGTTGTAACCTATAGCAACCAAATCTATTTAAACATTTGTTGTTTTTTATGAGTCTAGTGAGGTCAGGCTAATGTGCGTCACCTCTGGTTGCTCTGGGTTACAGAACATGTGTGATTTATGTATGAGGGTGTATGGCGCACACAGGCATGGTAATAACCTGCTACAGAAGGAGGGTCCAGGTCCCCGGAATCGCAAAATGTGATGGAAGATATTGGTGGGACCCCTCTGAGCTCCTCCTACTGCGTTGTCGGTTACTGTAAGGGGCCCGCTTCTCATACTTCACAATGTCGGCCGCCATCTTCATTATACAGGCAGACTGCCTGGAAACGGAGTGATGCTAGTATTCATCTCGATAACGGGGAAAGAGCTGGTGACCAGGGACAGAATGTCGCATGTCCGCTATGTGCACATTTTATTAAAAATAAGTTGTCGCTGAGGAATGGGCGGCGGATGATCTTCCCGGGGCCCTGTGCCGTGGCTGGTTAGTCTGGTGTATAGACCCAGCCGTTCGTTACAAAGACCATTGTCAGCGTGTGGGATGGGTAGAAACCTGGGGATAGTCCAGACTGGAAATTGTCTTATTTAATGAGGAATGTGTCCTGGACCTTCTACCTGATAATGCACTTGCACAGAACACAGGCGTAGCTTGCAGTCCAGATCATGCGTAGGGGTAGGTGACGTCCCAGGCCCACCTAGAGCATGCTGCAGTACAGGATCCGATCCGTCCTTTGATCTGAATAAAGTGATTACTTGGAAGTTCTATATGAACGTGACCATCTATTTTTGGTTGAAACCCCTATTGTGCATAGAATTGTTGTATTAATTGCAGTCTGTCCTGTCTCCTCAGCTGTCATCTGGAGAGGACATGGAAATATCGGATGAAGAAATCGCCATCGAGATGCCTGCAGCTCCCGGTCCTCCTTTCTCTCTTCTGTCCCATTTAACAGGACCCGGGGGTAACTTCCCCCAACAGCCCCTCCCATCACCTCTGCTACCATTGCCCGCACATCCCCATCACCAGGCCCCCAATTCATATCCACTCCTGCCCTCCGCAGCTGCCAGAGGTCGACTTGGGGAACTGGCAGCACAGCCGGCCACCCCTCCGCCACTCGACCCCTCATCATCTTCTGCTTCATCAGCCCCCCATATCTATGACTTTGTGAACTCAATGGAGTTGGTGAACCGGCTCGGTAACCAGTGGGGTGGGACCTCCATGTCCTTCCAGATGCAGACTCAAATGCTCAGCCGCCTGCAGCAGAACAGGCAAGGCAAAGGGCAGCCCTTCGAGGAGCCCTATCTCCAGCCCTTGCTCCCCCATCCACTGCCCCACCAACATCAACAGCCGCACCCTCCGCCGCTCATGTCTGAGCAGGTGTTTGGCGCAGCCTACCCTCACTTCCCTTCCCAACAGCCCCAGCCCTTGTTACCACTACGGAACCTTCCTCCCAGGACAAACAGAGTGCTTGATCAGGAGCCCCCACCTTTAGGCTGGGATTTGGGAGGTGGAGTGGACCCACACGCGACCACTGTCATGAGTGTGCTGTCTGCGCTTATCCAGGAGATGAAAAGCACCATGCAGAGGGACTTAAACAGAAAGATGGTGGAGAATGTGGCATTCAAAACCTTCGATGAGTGGTGGGAGCGGAAAGAGGAGATGGCAAAGGTGAGCAGACGAAGGGTGGGGACAACGAGTTCATTACCGGAGAAGAAATGATATGTGGACTGGTTACTCACATTCTCCTTTCCTCCTCTAGCCTTTTCAGAGCATGCCCAAACCACCTCCCCGGGAAGAAGACAAGGAGAAGATACGACCTAAAGAGCCTGGCCTGCTTTCATTGGTGGATTGGGCCAAGAGTGGAGGTGCTGAGGGCTTTGGCTTTGGTACTGGGCTTCGGGAAGCTTTGCGACTTCCGTCATTCAAGGTGAGAGACCAATACCCTATTCATAGGGAGATTTATTTACTCCATCGCAGGTCAGTGTCTCTCATTGACCGCTACTGTCCGGCTACACAAGGGACAGTGTCAGGGAAAGTGGATAGTGTCACGGGGTAAGCAGTATGTTGGGTTGCTATGGAGGCACTTCGCTGCCCAGACTCCGTGACATCGTGACTGTACTGTGTGTTTCCTGTGCAGTCTCCTGACTCTTGATTCTCTCCCCCCCCCCCCCCCCCCCCACACACACACACACACACAGGTGAAGAGGAAGCAGCCGCCTGAGGGCGAGGACAGTGAGCAGAAGAGGCCCCGGCCTTCCACTCCAGCAGAGGAGGACGAGGATGGTGAGTAATGGGAGAAGCTCCAGAATCGGTGGTCTTCTCCCTTGTCCTCCATCGGAGAGTGACATGTGCTTCTCCCCGCAGAGCGAGAGAAGGAGGCCCTGTCTGAGTCTCGTGCAGGAGCTAAGGCCACACAGCGGGAGGGTGAGAGGCCAAAGCACAAACGTAGAAACCCGTTCCACCTAGACAGCGAGGGTGAGGAAGCCTCTGAGGAGTCCGCATCTGATAAGGTGAGAGCGGTGGGTGTCTTCTGGGAGTGTGGGCGATCTGACCGTCACGGTGTTTGTGCCGAGGGAGTCATCTTTGGAATGCAGTCTCGCCTCGGGCCGCAGGGTCTGTTTTATACATGAGAACCGGATGAAAGTGTTTCAGTTCAATGGTGGCCACTGTACGGTGATCCAGACTAGTGTGAGCTCTGATAGTGTTCTGTGTGATCGGCTGTCCGGCTCCACCATCCTTCTGGCCAGCAGGTTACTCCGGTGCAGACAGCTGTCCTGTGTCCTCTTTACAAGGTCTGTTTTATTGTGTCCTCACAGGAGGAAGATGAGGACGATGAAATCAGCGCCAAGGACGACGATTCAGAAGGTGAGACAGTAACACTTGTTGTGTGAGGTGTATGTCCTTAATGTATAGGCAGCAGAAGGAAAAGGGTCTCTGGGCTAGGACACAAACTATGGAACCATTGTGTGCT
This sequence comes from Pseudophryne corroboree, assembly GCF_028390025.1. Taxonomy (NCBI): domain Eukaryota; kingdom Metazoa; phylum Chordata; class Amphibia; order Anura; family Myobatrachidae; genus Pseudophryne; species Pseudophryne corroboree. The sequence goes on from NC_086450.1 coordinate 495,236,136, forward strand.
TCTATGTAATGAAGGTTCACGTATTATCTGGAGGTCTATAAACGATGCGTATATTCTACAACCACACAGCCGCTTGTATGAGAACGGTGAAAGGGCTGAAACATCGCTCACCTCCCTTTTTTAATTTGGGGTTTAATGAGTGGGAGTCACAAATTATGCTCTGTACACATGAACATTTATCAGCGGATTTGTCTGACCCACGTGGAATAAGTAAAACTTGAGTTTGACCAGTGGCTATGGCGGGTGGTGAACTGATCACGCTTGAGATAGGGTAGATGCATTTAATGTTCCCAATGTGGAACCTGCTATTGTCCCATTTTATTCACTACCGTGTTTTGTTGACCTTTGTCCAGATGAGACGCCTCTTATGAAACTTTCCAACAAGATCGTGTCTGACGACAGCGACAGCTCCAGCGAGTCCGACAGCAGCAGCTCATCCTCTTCCTCCTCCTCATCCTCCTCCTCTTCTTCCTCCTCATCGTCCTCCTCTTCTTCTTCCTCATCACCAGCATCCTCTGACGATGAGGAAGATCAGGAGGATGCTCCTGAAACGCCAATAGTTACTGAACCTCTGAGGCCCCCCAGCCCTGCACCCGTACCCCTGGAGCTCCAACCTATCCTAGAGAAAGAGGAGTCACCCGGTAAGTCTTCCTTTTCATGCTGTGTGCAAACCATGTTCTCTTGTTCCTGTAGTGCCCAAAGTATTGACCATGTCCCTCGCACACTTGCAAATATTCTCCAATTACTTCTATACATCTAATTTGTCCATTCTTTTGCCTGTAATATTACAGATGAGCCTCCTGTCCTTGACGTGAAGGAGGAGCCTTGTATAGAAGCCCAACCCCAGGTGCCCCCACCGCCTACTCCCGTTACTCCCTCCAAACCATGCGCACCTTCGTCCCCACCACTGCCGCTTCTCCCTCCTCCCAAGAAGAGACGTAAAACAGTCTCCTTCCTTCTCACTCCAGAAGAGGAGCCTGAGCCTACTGAAAGCAAATCCCCAAATCACCTTCTGCCGGGGAAAATTACTCCTGAAGTCCCACAGGTCGCCCAGCTGGAGCCCAGCCTGGAACCTGCTCCACCCGTGGATGAGACTCCTCTTTCTTTACCGAAAGCTCCTTCACCTGCACAGCCTACAGAGATTCCCCAAAGCTCAAAACCAGAGGCCGAGCTGCCCCCGCCCCCGCCCCCTGCCAAAGAACCTCAGAAGGAACCAGCAGAACAGCTGACTGTATTAAATCTACCATGGGACCATGCATGTCTGGTAAAGTCATACCCACCCCGTACAGGACAAGAGGAAAGCATGCAATACGATGGAGAGGAGGCTTTTGATGATGAGTGTGAGCATGTGGAGGTGGAGATGGTGGTACCTCTTCCAGAGCCACCACCGAAGCCAGAAACCCCACTTGCTGTTGTGCAGGAGCCTTGCGAGCCGGAGAGGACAGAACCAGTGGAAGATGTCCTTTTTGTCTTTGTACGGCAGATCCTACTGGAGCACAGTTATGCCTCTATTCCTGCCGCATACAAGCTACCCTCCAAGAGGCAGCGGGGAGTCTCCGTGGAGTTGGAAAAGCCCATCGAGATCCTACATGTAGACCTCAGACAGCCTGTGCTGGAGGCCCCGGAAGAAGTTGTGTGTGTAGGGGGCGGTTTACTGCCACGCTTGGAGGGTAATACAGGGTATCTGGAAGTTGGGGACATGCAGTTGACCTCTCCCAGGAAATTTGTGGACGGCATGGCTAAAGTGACTCACGAGGACTTAAGGAGTAAAAACCGGAGACTACAGCAAGTTAAGGAGGAGTCGGAGCCTGGGGAGGTAACATCAGAAGAGGAGGAGGAGGAAGAAGAGGAGGAAGAGTTGTGGGTGAGCACACGGCAGCTGAGGTCCCACAAGAACCGACGTCCTTTGATACCCTTCTCCCCCCCGAAGTACGATATTCGCAGTGAGTTCGAGCAGATGACCATCCTCTACGACATCTGGAACAACGGGCTGGATACAGAAGACTTGGTCTTCCTAAAGGAAACTTATGAGAGGCTACTACAAGAAGACCACAGTACAGACTGGTTGAACGACACCCACTGGGTGCCCCATACGAATATCCTTTCCATGGCTGAGGGACAGTTTGGGGGTTTATAGCAATATTAGGGAAATAATCACTTCTAAAGATCAAAGGAATTGTATTAACTCGATGTTTACTATATTGTCTATAGCTGTGTTTGAGGCATCTTCATGTAGTGCCCCAAGTGCTTTTATGTAAGACGTTTAGCTGATAAGAAATCACTTGGTATACAGCAATAATAACAGCACCACCTAGAGGCTGGAGGCCACATAACAAAGACAACAAGATAAAATTACTATTAGAAAGAATTCAGTCACACGTGTTTTGAGATTTATTCTGTAAGCCACATTATTGTTGTTACATACATACACACACACACATATATATATATATATATATATATATATATATATATTCTGGTTTAATTCAGCACCTTACATCAGTCCAAAGTCCCTGCTTGCAAAATACATGTACAGTTCTAGTAAACCTGCATAGTCTTGTTCTTACGTACGACAGTGACTTGTACAAGCGTACCATACTATACCTTTAAACCGGGAAATGCATGAATTACACAGGTTCTGTGGCTGGCTGCCTATATGTGTGAGTGCTGAATGAAGCTTGTTCTTCCTTAACTCTGTCTCACTCACCAACATTGCCGACCCCAAGCGACGGAAGAATCGCCAGGACGGGCTACGCGAGCACCAGACCGGTTGTGCCCGTAGTGAGGGTTACTACGTCATTAGTAAGAAGGACAAAGACAAGTACCTGGATGTGATCCCTGTGTCTGTACGGGAGCTAGACACAGATATACAGGTATGTCCTTCCTGAGCGGCCATGTTTCTATATCACACAGGGAGCCTTGTTGCTAGATGTTTACAAAGCGCAGAAAGCTTACAATGGAAGCGGGTGAGGCGATTAGTTATTATATGGTCGAGTTATCTGAAGACAGAAGTTTTGAGGGAGGGACTAAAAGCTTTGGAGGCTCAGAGCGTCTGGTGGCGTGGAGAGACTAAAAGCTTTGGAGGCTCCGAGCGTCTGGTGGCGTGGAGGGACTAAAAGCTTTGGAGGCTCCGAGCGTCTGGTGGCGTGGAGAGACTAAAAGCTTTGGAGGCTCCGAGCGTCTGGTGTCGTGGAGGGACTAAAAGCTTTGGAGGCTCCGAGCGTCTGGTGGCGTGGAGGGACTAGAAGCTTTGGAGGCTCCGAGCGTCTGGTGGTGTGCAGGGACTAAAAGCTTTGGAGGCTCCGAGCGTCTGGTGGTGTGCAGGGACTAAAAGCTTTGGAGGCTCCGAGCGTCTGGTGGCATGGTGGCACTAAAAGCTTTGGAGGCTCCGAGCGTCTGGTGGTGTTTGGGGATTAAAAGCTTTGGAGGCTCTGAGCGTCTGGTGGCGTGGAGGGACTAAAAGCTTTGGAGGCTCTGAGCATCTGGTGGCGTGGAGGGACTAAAAGCTTTGGAGGCTCTGAGCGTCTGGTGGCGTGGAGGGACTAATAACTTTGGAGGCTCAGAGCGTCTGGTGGCGTGAGGATGAATGTTCCAGGTGCAGCATGGGAGAAGTCCTGGGTGGGTGAGGGAGAAGGGGTGATGGGAGAATAGGAGATACTGTATAGAGTGCAGGTATAGTATAGGGGGAGTATGTGGTGAGACGTATGGAGGGGCGAGACTGCTCAGAGCTTTGTATGCATAAATTAGAATTTGGAGGTGTATCCTGTTTATGATGGGGAGACAGATAAGAGTGGTATATGGGTAACGGGAGGTGTATGGGTCAATCTGCAGTGTTGAAGTGAGCCCATTTTATCCAGAGGAAGAGTGTTGCAGTAGTCTAGCCGGGCTATGATTACAGCATGTTCATTTCTGTTACCTGCCGTACGGACTTTATATTACACACCGCTCCTCTTACAGGGAAACAACCGGGTGCTGTCTGAGCGCCGCTCGGAGCAGAGACGCCTGCTCAGTGCCATTGGCTCATTCTCCTTGCTGGACAGTGACCTGCTTAAACTTAACCAGCTCAAGGTAAGGATGGGTTGTAATCCCTGTTGTGGAACACAAGAGGGCGATGTTACGCAGCAGTAATGAGTGGTGTTGTAGGACGCGTGCACTGTGACATTGTGTAGAGAATGTATCAGAGCATCACTATAGGAGGGTGTGGTATCAGCCATGGTATTACGATGTGAAGCTGTCACTGTTTTTTTTTTTTCCTCGCAGTTCCGGAAGAAGAAGCTTCGCTTCGGCCGCAGCCGCATCCACGAGTGGGGTCTCTTTGCCATGGAGCCCATCGCAGCAGACGAGATGGTGATAGAGTATGTCGGACAGAACATACGGCAGGTGGGACCATGCTCTGTTTCTCCACTAGATGGCGCTGTGTCCTATGCAGAAAAACTAGTCCCTGTGCAAAATAACTTTTCTTCATACGACCATTTATTGGGGCATATTTGGCAATGTTATTTTGTGGGAAATCCCCTGAAACGTAATTTTTTGAGGGTATCCCCGCAAAAGGTAAGTATCCCCAGCATTCAGAACATCAAATCTGCTGCGATACCTCCATTTCCAACCGCAAAAATCAGCGCCCATAGGCTTCCGTGGCGGCTGCTGATTTGTACAGTTTGCTAAGTTCCGGAATGTGAGCTCGGCACTGGTAGCTAGCGCCGTATTCAGGTGGCAATAGCCATTATAGGCTAAGGGCTGCTCTGTCGGTATGATTGGAAGCAGAACTCCAGGACGGCTGGTGATGTCATTGTGACATTAGGGCCCGGGAGGTACTTGTTCTGCATCAGACCTGGCAGATAAGGGTATATTGCATGGGTGGCAGGTGCTAAGAAGCAGGTTAGTTGTATCATGTCATGGAGAAAACCATCTGATCTTTTAGTGTTGCCGCTTTGTGCGTAGGGGTGTGGCCAGGTGGTGGGGGAGTGGCAACTGTGTGTTGGGGGGGTGAGTAGCAGCTGTGTGCATGGGGGCATCACCAGGTGGTGGGGGCGTGGCAGCTGTGTGTTTGGGGGTGTCGCCAGGCGGTGTGTGAGTGGGGGTGTCGCCAGGCGGTGGGAGCGTCACCAGGTGGTGGGGGCGCGGCAGCTGTGTGTGTGGAGGTGTCGCCAGGCGGTGTGAGTGGCAGCTGTGTGTGTGGGGGGTTGTCGCCAGGCGGTATTTTTTAAGCGACAGCTATTTAAAAGGCAAAACCAGTCATATGGGCATTCTCGCAGAAACTCCTTCACCTCCGGCTTCTCGCACCCTATTACATTTACACCTATATGTCTTCATGTTATTTTCTCTATCGTCCTAAGTGGATGCTGGGGTTCCTGAAAGGACCATGGGGAATAGCGGCTCCGCAGGAGACAGGGCACAAAAAAGTAAAGCTTTTACCAGATCAGGTGGTGTGCACTGGCTCCTCCCCCTATGACCCTCCTCCAGACTCCAGTTAGATTTTGTGCCCGAACGAGAAGGGTGCAATCTAGGTGGCTCTCCTAAAGAGCTGCTTAGAGAAAGTTTAGCTTAGGTTTTTTACTTTACAGTGAGTCCTGCTGGCAACAGGATCACTGCAACGAGGGACTTAGGGGAGAAGTAGTGAACTCACCTGCGTGCAGAGTGGATTTGCTGCTTGGCTACTGGACACTAGCTCCAGAGGGACGATCACAGGTACAGCCTGGATGGTCACCGGAGCCGCGCCGCCGGCCCCCTTGCAGACGCTGAAGAGAGAAGAGGTCCAAAATCGGCGGCTGAAGACTCCTGAGTCTTCATAAAGGTAGCGCACAGCACTGCAGCTGTGCGCCATTTTCCTCTCAGCACACTTCACACAACAGTCACTGAGGGTGCAGAGCGCTGGGGGGGGCGCTCTGAGAGGCAAATAAAAACCTTATTAGAGGCAAAAAATACCTCACATATAGCCCACAGAGGCTATATGGAGATATTTAACCCCTGCCTAACTTCAAAAATAGCGGGAGACGAGCCCGCCGTAAAAGGGGCGGGGCCTATCTCCTCAGCACACAGCGCCATTTTCTCTCACAGAAAAGCTGGAGAGAAGGCTCCCAGGCTCTCCCCTGCACTGCACTACAGAAACAGGGTTAAAACAGAGAGGGGGGGCACTGATTTTGGCGATATTGTATATATATAAAAGATGCTATAAGGGAGAAACACTTATATAAGGTTGTCCCTATATAATTATAGCGTTTTTGGTGTGTGCTGGCAGACTCTCCCTCTGTCTCCCCAAAGGGCTAGTGGGTCCTGTCCTCTGTCAGAGCATTCCCGGTGTGTGTGCTGTGTGTCGGTACGTGTGTGTCGACATGTATGAGGACGATGTTGGTGAGGAGGCGGAGAAATTGCCTGTAATGGTGATGTCACTCTCTAGGGAGTCGACACCGGAATGGATGGCTTATTTAGAGAATTACGTGAGAATGTCAACACGCTGCAAGGTCGGTTGACGACATGAGACGGCCGACAATCTATTAGGACCGGTCCAGGCGTCTCAGAAACACCGTCAGGGGTTTTAAAAACGCCCATTTACCTCAGTCGGTCGACACAGACACAGACACGGACACTGAATACAGTGTCGACGGTGAATAAACAAACGTATTTCTCATTAGGGCCACACGTTAAGGGCAATGAAGGAGGTGTTACGTGTTTCTGATACTACAAGTACCACAAGAAAGGGTATTATGTGGGAGTGGAAAAAACTACCTGTAGTTTTTCCTGAATCAGATAAAATAAAATGAAGTGTGTGATGATGCGTAGGGTTACCCCGATAGCAAATATTGGCGTTATACCCTTTCCCGCCAGAAATTAGGGTACGTTGGGAAACACCCCTTAGGGTGATAAGGCGCTCACACGCTTATCAAGTGGCGTTACCGTCTCCAGATACGGCCGCCCTCAAGGAGCCAGCTGATAGGAAGCTGGAAAAATATCCTAAAAAGTATATACACACATACGGTGGTTATACTGCGACCAGCGATCGCCATCAGCCTGGAGATGCAGTGCTGGGTTGGCTTGGTCGGATTCCCTGACTGAAAATATTTTATTCATGTAGAGCATTTAATAGGATGCATTCTATATATATAAAGTGCGTTGTCCATATCTCCCAGAAGATGTCAGGGACACGACAGTGGTCAGGTGATACAGATCCCATACGGCAGATGGAAGTATTGCTGTATAAAGGGAAGGAGTTATTTGGGGGTCGGTCCATCGGACCTGGGGACCACAGCAACAGCTGGGAAATCCAACCTTTTTTACCCCAAGTTACATCTCAGCTAAAAAAGACACCGTCTTTTCAGCCTCAATCTTTCCTTTCCCATGAGGGCATGCAGGCAAAAGGCCAGTCATATCTGCCCAGACATAGAGGTAAGGGAAGTAGACTGCAGCAGGCAGCCCTTTCCCAGGAAAAGAAGCCCTCCACCGCGTCTGCCAAGTCCTCAGCATGACGCTGGGGCCGTGCAAGCGGACTCAAGGTGGGGGGGTAGTCTCAAGAGTCTCAGGGCGCAGTGGGATCACTCGCAAGTTGACCCCTAGATCGTACGAGTATTATCCCAGGGGTAAAGATTGGAGAGTCGAGACATCTTCTCCTCGCAGGTTCCTGAAGTCTGCTTTACCAACGGCTCCCTCCGACAGGGAGGCAGCATTGGAAACAATTCACAAGCTGTATATCCAGCAGGTGATAATCAAAGTACCCCTCCTACGACAAGGAAAAGGGTATTATTTTTCCACACTATATTGTGGTACTGAAGCCAGACGGCTTGGTGACACATAGTCTAAATCTAAAATGTTTTGAACACTTACATAAAAGGTTCAAATCGAGATAAAGTCACTCAGAGCAGTGATAGCGAACCGGAAAAAAGGGGACTATATGGTGTCCCTGGACATCAAGGATTACCTCCATGTCCAAATTTTGTCCTTCTCATCAAGGGTACCTCTGGTTCGTGGTACAGAACTGTCAATATCAGTTTCAGACGATGCCGTTTGAATTATCCACGGCACCCCGGGCCTTTTTACCAAGGTAATGGCCGAAAAGATGTTTCTTCAAAGAAAAAAGGCATCTAAATTATCCCTTACTTGCACGACCTAAAAAGGGCAAGTTCCAGAGAACAGTTGGAGGTCGGAAGAGCACTATCTAAAGTAGTTCTTCGACGGCACGACTGGATTCTAAATATTCCAAGAATCGCAGCTGTTTTCCGACGATACGTCTGCTGTTCCTAGGGATGATTCTGGACACGGTTCAGAAAAAGGTTTTTCTTCCCGAGGAAAAAGCCAAGGAGTTATCCGACCTGTCAGGAACCTCCTAAAACCAGGAAAGGTGTCTGTACATCAATGCACAAGAGTCCTGGGAAAAATGGTGGCTTTTTACGAAGCAATTCCATTCGGCAGATTCCATGCAAGAATTTTCCAAAGGGATCTGTTGGACAAATGGTCAGGGTCGCATCCTCAGATGCACCTGCGAATAACCCTGTCGCCAAGGACAAGGGTATATCTTCTGTGGTGGTTGCAAAAGGCTCATCTATTGGAGGGCCGCAGATTCGGCATACAGGATTTGATCCTGGTGACCACGGACGCCAGCCTGAGAGGTTGGGGAGCAGTCACACAAGGAAGAAACTTCCAGGGGGTATGGACGAACCTGGAAAAGTCTCTTCACATAAACATTCTGGTACTAAGAGCAATCTAAAATGCTCTAAGCCAGGCGGAACCACTCCTGCAAGGAAAACCGGTGTTGATTCAGTCGGACAACATCACGGCGGTCGCCCATGTAAACAGACAGGGCGGCACAAGAAGCAGGAGTGCAATGGCAGAAGCTGCCAAGATTCTTCGCTGGGCGGAGAATCACGTAATAGCACTGTCAGCAGTGTTCTTCCCGGGCGTGGACAACTGGGAAGCAGACTTCCTCAGCAGACACGATATTCACCCGGGAGAGGGGGGTCTTCATCCAGAAGTCTTCCACATGCTAATAAACTGTTGGGAAAGACCAATGGTAGACATGATGGCGTCTCGCCTCAACAAGAAACTGGACAAGTATTGCGCCAGGTCAAGAGATCCACAGGCAATAGCTGTGGACGCACTGGTAACACCTTGGGTGTACAAATCAGTATATGTGTTTCCTCCTCTGCCTCTCATACCAAAGGTATTGAAGATTATACGGTGAGGAGGAGTAAGAACAATACTAGTGGCTCCGGATTGGCCAAGAAGGACTTGGTACCCGGAACTTCAAGAGTTGGTCACGGACGACCCGTGCCCTCTACTTCTGAGAAGGGACCTGCTACAACAGGGTCCCTGTCTCTTTCAAGACTTACCGCGGCTGCGTTTGACGGCATGGCGGTTGAACGCCAGATCCTAAAAGGGAAAGGCATTCCAGAAGAAGTCATTCCTACCTTGATTAAGGCAAGGAAGGAAGTCACCGCGAAACATTATCACCGCATTTGGCGAAAATATGTCGCGTGGTGCAAGGATCGGAGTGTTCCGACGGAGGAATTTCAACTGGGTCGTTTCCTACATTTCCTACAATCAGGATTGTCTATGGGTCTCAAATTGAGATCTATTAAGGTTCAAATTTCGGCCCTGTCAATATTCTTCCAAAAAGAATTGGCCTCAGTTCCTGAGGTACAGACTTTTGTTAAAGGAGTACTGCATATACAGCCTCCTGTGGTGCCTCCGGTGGCACCGTGGGATCTAAATGTAGTTTTAGATTTCCTCAAATCCCATTGGTTTGAACCATTGAAAAAGGTGGATTTTAAATATCTCACATGGAAAGTGACTATGTTACTGGCCCTGGCTTCCGCCAGGAGAGTATCTGAATTGGCGGCTTTATCTTATAAAAGCCCTTATCTAATCTTCCATTCGGATAGGGCAGAACTGAGGACTCGTCCGCATTTTCTCCCTAAGGTGGTATCAGCGTTTCACCTGAACCAACCTATTGTGGTGCTTGCGGCCACTGGCGACTTGGAGGACTCCAAGTTGTTGGACGTTGTCAGAGCCTTAAAAATATACATTTCAAGGACGGCTGAAGTCAGAAAATCTGACTCGCTGTTGATACTATATGCACCCAACAAGTTGGGTGCCCCTGCTTCTAAGCAGACGATTGCTCGTTGGATTTGTAACACAATTCAACTTGCTCATTCTGTGGCAGGCCTGCCACAGCCTAAATCTGTTAAGGCCCATTCCACAAGGAAGGTGGGCTCATCTTGGGCGGCTGCCCGAGGGGTCTCGGCATTACAATTCTGTCGAGCAGCTACGTGGTCGGGGGAAAACACGTTTGTAAAATTCTACAAATTTGATACCCTGGCAAAAGAGGACTTGGAATTCTCTCATTCGGTGCTGCAGAGTCATCCGCACTCTCCCGCCCGTTTGGGAGCTTTGGTATAATCCCCATGGTCCTTTCAGGAACCCCAGCATCCACTTAGGACGATAGAGAAAATAAGAATTTACTTACCGATAATTCTATTTCTCGGAGTCCGTAGTGGATGCTGGGCGCCCATCCCAAGTGCGGATTATCTGCAATACTGTACATAGTTATTGTTAACAAATTCGGGTTATATTGTTAAGGAGCCATCTTTAAGAGGCTCTTTCTGTTATCATACTGTTAACTGGGTTTAGATCACAAGTTGTACGGTGTGATTGGTGTGGCTGGTATGAGTCTTACCCGGGATTCAAATTGCCTCCCTTATTGTGTACGCTCGTCCGGGCACAGTACCTAACTGGAGTCTGGAGGAGGGTCATAGGGGGAGGAGCCAGTGCACACCACCTGATCTGGTAAAAGCTTTACTTTTTTGTGCCCTGTCTCCTGCGGAGCCGCTATTCCCCATGGTCCTTTCAGGAACCCCAGCATCCACTACGGACTCCGAGAAATAGAATTATCGGTAAGTAAATTCTTATTATTACTGTCATTTTGCATGCCTTCAGTGTTGTGACTATTTTATCACATTGAAATTCCACTTAACTGCTGTAGCTGACTCATAAATCACACCACAATCCAGTGGCTGGTGAGGCACTGCAGCCATAATGTCTGTTGTGTCCCGCCGATGCCCGCCACCGCACCCAAGCCAATGCCTGCTACCACCACTGTCCCTGCGTCAGTGGGAGACAAAGAAAGGCAGTGGGCGATTCCAGGGAGAAGCAGTGGGTGATGCTAGGGAGAGGGTGACAGGGAGAGGATGATGCCAGGGAGCTGGTGACAGCAAGGGGGTCACCAGGGAGAGGGTGACAGCAGTTTGTGCCAGCTGTGGGTCACAGGGAGAGGGTGACAGAAAGAAGCTGATGCCAGGGAGTTGGTGACAGGAAGAGGGGGAGAGGGTGACTGCAGTTGGCGCCAGCTGTGGGTGACTGAGAGAGGGTGACAGCAGTCGGAGCCAGCTGTGGAAACGGGGAGAGGTTGACGCCAGGTAGAGGGTAGAGCAGTCTGTGCCAGCTGTGGGTAACGGAGAGAGGGTGACGACAGGGCGAGGGTACCAGCAGTCGGTGCTAGCTGTGGGTGGCAGCAGTCGGTGACCGTGAGAGGGTGACGCCATGGAGAGCACATTACTGTCCCACTCTACCAGCAGTATAGAATACAACAGAAGGAGTACAGCCCTGAGCCTTGGGTCCCTGATAAAGCATGGGTGAGCTCAGCCCATTACAAACTAAAGTACCCGCCACTCTCCCCCGCCGCAGCCCCCGCCGCACATAGGCGTGCGCAGCACATTTTATTAGGGGGTGCCCCATCGTAGAGGCGTGTCTATTACCACCTACCTACTGTGTATGTCTAGCAACACCTATCGGGCGTTTCTAGCACTGCCTACTGGCATTCTTTTCTATTCAATATGCACCTTACCTATATGGTGGTTTCTTATAACGGGGAACCTCTGAAGAAATGTATCCTTCCTGGGCAGACGGCGTCTTCAGTCGGTAATCACTATTCATGTAGGAGATCACATGATCCGGAAGATGCCTGTTTGTGTAGGAATATAACCAATGTGATAATCATACAACAGAGGTTCAACCAGACTCGTGTCACCTCCTACCCCCTGCATCTATCAGCCACACCATTACCCCTGCCCTGCATCTCTCAGCCACACCATCATCTCCGCCCTGCATTGTCTCTCAGCCACACCATTATCTCCTCCCTGCGTCGTCTCTCAGCCACACCATCATCTCCACCCTGCATCGTCTCTCAGCCACACCATTACCCCTTCCCTGCATCTCTCAGCCACACCATCATCTCCACCCTGCATCGTCTCTCAGCCACACCATTACCCCTTCCCTGCATCTCTCAGCCACACCATCATCTCCACCCTGCATCGTCTCTCAGCCACACCATTACCCCTTCCCTGCATCTCTTAGCCACACCATTATCTCCTCCCTGCGTCGTCTCTCAGCCACACCATCTCCACCCTGCATCGTCTCTCAGCCACACCATTACCCCTTCCCTGCATCTCTCAGCCACACCATCATCTCCACCCTGCATCGTCTCTCAGCCACACCATTACCCCTTCCCTGCATCTCTCAGCCACACCATCATCTCCACCCTGCATCGTCTCTCAGCCACACCATTACCCCTTCCCTGCATCTCTCAGCCACACCATCATCTCCACCCTGCATCGTCTCTCAGCCACACCATTACCCCTTCCCTGCATCTCTTAGCCACACCATCATCTCCTCCCTGCGTCGTCTCTCAGCCACACCATCATCTCCCAACTGGGGGGGCGGGGTAGCCGAGTAGAAAGGGTATCGCGGGGGCGGCTCCTATCTCCCCTCTGCCTCTGGGCGGACTGCATTACCGGGGGACCGGAGGGTGGGGAGCTAATAGGCGGCCGCACATGTAGATAAGTATGAAAAACTACACGCTGTGTCTCGTCCCCCCTCCATCCCCTTAATTCACGACTGGCCAATGACATCAGTGTTAGTGACAGGGGCGTGCTTTCATTTAGGCTGAAAGCACGCCCCCTGTCAAAGAGGCACTTATAGTAAGTGCCGCTTCTGCTGATTTTTCTTTTTCATCCACTATGGGACACTGGAGCTTCCTTAGACATTAGGGGTGTGAAGCTTGCAACCGGAGGTGTGGCACAATCTAAAATCAGTATTGTCTGCACAGCCGGCTCCTCCTCCTTCACATCCCTCCTCCCTCAGTTTTGAAAATTGTGCCTAGGAGGTAGCACATGGAGCTTCGAGCTCCTGACTACATTTTTTTTCTTTTCTCTTTTCTCTGACGTCCTAGTGGATGCTGGGGACTCCGTAAGGACTATGGGGAATAGACGGGCTCCGCAGGAGACTGGGCACTCTAAAAGAAAGATTAGGTACTATCTGGTGTGCACTGGCTCCTCCCTCTATGCCCCTCCTCCAGACTTCAGTTAGAATCTGTGCCCGGCCAGAGCTGGATGCACTTAGTGGGCTCTCCTGAGCCTGCTAGTAAAGAAAGTAATGTTAGGTTTTTTATTTTCAGTGAGATCTGCTGGCAACAGACTCACTGCTACGTGGGACCGAGGGGAGAGAAGCAAACGTACCTGTTCACAGCTAGGTTGCGCTTCTTAGGCTACTGGACACCATTGGCTCCAGAGGGTTCGAACACAGGGAAAGGTCCTCGGTCGTCCATTCTCGGAGCCGCGCCGCCGTCCCCCTCGCAGAGCCAGAAGATCAGAAGTTGGTGATGAAATCGGCGGCTGAAGACTCCTGTCTTCATTAAGGTAGCGCACAGCACCGCAGCTGTGCGCCATTGCTCCCACTGCACACCACACACTCCGGTCACTGTAGGGTGCAGGGCGCTGGGGGGGGGGGGCGCCCTGGGCAGCAATAAGAATACCTTTGGCATAAAAATGACACATAATACAGTCTGTGACTGTATATGTGTAAAACCCCCGCCATTTTTTAGTCAGAAACAGCGGGACAGAAGCCCGCCGCTGAGGGGGCGGGGCCTTCTTCCTCAGCACACCAGCGCCATTTCTCTTCACAGCTCCGCTGGAAGGACGCTCCCCAGGCTCTCCCCTACAGTCTCCTGGCACTAAGAGGGTAAAAAGAGAGGGGGGGCACATAAGTTTAGGCAAAAGGTGTATTGATACAGCAGCTATTGGGAAAAATTCACTTCTGGTAGTGTGTATCCCTGTGTATATAGCGCTGTGGTGTGTGCTGGCATACTCTTTCTCTGTCTCCCCATAGACCTTGGGGGATCGTGTCCTCAGTCGGAGCATTCCCTGTGTGTGTGCCGTGTGTCGGTACGGCTGTGTCGACATGTTTGATGAGGAGGGTTACGTGGAGGCGGAGCAAGTGCAGATAAATGTGGTGTCGCCCCCGTCGGTGCCGACACCTGATTGGATGGATATGTGGAAGGTCTTAAATGACAATGTAAACTCATTACATAAGAGATTTGATTATGTTGCTGCCGGGGGACAGCCGGGCTCTCAACCCGGGCCTGCCCAGGCGCCTCAGAGGCCGTCAGCATCTCAGTTGGTTGACACAGATGTCGACACGGAGTCCGACTCCAGCGTCGACAAGGATGAGGCACTATTACAGCCCAAAATGACTAAGGCCATCCGATACATGATTATTGCAATGAAAAATGTATTACACATTTCAGAGGCTGACCCTGTCCCTGACAAGAGGGTAAATGTGTGTGGGGAGAAAAAGCAGCCAGTGACTTTTCCCCCGTCACATGAATTAAATGAGTTATGTGAAGAAGCGTGGTCTTCCCCTGATAAGAAAGTGGTGACTCCCAAGAGAATACTAATGGCGTACCCTTTCCCGCCAACGGATAGGTTACGCTGGGAATCCTCCCCTAGGGTTGACAAGGCCCTGACGCGCTTATCTAAAAGAGTGGCCCTGCCGTCTCAGGATACGGCCGCCCTAAAGGAACCTGCGGATAGGAAGCAGGAAGGTATCTTGAAGTCTGTGTATACACACTCTGGTACTCTACTGAGACCGGCTATTGCTTCAGCTTGGATGTGCAGTGCTGTTGCAGCATGGACAGATACTCTGTCAGAGGGGTTGGATACCCTGGACAGGGATACCGTATTGCTAACACTTAGCCATATTAAAGATGTCGTCTTATATATGCGGGATGCCCAGAGGGACATTTGCCTGCTGGGCTCTCGAATAAATGCAATGTCCATTTCTGCCAGGAGGGTCTTATGGACTCGGCAATGGACAGGGGATGCCGACTCTAAAAAACACATGGAGGTTTTGCCTTATAAGGGTGAGGAATTGTTTGGGGACGGTCTCTCGGACCTCGTATCCACAGCGTCAGCTGGAAAGTCGACTTTCTTGCCACAGGTTTCCTCACAGCCTAAGAAAGCACCGTATTACCAAATGCAGTCCTTTCGTTCTCAAAAAAGCAAGAGAGTCAGAGGTGCATCCTTTCTTGCCAGAGGCAGGGGTAGAGGAAAGAAGCTGCACCATGCAGCCAGTTCTCAGGAACAAAAGTCCTCCCCTGCTTCCACTAAGTCCACCGCATGACGCTGGGGCTCCACAGGCGGAGCCAGGAGCGGTGGGGGCGCGTCTCCGAAATTTCTGCAACCAGTGGGTTCGCTCACAAGTGGATCCTTGGGCTATACAAATTGTATCTCAGGGATACAAGCTGGAATTCGAAGTGACGCCCCCTCACTGTTACCTAAATTCCGCCTTGCCAGCTTCTCCCACGGGGAGGGAGATAGTCCTGACGGCTATTCACAAGCTGTACCTCCAGCAAGTGATAATAATGGTACCCCCCCTTCAGCAAGGAAGGGGTTACTATTCCACACTGTTTGTGGTACCGAAACCGGACGGTTCGGTAAGACCCATTCTAAATTTAAAATCTTGAACATTTACATGAAAAAGGTTCAAGTTCAAAATGGAATCGCTATGAGCGGTCATTGCCAGCCTGGAAGAGGGGGATTTTATGGTTTCTCTGGACATCAAGGATGCGTACTTGCATGTCCCCATTTATCCGCCTCACCAGGAGTACCTCAGGTTTGTGGTACAGGACTGTCATTACCAATTCCAGACGTTGCCGTTTGGTCTATCCACGGCACCGAGAGTCTTTACCAAGGTAATGGCGGAGATGATGGTACTTCTCCGGAAGCAAGGAGTTACAGTTATCCCGTACTTGGACGATCTCCTCATAAAGGCGAGGTCCAGAGAGCAGTTGTTGGTCAGCGTAGCGCACTCTCAGGAAGTGTTGCTACGGTACGGCTGGATTCGGAATATTCCAAAGTCGCAGCTGATTCCTACGACGCGTCTGCCCTTCCTGGGCATGATTCTGGACACAGAACAGAAGAAGGTATTTCTCCCGGAGGAGAAGGCTCAGGAGTTAGTGACCATGGTCAGGGATCTCCTGAAACCAAAGCAGGTGTCGGTGCATCACTGCACGCGAGTCCTGGGAAAGATGGTAGCGTCATACGAAGCCATTCCTTTCGGCAGGTTCCATGCCAGGATCTTTCAGTGGGATCTGTTGGACAAGTGGTCCGGATCGCATCTTCAGATGCATCGGCTGATCGCCCTGTCCCCGAGGGCCATGGTGTCTCTTCTGTGGTGGCTGCAGAGTGCTCATCTTTTCGAGGGCCGCAGGTTCGGCATACAGGACTGGGTCCTGGTGACCACGGATGCAAGCCTCCGAGGGTGGGGGGCAGTCACTCAGTGAAGAAACTTCCAGGGGCTGTGGTCAAGTCAGGAGACTCGTCTGCACATAAACATACTGGAATTAAGGGCCATATACAACGCCCTGAGTCAAGCGGAGCCCCTGCTTCGAGACCAACCAGTGCTGATTCAGTCCGACAACATCACGGCAGTCGCCCATGTAAACTGACAGGGCGGCACAAGAAGCAGGGTGGCGATGGCGGAAGCCACAATGATTCTTCGTTGGGCGGAGAATCACGTACAAGCACTGTCAGCAGTGTTCATTCCGGGAGTGGACAACTGGGAAGCAGACTTCCTCAGCAGGCACGACCTCCACCCGGGAGAGTGGGGACTTCATCAAGAAGTCTTCGAGCAGATTGCAAATCGGTGGGAACGGCCACAGGTGGACATGATGGCGTCCCGCCTAAACAAAAAGCTAAAAAAATATTGCGCCAGGTCAAGGGACCCCCAGGCGATAGCTGTGGACGCACTGGTAACTCCGTGGGTGTTCCAGTCGGTATATGTGTTTCCTCCTCTTCCTCTCATATACAAGGTACTGAGAATAGTAAAAAAAGAGGAGTGAGAACGATACTCATTGTTCCGGATTGGCCAAGAAGGACTTGGTACCCAGAACTTCAAGAGATGGTCACAGAGGACCCATGGCCTCTGCCTCTCAGACAGGACCTGTTGCAGCAGGGGCCCTGTCTGTTCCAAGACTTACCACGGCTGCGTTTGACGGCATGGCGGTTGAACGCCGGATTCTAGCGGAAAAGGGTATACCGGATGAAGTAATTCCTACGCTGATAAGAGCTAGGAAGGATGTGACAGCAAAGCATTATCACCGCATATGGCGGAAATATGTTGCTTGGTGTGAGGCCAGGAAGGCCACTACAGAGGACTTCCAGTTGGGTCGTTTTCTGAATTTCCTACAGTCAGGTGTGACTATGGGCCTCAAATTAGGGTCCATAAAGGTTCAGATCTCGGCCCTATCCATTTTCTTTCAAAAAGAACTGGCTTCACTGCCTGAGGTTCAGACGTTTGTAAAGGGAGTGCTGCATATTCAGCCTCCTTTTGTGCCACCAGTGTGACCTTGGGATCTTAACGTTGTGTTGGATTTCCTGAAATCCCACTGGTTTGAGTCACTTAAGACCGTGGAGCTAAAATATTTCACGTGGAAAGTGGTCATGCTATTGGCCTTAGCTTCGGCTAGGCGTGTGTCAGAATTGGCGGCTTTGTCATGTAAAAGCCCCTATCTGATCTTCCATATGGACAGGGCAGAATTGAGGACTCGTCCCCAATTTCTCCCTAAGGTGGTATCATAGTTTCATTTGAACCAACCTATTGTGGTGCCTGCGGCTACTAGGGACTTGGAGGATTCCAAGTTGCTGGACGTAGTCCGGGCTTTGAAAATTTATGTTTCCAGAACGGCGGGAGTCAGAAAGTCTGACTCGCTGTTTATTCTGCATGCAGCCAACAAGGTTGGCGCTCCTGCTTCGAAGCAGACTATTGCTCGCTGGATTTGTAGCACGATTCAGCTGGCTCACTCTGCGGCTGGATTGCCGCATCCAAAATCAGTAAAAGCCCATTCCACAAGGAAGGTGGGCTCTTCTTGGGCGGCTGCCCGAGGGGTCTCTGCTTTACAGCTTTGCCGAGCTGCTACTTGGTTGGGTTCAAACACATTTGCTAAGTTCTACAAGTTTGATACCCTGGCTGAGGAGGACCTTGAGTTTGCTCATTCGGTGCTGCAGAGTCGTCCGCACTCTCCCGCCCGTTTGGGAGCTTTGGTATAATCCCCATGGTCCTTACGGAGTCCCCAGCATCCACTAGGACGTCGGAGAAAATAAGAATTTACTCACCGGTAATTCTATTTCTCGTAGTCCGTAGTGGATGCTGGGCGCCCGTCCCAAGTGCGGACTTCTTCTGCAATACGTGTATATAGTTATTGCTTACTAAAGGGTTGTTATGAGCCATCCGTTGATTGAGGCTCAGTTGTTGTTCATACTGTTAACTGGATATGTTTATCACAACTTATACGGTGTGATTGGTGTGGCTGGTATGAGTCTTACCCTTGATTCCAAATCCTTTCCTTGTAGTGTCCGTTCTTCCGTGCACAGTTTCCCTAACTGAGGTCAGGAGGAGGGGCATAGAGGGAGGAGCCAGTGCACACCAGATAGTACCTAATCTTTCTTTTAGAGTGCCCAGTCTCCTGCGGAGCCCGTCTATTCCCCATGGTCCTTACGGAGTCCCCAGCATCCACTACGGACTACGAGAAATAGAATTACTGGTGAGTAAATTCTTATTTTCTCTTACGTCCTAGTGGATGCTGGGGACTCCGTAAGGACCATGGGGAACAGACGGGCTCCGCAGGAGACTGGGCACTCCAAGAAAGATTTAGTACTACTGGTGTGCACTGGCTCCTCCTCCAGACCCCAGTTAGAATCTGTGCCCGGACAGAGCTGGGTGCATTTTAGTGAGCTCTCCTGAGCTTACTAATAAGAAAGTATTTTAGTTAGGTTATTTATTTTCAGAGAGCTTCTGCTGGCAACAGACTCTCTGCTACGTGGGACTGAGGGGAGAGAAGCAAACCTACTAACTGCTGCTAGGTTGCGCTTCTTAGGCTACTGGACACCATTAGCTCCAGAGGGATCGAACACAGGACCTGACCTTGTCGTCCGTTCCCGGAGCCGCGCCGCCGTCCCCCTCGCAGAGCCAGAAGTCAGAAGCCGGCGGGTTGAAGAAAGAAGACGTCAAAATCGGCGGCAGAAGACTCCTGTCTTCATATGAGGTAGCGCACAGCACTGCAGCTGTGCGCCATTGCGCTCACACTAACCCACACACTCCGGTCACTGTAGGGTGCAGGGCGCAGGCGGGGGGCGCCCTGGGCACTAATTAGATACCTCCTGGCAAAAGCAGCATATATACAGTTGGACACTGTTATATGCATGAGCCCCCGCCATTAATTTTACACAAAATCGCGGGACAGAAGCCCGCCGCTGAGGGGGGCGGGGCCTTCTTCCTCAGCACTCACCAGCGCCATTTTCTCTCCACAGCTCCGCTGAGAGAAAGCTCCCCAGGCTCTCCCCTGCAGACTCACGGTAGAAAGGGTAAAAAGAGAGGGGGGGGGGGGGGCACATAAGTTTAGTGCATTTAATATATATACAGCAGCTACTGGGTAAACACTAAGTTACTGTGTGATTCCTGGGTCATATAGCGCTGGGGTGTGTGCTGGCATACTCTCTCTCTGTCTCTCCAAAAGGCCTTGTGGGGGTCCTGTCCTCATATAGAGCATCCCCTGTGTGTGTGGTGTGTCGGTACGCGTGTGTCGACATGTTTGACGAAGAGGGCTATGTGGAGGCAGAGCAAGTACAGATGAATGAGGTGTCTCCGCCGACACCTGATTGGATGGATATGTGGAAGGTGTTAAATGATAATGTAAACTCCTTACATAAAAGGTTGGATAAAGCTGATGCCTTGGGACAGTCGGGGTCTCAGCCCATGCCTGATCCTACAGTGCAGAGGCCGTCAGGGTCTCAGAAGCGCCCACTATCCAAAATGGTTGACACAGATATCGACACGGATTCTGACTCCAGTGTCGATGACGATGATGCAAAATTGCAGCCTAAAATGGCTAAAGCCATCCGCTACATGATTATAGCGATGAAGGATGTATGGACATATCAGAGGTAAACCCAGTCCCTGACAAAAGGGTGTATATGTATGGGGAGAAAAAGCAAGAGGTGACACTTCCCCATTCACATGAGTTAAATGAATTATGTGAAAAAGCGTGGGATTCCCCCGATAATAAAGTGCTGATTTCCAAAAGGTTACTTATGGCGTACCCTTTCCCGCCAACGGACAGGATGCGCTGGGAATCCTCCCCTAGGGTAGATAAAGCTCTGACACGCTTATCTAAAAAGGTGGCCCTGCCGTCACAGGATACGGCCGGCCTAAAGGATCCTGCAGATAGGAAGCAGGAAAGTATCCTGAAGTCTGTTTATGCACACTCAGGTACTATACTGAGGCCGGCCATTGCGTCGGCCTGGATGTGTAGTGCTGTAGCAGCATGGACAGATAATCTGTCTGAGGAAATGGATACCTTAGACAGGGATACTGTTTTACTGACCCTGGGGCATATAAAAGACGCTGTCCTATATATGAGGGATGCCCAGAGGGACATTTGCCTACTGGGCTCTAGAATAAATGCAATGTCAATTTCTGCCAGAAGGGTCCTGTGGACTCGGCAATGGACAGGTGATGCCGACTCCAAAAAGCACATGGAGGTTTTACCTTACAAGAGTGAGGAATTGTTTGGGGACGGTCTCTCGGACCTAGTTTCCACAGCTACGGCTGGGAAGTCAAACTTTTTGCCATATATTCCCTCACAGCCTAAGAAAGCACCGTATTACCAAATGCAGTCCTTTCGATCACAGAGAAGCAAGAAGGTCAGAGGTGCGTCCTTTCTTGCCAGAGGCAGGGGTAGAGGAAAGAAGCTGCACCATACAGCTAGTTCCGAGGAACAGAAGTCCTCCCCGGCTTCCACTAAATCCACCGCATGATGCTGGGGCTCCACAGGAGCCAGGAGCGGTGGGGGGCGCGTCTCCGAAATTTCAGCCACCAGTGGGTTCGCTCACAGGTGGATCCCTGGGCTATACAGATTGTGTCTCAGGGATACAAGCTGGAATTCGAAGTGATGCCCCCTCACCGTTACCTCAAATCGGCCCTGCCAGCTTCCCCCATAGAAAGGGAAGTAGTGTTTGCGGCAATTCACAAGTTATATCTCCAGCAGGTGGTGGTGAAGGTTCCCCTCCTTCAACAAGGAAGAGGATACTATTCCACAATGTTTGTGGTACCGAAACCGGACGGTTCGGTCAGACCCATATTGAATTTAAAATCCCTGAACATTTATCTGAAAAGATTCAAGTTCAAAATGGAATCGCTCAGAGCGGTCATTGCAAGCCTGGAAGAGGGGGATTTTATGGTGTCTCTGGACATCAAGGATGCTTACTTGCAGGTCCCCATTTATCCACCTCATCAGGAGTACCTCAGATTTGTGGTACAGGACTGTCATTACCAATTCCAGACGTTGCCGTTTGGGCTCTCCACGGCACCGAGAATATTTACCAAGGTAATGGCAGAAATGATGGTGCTCCTTCGAAAGCAAGGAGTCACAATTATCCCATACTTGGACGATCTCCTCATAAAGGCGAGGTCCAGAGAACAGTTGCTAATCAGCGTGGCACACTCTCAGGAAGTGTTGCAACAGCACGGCTGGATTCTGAATATTCCAAAGTCGCAGCTGATTCCTACGACGCGTCTGCCTTTTCTGGGCATGATTCTGGACACGGACCAGAAGAAGGTGTTTCTCCCGGCGGAGAATGCTCAAGAGCTCGTGACTCTAGTCAGAGACCTCTTAAAACCGAAACAGGTGTCGGTGCAACGCTGCACGCGAGTCCTGGGAAAGATGGTGGCATCATACGAAGCCATTCCCTTCGGCAGGTTCCATGCGAAGATCTTTCAGTGGGATCTGTTGGACAAGTGGTCCGGATCGCATCTTCAGATGCATCGGCTGATCACCCTGTCCCCGAGGGCCAGGGTGTCTCTTCTGTGGTGGCTGCAGAGTGCTCACCTTCTCGAGGGCCGCAGGTTCGGCATACAGGACTGGGTCCTGGTGACCACGGATGCGAGCCTCCGAGGATGGGGGGCAGTCACTCAGGGAAGAAACTTCCAAGGGTTGTGGACAAGTCAGGAGGCTTGTCTGCACATAAATATCCTGGAACTAAGGGCCATATACAACGCCCTGAGTCAAGCGGAGCCTCTGCTTCGCGACCAACCGGTGCTGATTCAGTCAGACAACATCACCGCAGTGGCTCATGTAAACCGCCAGGGCGGCACAAGAAGCAGAGTGGCGATGGCAGAAGCCACCAGGATTCTTCGTTGGGCGGAGAATCACGTGCAAGCACTGTCAGCAGTGTTCATTCCGGGAGTGGACAACTGGGAAGCAGACTTCCTCAGCAGGCACGACCTCCACCCGGGAGAGTGGGGACTTCATCACGAAGTCTTCACTCAGATTACAAATCGATGGGAACTGCCACAGGTGGACATGATGGCGTCCCGTCTCAACAAAAAGCTACAGAGGTATTGCGCCAGGTCAAGAGACCCTCAGGCTATAGCTGTGGACGCCCTGGTAACACCGTGGGTGTTCCAGTCGGTCTATGTGTTTCCTCCTCTTCCTCTCATACCCAAGGTGCTGAGAATCATAAGAAAAAGAGGAGTGAGAACAATACTCATTGTTCCGGATTGGCCAAGAAGGACTTGGTACCCGGAACTGCAAGAAAGCTCACAGAGGACCCATGGACTCTGCCTCTCAGACAGGACCTGTTGCAACAGGGGCCCTGTCTGTTCCAAGACTTACCGCGGCTGCGTTTGACGGCATGGCGGTTGAACGCAGGATCCTAGCGGAAAAAGGCATTCCGGATGAAGTTATTCCTACGCTGATAAAGGCTAGGAAGGACGTGACAGCAAAACACTATCACCGTATATGGCGAAAATATGTTGCCTGGTGTGAGGCCAGGAAGGCCCCTACAGAGGAATTCCAGCTGGGCCGGTTCCTGCACTTCCTACAGTCTGGAGTGACTATGGGCCTGAAGTTGGGGTCCATAAAGGTCCAGATTTCGGCCCTATCCATTTTCTTTCAAAAGGAGCTGGCTTCTCTTCCTTAAGTTCAGACGTTTGTTAAGGGAGTGCTGCATATTCAGCCCCCTTTTGTGCCACCAGTGGCACCTTGGGATCTCAACGTGGTGTTGGGTTTCCTGAAATCCCACTGGTTTGAGCCACTTAAGACCGTGGAGCTAAAGTATCTCACGTGAAAGGTGGTCATGCTATTGGCCTTAGCTTCGGCTAGGCGTGTGTCAGAATTGGCGGCTTTGTCATGTAAAAGCCCCTATCTAGTTTTCCATATGGACAGGGCAGAATTACGGACTCGTCCGCAATTTCTGCCGAAGGTGGTGTCATCTTTTCATTTGAACCAACCTATTGTGGTGCCTGCGGCTACTAGGGACTTGGAGGATTCCAAGTTGCTTGATGTAGTCAGGGCTTTGAAGATCTATGTAGCCAGGACGGCTGGAGTCAGGAAGACTGACTCGCTGTTTATCCTGTATGCATCCAACAAGCTGGGTGCTCCTGCTTCAAAGCAAACTATTGCTCGCTGGATCTGTAGCACGATTCAGCAGGCTCATTCTGCGGCTGGATTGCCGCATCCAAAATCAGTGAAAGCCCATTCCACAAGGAAAGTGGGCTCTTCTTGGGCGGCTGCCCGAGGGGTCTCGGCATTACAGCTTTGCCGAGCAGCTACTTGGTCGGGTTCAAACACATTTGCTAAGTTCTACAAGTTTGATACCCTGGCTGAGGAGGACCTTGTGTTTGCCCATTCGGTGCTGCAGAGTCATCCGCACTCTCCCGCCCGTTTGGGAGCTTTGGTATAATCCCCATGGTCCTTACGGAGTCCCCAGCATCCACTAGGACGTTAGAGAAAATAAGATTTTACTCACCGGTAAATCTATTTCTCGCAGTCCGTAGTGGATGCTGGGCGCCCGTCCCAACTGCGGACTTTCTGCAATACGTGTATATAGTTATTGCTTAATAAAGGATTACGTTATGTTGGCATCCATTGTTGAGGCTCAGTTGTTGTTCATACTGTTGACTGGGTAAGTTTATCACAAGTTATACGGTGTGATTGGTGTGGCTGGTATGAGTCTTACCCTGGATTCCAAAATCCTTTCCTTGTAATGTCAGCTCTTCCGGGCACAGAGTCTCTAACTGAGGTCTGGAGGAGGGACATAGAGGGAGGAGCCAGTGCACACCAGTAGTACTAAATCTTTCTTAGAGTGCCCAGTCTCCTGCGGAGCCCGTCTATTCCCCATGGTCCTTACAGAGTTCCCAGCATCCACTACGGACTACGAGAAATAGAATTACCGGTGAGTAAAATCTTATTTCTCTGACGTCCTAGTGGATGCTGGGGACTCCGTAAGGACCATGGGGAATAGACGGCTCCGCAGGAGACTGGGCACATCTAAGAAAGATTTAGGACTATCTGGTGTGCACTGGCTCCTCCCCCTATGACCCTCCTCCAAGCCTCAGTTAGATTTCTGTGCCCGGCTGAGCTGGATGCACACTAGGGGCTCTCCTGAGCTCCTAGAAGAAAGTATAGTTTAGGTTTTTTATTTTCAGTGAGACCTGCTGGCAACAGGCTCACTGCAACGAGGGACTAAGGGGAGAAGAAGCGAACCTACCTAAGTGGTGGTAGCTTGGGCTTCTTAGGCTACTGGACACCATTAGCTCCAGAGGGATCGAACACAGGACCCGACCTCGTCGTCCGTTCCCGGAGCCGCGCCGCCGTCCCCCTTACAGAGCCAGAAACAAGAAGGTGGTCCGGAAAATCGGCGGCTGAAGACTTCTGTCTTCTCCAAGGTAGCGCACAGCACTGCAGCTGTGCGCCATTGCTCCTCATGCACACCACACACTGCGGTCACTGATGGGTGCAGGGCGCTGGGGGGGGGGCGCCCTGAGCAGCAATAATAACACCTTGTCTTGCAAAACTAACACCATATATAGCCCCAGAGGCTATATAGGTGTATATTAACCCCTGCCAGAAACGATAAAATAGCGGGAGAAAGCCTGCCGAAAAAGGGGCGGAGCCATCTCCCTCAGCACACTGGCGCCATTATTCCCTCACAGCTTCGCTGGAAGGAAGCTCCCTGGCTCTCCCCTGCAGTCCTGCACTACAGAAAGGGTAAAAAAGAGAGGGGGGGGGGGCACAATTTAGGCGCAGTATATATATATTATAGGCAGCTATAGGGGAAAACACTCTGTATAGTGATATCCCTGTGTTATATAGCGCCCTGGTGTGTGCTGGCATACTCTCCCTCTGTCTCCCCAAAGGGCTTTGTGGGGTCCTGTCCTCTGTAAGAGCATTCCCTGTGTGTCTGCTGTGTGTCGGTACTGCTGTGTCGACATGTATGATGAGCATAATGATGTGGAGGCGGAGCAAATGCCTGTGAATGTGATGTCACCCCCTGCGGGGTCGACACCAGTGTGGATGGACTTATGGAAGGAATTACGTGACAGTGTCAGCTCCTTACATAAAAGGTTTGACGACATAGGACAGCCGGCTACTCAGCTTGTGCCTGTCCAAGCGTCTCAAATGTCATCAGGGGCTATAAAACGCCTGCTACCTCAGATGACAGATACAGATGTCGACACGGATACCGACTCCAGTGTCGACGATGATGAGACGAGTGTACCCTCCAATAGATCCACCCGTTATATGATTGAGGCTATGAAAAATGTATTACACATTTCTGATAGTACCCCAGGTACCACAAAAAAGGGTATTATGTTTGGTGAGAAAAAACTACCAGTAGTTTTTCCTGCATCTGACGAATTAAATGAGGTGTGTGAGGAAGCGTGGACTTCCCCAGATAAGAAATTGATCATTTCTAAACGGTTAATGGCTGCGTACCCTTTCCCGCCAGAGGATAGGTCACGCTGGGAAACACCCCCTAGGGTAGATAAAGCATTGACACGCTTATCAAAGAAGGTGGCACTACCGTCTCCGGATACGGCCGCCCTAAAAGAACCTGCTGATAGAAAGCAGGAAAGTACCCTAAAAGCTATATACACACACACTGGCATTATATTGAGACCCGCTATTGCATCAGCTTGGATGTGCAGTGCTGCTACTGCGTGGTCAGACTCCCTGTCGGAAAACATTGATACCATGGATAGGGACAATATTCTGCTAACGATTGACCATATAAAAGACGCGGTCTTATACATGCGTGATGCACAGAGGGATATTTGCCGGCTGGCATCAAAAATAAGCGCTATGTCCATTGCCGCCAGACGGGGGTTATGGACTAGGCAATGGTCAGGTGATGCCGACTCCAAGCGGCACATGGAAGTTTTACCCTATAAAGGGGTGGAACTTTTTGGGGAAGGTCTTTCAGACCTCGTTTCCACAGCTACTGCTGGGAAATCGACTTTTTTGCCACAGGCTACCCCACAGCAAAAGAAAGCACCGTATTATCAGGTACAGTCCTTTCGGCCCCAGAAAAATAAGCGGGCTAGAGGCTCATCCTTTCTGCCGAGGGGCAGAGGAAGGGGGAAAAAGCTGCAGCACACAGCTAGTTCCCAGGAGCAGAAGTCCTCCCCTGCGTCCGGTAAGTCCACAGCATGACGCTGGGGCTGCTCAGGCGGAATCGGGAACGGTGGGGGCACGTCTCAGGTTTCTCTGACGTCCTAGTGGATGCTGGGAACTCCGTAAGGACCATGGGGAACAGCGGCTCCGCAGGAGACTGGGCACAAAAGAAAAGCTTTAGGACTACCTGGTGTGCACTGGCTCCTCCCCCTATGACCCTCCTCCAAGCCTCAGTTAGATTTTTGTGCCCGACCGAGCTGGGTGCAATCTAGGGGGCTCTCCTGAGCTTCTTAGAAAAAGTTACTTTTAGGTTTTTTATTTTCAGTGAGACCTGCTGGCAACAGGCTCACTGCATCGAGGGACTAAGGGGAGAAGAAGCGAACCTGCCTACTTGCAGCCAGCTTGGGCTTCTTAGGCTACTGGACACCATTAGCTCCAGAGGGACCGAACACAGGCCCAGCCTCGGAGTCCGGTCACAGAGCCGCGCCGCCGGCCCCCTTACAGAGCCAGAAGCAAGAAGAGGTCCGGAAAATCGGCGGCAGAAGCATCAATCTTCACCAAGGTAGCGCACAGCACTGCAGCTGTGCGCCATTGCTCCTCATGCACACCACACACTCCGGTCACTGATGGGTGCAGGGCGCTGGGGGGGGGCGCCCTGAGCAGCAATATAAACACCTTGGCTGGCAAAAATACATCACATATAACCCCCAGGGCTATATGGATGTATATTAACCCCTGCCAGATTCCTGAAAAAAGCGGGAGAAAAGTCCGCCGAGAAGGGGGCGGAGCCTATCTCCTCAGCACACTGGCGCCATTTTCCCTCACAGCTCCGCTGGAAGGACGTCTCCCTGACTCTCCCTGCAGTCCTGCACTACAGAAAAGGGTAAAACAAGAGAGGGGGGGGCACTAATTAGGCGCAGTATAATATAAACAGCAGCTATAAGGGGAAAAACACTCTGTATAGTGTTATCCCGGTATATATATATATAGCGCTCTGGTGTGTGCTGGCATACTCTCCCTCTGTCTCCCCAAAGGGCTAGTGGGGTCCTGTCCTCTATCAGAGCATTCCCTGTGTGTGTGCTGTGTGTCGGTACGGCTGTGTCGACATGTATGAGGAGGAACATGATGTGGAGGCGGAGCAATTGCCTGTAGTGGAGATGTCACCCCCTAGGGGGTCGACACCTGAGTGGATGGGCTTATGGAAGGAATTACGTGAAAGTGTCAGCTCTTTACAAAAGCAGTTTGATGACATGGGACAGTCGGCTACTCAGCTTGTGCCTGTCCAGGCGTCTCAAAGACCATCAGGGGCACTTAAACGCCCGCTATCACAGATGGCAGATACAGACGCCGACACAGATACTGACTCCAGTGTCGACGATGAAGAGACGAATGTGACTTCCAGTAGGGCCACACGTTACATGATTGAGGCAATGAAAAATGTTTTACACATTTCTGATAGTACAAGTACCGTTAAAAAGGGTATTTTGTTTGGTGAGAAAAACTACCTGTAGTTTTTCCTGCATCTGAGGAATTAAATGAAGTGTGTGATGAAGCGTGGGTTTCTCCCGATAAAAAACTGATAATTCCTAAAAGGTTATTGGCATCATACCCTTTCCCGCCAGAGGATAGGGCACGTTGGGAAACACCCCCTAGGGTGGACAAAGCACTCACACGCTTGTCTAAACAGGTGGCACTGCCGTCTCCTGATACGGCCGCCCTTAAGGAACCTGCTGACAGAAAGCAGGAGAATATCCTAAAATGTATATACACTCACACGGGTGTTATACTGCGACCAGCAATCGCCTCAGCCTGGATGTGCAGTGCTGGGGTGGCTTGGTCGGATTCCCTGACTGAAAATATTGATACCCTGGATAGGGACAGTATATTACTGACTATAGAGCATTTAAAAGATGCATTTTTATATATGCGTGATGCACAGAGGGATATTTGCCGACTGGCATCAAGAGTAAGTGCGCTGTCCATATCCGCCAGAAGAGGGTTATGGACGCGGCAGTGGTCAGGTGATGCTGATTCCAAAAGGCATATGGAAGTATTGCCTTATAAAGGGAGGAGTTATTTGGGGTAGGTCTATCAGACCTGGTGTCCACGGCAACCGCTGGGAAATCCACATTTTTACCCCAGGTAGCCTCTCAACATAAGAAGACGCCGTATTATCAGGCGCAGTCCTTTCGGCCCCATAAGGGCAAGCGGGCAAAAGGCTCCTCATTTCTGCCCCGGGGCAGAGGGAGAGGAAAAAGGCTGCAGCAAACAGCCAGTTCCCAGGAACAGAAGTCCTCTCCCGCTTCTGCCAAGTCCTCAGCATGACGCTGGGGCTCTACAGGCGGACTCAGGCACGGTGGGGGCCCGTCTCAAGAATTTCAGCGCACAGTGGGCTCACTCACTAGTGGACCCCTGGATCCTTCAGGTAGTATCTCAGGGGTACAAATTGGAATTCGAGACGTCTCCCCCTCGCCGTTTCCTAAAGTCTGCCTTACCGACGTCTCCCTCCGACAGGGAGGCGGTATTGGAAGCCATTCACAAGCTGTATTCCCAGCAGGTGATAATCAAGGTACCCCTCCTGCAACAGGGAAAGGGGTATTATTCCACGCTGTTTGTGGTACCGAAGCCGGACGGCTCGGTGAGACCTATTTTAAATCTAAAATCTTTTTGAACACTTACATACAGAGGTTCAAATTCAAGATGGAATCACTCAGAGCGGTGATCGCGAACCTGGAAGAAGGGGATTATATGGTGTCTCTGGACATCAAGGATGCTTACCTCCATGTCCCAATTTACCCTTCTCACCAAGGGTACCTCAGGTTTGTGGTACAGAACTGCCACTATCAGTTTCAGACGCTGCCGTTTGGATTGTCCACGGCACCCCGGTTCTTTACCAAAGGAATGGCCGAAATGATGATACTTCTTTGAAGGAAAGGAGTTTTAATTATCCCTTACTTGGACGATCTCCTGATAAGGGCAAGATCCAGGGAACAGTTGGTAGTCGGAGTAGCACTATCTCAAGTAGTGCTGTGGCAGCACGGTTGGATTCTCAATATCCCAAAATCGCAGCTGATCCCGACGACACGTCTTCAATTCCTAGGGATGATCCTGGACACGGTCCAGAAAAAGGTGTTTCTCCCAGAAGAGAAAGACAGGGAGTTATCCGAGCTAGTCAGAAACCTCTTAAAACCAGGCCAAGTATCAGTGCATCAATGCACAAGGGTCCTGGGAAAAATGGTGGCTTCCTACGAAGCAATCCCATTCGGCAGATTCCACGCAAGAACATTCCAGTGGGACCTGCTGGACAAATGGTCCGGATCGCATCTTCAGTTGCATCAGCGGATAACCCTGTCCCCAAGGACAAGGGTGTCTCTCCTGTGGTGGTTGCAGAGTGCTCATCTTCTAGAGGGCCGCAGATTCGGCATTCAGGACTGGGTCCTGGTGACCACAGATGCCAGCCTGCGAGGCTGGGGAGCAGTCACACAGGGAAAAAATTTCCAGGGCTTGTGGTCAAGCCTGGAGACATCACTTCACATAAATATCCTGGAGCTAAGGGCCATTTACAATGCTCTAAGCCAAGCAAGGCCTCTGCTTCAAGGTCAGCCGGTGCTGATCCAGTCGGACAACATCACGGCAGTCGCCCACGTAAACAGACAGGGCGGCACAAGAAGCAGGAGGGCAATGGCAGAAGCTGCAAGGATTCTTCGCTGGGCGGAAAATCATGTGATAGCACTGTCAGCAGTGTTCATTCCGGGAGTGGACAACTGGGAAGCAGACTTCCTCAGCAGGCACGACCTCCACCCGGGAGAGTGGGGACTTCACCCAGAAGTCTTCCACATGATTGTAAACTGTTGGGAAAAACCAAAGGTGGACATGATGGCGTCCCGCCTCAACAAAAAACTGGACAGGTATTGCGCCAGGTCAAGGGACCCTCAAGCAATAGCTGTGGACGCTCTGGTAACACCGTGGGTGTACCAGTCAGTGTATGTGTTCCCTCCTCTGCCTCTCATACCCAAGGTGCTGAGAATTATACGGCGGGGAGGAGTAAGAACTATTCTCGTGGCTCCGGATTGGCCAAGAAGGACTTGGTACCCGGAACTTCAAGAAATGCTCACAGAGGACCCGTGGCCTCTACCTCTGAGAAGGGACCTGCTCCAGCAGGGACCCTGTCTGTTCCAAGACTTACCGCGGCTGCGTTTGACGGCATGGCGGTTGAACGCCGGATCCTAAAGGAAAAAGGCATTCCAGACGAAGTCATCCCTACTTTGATAAAAGCCAGAAAGGATGTAACCGCAAAGCATTATCACCGCATCTGGCGGAAATATGTTGCGTGGTGCGAGGCCAAAAAGGCCCCGACGGAGGAATTTCAACTGGGTCGATTCCTGCATTTCCTGCAAGCAGGAGTGTCTATGGGCCTAAAATTAGGATCCATTAAGGTCCAGATTTCGGCCCTGTCGATTTTCTTTCAAAGAGAACTGGCTTCAGTGCCTGAAGTCCAGACGTTTGTTAAGGGAGTGCTACATATACAGCCTCCTTTTGTGCCTCCAGTGGCACCCTGGGATCTGAATGTTGTTTTGGGTTTCCTAAAATCACATTGGTTTGAACCACTCAACACTGTGGACTTAAAATATCTCACATGGAAAGTGGTCATGCTGTTGGCCCTGGCTTCGGCCAGGCGTGTGTCAGAATTGGCGGCTTTATCCTGTAAAAGCCCTTACCTGATTTTTCATACGGACAGGGCAGAATTGAGGACTCGTCCTCAATTTCTCCCTAAGGTGGTTTCAGCGTTTCACCTGAACCAGCCTATTGTGGTACCTGCGGCTACTAGGGACTTGGAGGACTCCAAGTTGCTGGACGTTGTCAGGGCCCTGAAAATATATGTTTCCAGGACGGCTGGAGTCAGAAAATCTGACTCGCTGTTTCTCCTGTACGCACCCAACAAGCTGGGTGCTACTGCTTCTAAGCAGACTATTGCTCGCTGGATTTGTAGTACAATTCAGCTTGCACATTCGGTGGCAGGCCTGCCACAGCCAAAATCTGTAAAAGCCCATTCCACGAGGAAGGTGGGCTCATCTTGGGCGGCTGCCCGAGGGGTCTCGACTTTACAACTTTGCCGAGCAGCTACTTGGTCAGGGGCAAACACGTTTGCTAAATTCTACAAATTTGATACCCTGGCTGAGGAGGACCTTGAGTTCTCTCATTCGGTGCTGCAGAGTCATCCGCACTCTCCCGCCCGTTTGGGAGCTTTGGTATAATCTCCATGGTCCTTACGGAGTTCCCAGCATCCACTAGGACGTCAGAGAAAATAAGAATTTACTTACCGATAATTCTATTTCTCGTAGTCCGTAGTGGATGCTGGGCGCCCATCCCAAGTGCGGATTATCTGCAATACTTGTGCATAGTTATTGTTAACAAATCGGGTTATTGTTGTTGTGAGCCATCTATCCAGAGGCTCCTCTGTTATCATGCTGTTAACTGGGTTCAGATCACAAGTTGTACGGTGTGATTGGTGTGGCTGGTATGAGTCTTACCTGGGATTCATAAATCCTTCCTTATTGTGTACGCTCGTCCGGGCACAGTATCCTAACTGAGGCTTGGAGGAGGGTCATAGGGGGAGGAGCCAGTGCACACCAGGTAGTCCTAAAGCTTTTCTTTTGTGCCCAGTCTCCTGCGGAGCCGCTGTTCCCCATGGTCCTTACGGAGTTCCCAGCATCCACTACGGACTACGAGAAATAGAATTATCGGTAAGTCAATTCTTATTTTTTCAGCACACAGTGGGCTCTCTCACAAGTGGATCCCTGGGTCCTTCAAGTAGTATCTCAGGGGTACAGGCTGGAATTCGAGACGTCTCCCCCCCGCCGTTTCCTAAAATCTGCCTTGCCGGCAACTCCCTCTGCCAGGGAGGCAGTGTTGGTGGCTATTCAAAAACTGTATTCACAGAAAGTGATCGTCAAGGTACCCCTCCTTCAGCAAGGAAAGGGTTACTACTCCACAATGTTTGTGGTACCGAAACCGGACGGTTCGGTAAGACCCATCTTAAATTTAAAAACCTTGAACACTTATATCAAAAGGTTCAAGTTCAAGATGGAATCGCTCAGGGCGGTTATTGCGAGCCTGGAGGAGGGGGATTACATGGTATCCCTGGACATCAAGGATGCGTACCTGCATGTCCCCATTTACCCTCCGCACCAGGAGTACCTCAGATTGGTGGTACAGGACTGTCACTATCAGTTCCAGACGCTGCCGTTCGGGTTATCCACGGCACCGAGGGTCTTTACCAAGGTAATGGCCGAAATGATGATACTCCTTCGCAAGAAGGGAGTTTTAATTATCCCGTACTTGGACGATCTCCTGATAAAGGCGAGGTCCAAAGAACAGTTGATAGTGGGGGTGGCACTTTCTCAGGAAGTGCTACAACAGCACGGCTGGATTCTAAACATTCCAAAGTCACAGCTGGTCCCGACGACACGTCTTCTGTTCCTGGGAATGATTCTGGACACAGACCAGAAAAGAGTGTTTCTTCCACTGGAAAAAGCCAAGGAATTGTCATCTCTGGTCAGAGACATCCTAAAACCAGGAAAAGTGTCGGTACATCAATGCACACGAGTCCTGGGAAAAATGGTAGCTTCGTACGAAGCAATTCCATTCGGAAGGTTCCACGCAAGGACGTTCCAGTGGGACCTGATGGACAAATGGTCCGGGTCCCATCTCCAGATGCAACAGCGGATAACCCTATCGGCCAGAACCAGGGTGTCGCTGCTGTGGTGGCTGCAGAGGGCTCATCTACTAGAGGGCCGCAGATTCGGAATACAGGACTGGGTCCTGGTGACCACGGATGCCAGCCTTCGGGGCTGGGGGGCAGTCACAAAGGGAAGAAATTTCCAAGGACTGTGGTCAAATCAGGAGATTTCTCTTCACATAAATATCCTGGAGCTAAGGGCCATTTACAATGCCCTAAGCCAGGCAAGACCCCTGCTTCAAAACCAGCCGGTACTGATCCAGTCAGACAACATCACGGCGGTCGCCCATGTAAACAGACAGGGCGGCACGAGAAGCAGGATGGCGATGGCAGAAGCCACAAGGATTCTCAGATGGGCAGAGAATCATGTGTTAGCACTGACGGCAGTGTTCATTCCGGGAGTGGACAACTGGGAAGCAGACTTCCTCAGCAGGCACGACCTCCACCCGGGAGAATGGGGACTTCATCCAGAAGTCTTCCAAATGCTGGTCAACCGGTGGGAAAAACCACAGGTAGACATGATGGCGTCCCGCCTCAACAAGAAGTTGAAAAGATATTGCGCCCGGTCAAGAGACCCTCAGGCGATAGCGGTGGACGCTCTAGTGACACCATGGGTGTACCAGTCGGTTTATGTGTTTCCTCCTCTACCTCTCATACCCAAGGTACTGAGAATAATAAGAAGGTGAGGAGTGAAAACCATTCTCGTGGTTCCGGATTGGCCAAGAAGAGCTTGGTACCCGGAACTTCAAGAGATGCTTACAGAGGACCCTTGGCCTCTGCCGCTCAGACAAGACCTGCTGCAGCAGGGACCCTGTCTGTTCCAAGACTTACCGCGGCTGCGTTTGACGGCATGGCGGTTGAACACCGGATCCTGAAGGAAAAGGGCATTCCGGAGGAAGTCATCCCTACCCTGATCAAAGCCAGGAAGGATGTCACCGCAAGACATTATCACCGCATTTGGCGAAAATATGTTGCTTGGTGTGAGGCCATGAAGGCCCCGACGGAGGAATTTCAACTGGGTCGATTCCTGCACTTCCTGCAAGCAGGGGTGACGTTGGGCCTCAAATTGGGGTCCATAAAGGTCCAGATTTCGGCTCTGTCGATTTTCTTCCAAAAAGAACTGGCTTCACTGCCCGAACTTCAGACTTTTGTCAAAGGAGTACTGCATATTCAGCCTCCTTTTGTGCCCCCAGTGGCACCTTGGGATCTCAATGTGGTTTTGGCATTCCTGAAATCACATTGGTTCGAACCACTTAAGACTGTGGATTTAAAATATCTCACGTGGAAAGTGGTCATGCTGTTGGCCTTGGCGTCGGCCAGGCGGGGTTCAGAATTGGCGGCTTTGTCTTGTAAAAGCCCTTATCTGATTTTCCATATGGATAGGGCAGAATTGAGGACTCGTCCTCAGTTTCTCCCAAAGGTGGTCTCAGCTTTTCACTTGAACCAACCTATTGTGGTGCCTGCGGCTACTAGGGACTTGGAGGATTCCAAGTTGCTGGACGTAGTCATGGCCCTAAAAATTTATATTTCCAGGACGGCTGGAGTCAGAAAGACTGACTCGCTGTTTATCCTGTATGCACCCACCAAGCTGGGTGCTCCTGCTTCTAAGCAGTCTATTGCGCGCTGGATTTGTAGCACTATTCAGCTGGCGCATTCTGCGGTAGGCTTACCGCAGCCTAAATCTGTAAAAGCCCATTCCACACGGAAGGTGGGCTCATCTTGGGCGGCTGCCCGAGGGGTCTCGGCTTTACAACTTTGCCGAGCAGCTACTTGGTCGGGGGCAAACACGTTTGCAAAATTCTACAAATTTGATACCCTGGCTGAGGAGGACCTGGAATTCTCTCATTCGGTGCTGCAGAGTCATCCGCACTCTCCCGCCCGTTTGGGAGCTTTGGTATAATCCCCATGGTCCTTACGAAGTCCCCAGCATCCACTAGGACGTCAGAGAAAATAAGAATTTACTCACCGGTAATTTTATTTCTCGTAGTCCGTAGTGGATGCTGGGCGCCCATCCCAAGTGCGGATTGTCTGCAATACCTGTACACAGTTATTGTTACAAAAATCGGGTTTTGTTGTGAGCCATCTCTTCAGAGGCTCCATTTGTTATCATACTGTTAACCGGGGTTCCTATCACGTGTTATACGGTGTGATTGGTGTGGCTGGTATGAGTCTTACCCGGGATTTAAAAAATCCTTCCTTATTGTGTCAGCTCTTCCGGGCACAGTTCCTAACTGAGGCTTGGAGGAGGGTCATAGGGGGAGGAGCCAGTGCACACCAGATAGTCCTAAATCTTTCTTAGATGTGCCCAGTCTCCTGCGGAGCCGTCTATTCCCCATGGTCCTTACGGAGTCCCCAGCATCCACTACGGACTACGAGAAATAGAATTACCGGTGAGTAAATTCTTATTTCTCTAACGTCCTAGTGGATGCTGGGGACTCCGAAAGGACCATGGGGAATAGCGGCTCCGCAGGAGACTGGGCACAAAGTAAAAGCTTTAGGACTAGCTGGTGTGCACTGGCTTCTCCCCCTATGACCCTCCTCCAAGCCTCAGTTAAGATTTTGTGCCCGAACGAGAAGGGTGCAATCTAGGTGGCTCTCCTGAGCTGCTTAGAGTAAAAGTTTAAATAGGTTTTTTTATTTTCAGTGAGACCTGCTGGCAACAGGCTCACTGCATCGAGGGACTAAGGGGAGAAGAAGCGAACTCACCTGCGTGCA
Organism: Pseudophryne corroboree; assembly: GCF_028390025.1. Taxonomy (NCBI): domain Eukaryota; kingdom Metazoa; phylum Chordata; class Amphibia; order Anura; family Myobatrachidae; genus Pseudophryne; species Pseudophryne corroboree. The sequence continues at coordinate 495,272,366 of NC_086450.1, forward strand.
GAGTGGATTGGGCTTCTTAGGCTACTGGACATTAGCTCCAGAGGGACGATCACAGGCCCAGCCATGGATGGGTCCCGGAGCCGCGCCGCCGGCCCCCTTACAGAGCCAGAAGAGTGAAGAGGTCCGGAAAATCGGCGGCAGAAGACGTCCTGTCTTCAATAAGGTAGCGCACAGCACCGCAGCTGTGCGCCATTGCTCTCAGCACACTTCACACTCCGGTCACTGAGGGTGCAGGGCGCTGGGGGGGGGGGGGCGCCCTGGGACGCAATGAAAATACCTTAAATGGCTAAAAATACATCACATATAGCTCCTGGGCTATATGGATGTATTTAACCCCTGCCAGTTTTCCACAATAAAGCGGGAGAAAGGCCGCCGAAAAAGGGGCGGAGCCTATCTCCTCAGCACACAAGCGGCATTTTTTCCTCACAGCTCCGTTGGAGGAAGGCTCCCTGACTCTCCCCTGCAGTCCTGCACTACAGAAACAGGGTAAAACAAGAGAGGGGGGGCACTAAATTGGCATATTAATATATACAGCAGCTATATTAGGGAAAAACACTTATATAAGGTTATCCCTGTATATATATATATAGCGCTCTGGTGTGTGCTGGCAAACTCTCCCTCTGTCTCCCCAAAGGGCTAGTGGGGTCCTGTCCTCTATCAGAGCATTCCCTGTGTGTGTGCTGTGTGTCGGTACGCTGTGTCGACATGTATGAGGAGGAAAATGGTGTGGAGGCGGAGCAATTGCCTGTGTTAGTGATGTCACCCCCTAGGGAGTCGACACCTGACTGGATGGTCTTATGGAAAGAATTACGTGATAGTGTCGGCACTTTACAAAAGACTGTTGACGACATGAGACAGCCGGCAAATCAGTTAATACCTGTACAGGCGTCTCAAACACCGTCAGGGGCTATAAAACGCCCGTTACCTCAGGTCGATACAGACACTGACACGGACACTGACTCCAGTGTCGACGGTGAGGAAACAAACGTATTTTCCAGTAGGGCCACACGTTACATGATCACGGCAATGAAGGAGGTTTTGAACATTTCTGATACTACAAGTACCACAAAAAAGGGTATTATGTGGGGTGTGAAAAAACTACCCGTAGTTTTTCCTGAATCAGATGAATTAAATGAGGTGTGTGATGAAGCGTGGGTTTCCCCCGATAAAAAACTGCTAATTTCTAAAAAATTATTGGCATTATACCCTTTCCCGCCAGAGGTTAGGGCGCGTTGGGAAACACCCCCTAGAGTGGATAAGGCGCTCACACGCTTATCAAAACAAGTGGCGTTACCGTCTCCTGATACGGCCGCCCTCAAGGAGCCAGCTGATAGGAAGCTGGAAAATATCCTAAAAAGTATATACACACATACTGGTATTATACTGCGACCATCAATCGCCTCAGCCTGGATGTGCAGTGCTGGGGTGGCTTGGTCGGATTCCCTGACTGAAAATATTGATACCCTGGACAGGGACAATATATTATTGACTATAGAGCATTTAAAGGATGCATTTCTATATATGCGTGATGCACAGAGGGATATTTGCACTCTGGCATCAAGAGTAAGTGCGATGTCCATTTCTGCCAGAAGAGGGTTATGGTCAGGTGATGCGGATTCCAAACGGCATATGGAAGTATTGCCGTATAAAGGGGAGGAGTTATTTGGGGTCGGTCTATCGGACCTGGTGGCCACGGCAACGGCTGGGAAATCCACCTTTTTACCCCAAGTCACCTCACAGCAGAAAAAGATACCGTCTTTTCAGGCTCAGTCCTTTCGTCCCCATAAGGGCAAGCGGGCAAAAGGCCACTCATATCTACCCCGGGGCAGAGGAAGGGGAAAAAGACTGCAGCAGACAGCCTCTTCCCACGAACGGAAGCCCTCCCCCGCTTCTGCCAAGTCCTCAGCATGACGCTGGGGTCTTACAAGCGGACTCAGGCACGGTGGGGGCCCGTCTCAAGAATTTCAGCGCGCAGTGGGCTCACTCGCAAGTGGACCCCTGGATCCTGCAGGTAGTATCTCAGGGGTACAAATTGGAATTCGAGACGTCTCCCCCTCGCCGGTTCCTGAAGTCTGCTTTACCAACGTCTCACCCCGACAGGGAGGCGGTATTGGAAGCCATTCACAAGCTGTATTCCCAGCAAGTGATAATCAAGGTACCCCTCCTACAACAGGGAAAGGGGTATTATTCCACGCTGTTTGTGGTACCGAAGCCGGACGGCTCGGTGAGACCCATTTTAAATCTGAAATCCTTGAACACTTACATAAAAAGGTTCAAGTTCAAGATGGAGTCACTCAGAGCAGTGATAGCGAACCTGGAAGAAGGGGACTATATGGTGTCTCTGGACATCAAGGATGCTTACCTCCATGTCCCAATTTGCCCTTCTCACCAAGGGTACCTCAGGTTTGTGGTACAGAACTGTCACTATCAGTTTCAGACGCTGCCGTTTGGATTGTCCACGGCACCCCGGGTCTTTACCAAGGTAATGGCCGAAATGATGATTCTTCTTCGAAGAAAAGGCGTCTTAATTATCCCTTACTTGGACGATCTCCTGATAAGGGCAAGGTCCAGAGAACAGTTAGAGGTCGGAGTAGCACTATCTCAAGTAGTACTACGACAGCACGGATGGATTCTAAATATTCCAAAATCGCAGCTGATTCCGACGACACGTCTGCTGTTCCTAGGAATGATTCTGGACACAGTACAGAAAAAGGTGTTTCTCCCGGAAGAGAAAGCCAGGGAGTTATCCGACCTAGTCAGGAACCTCCTAAGACCAGGCCAAGTGTCAGTACATCAATGCACAAGGGTCCTGGGAAAGATGGTGGCTTCTTACGAAGCGATTCCATTCGGCAGATTCCACGCAAGAACTTTTCAGTGGGATCTGCTGGACAAATGGTCCGGATCGCATCTTCAAATGCATCAGCGGATTACCCTGTCTCCAAGGACAAGGGTGTCTCTCCTGTGGTGGTTACAGAGTGCTCATCTCCTAGAGGGCCGCAGATTCGGCATTCAGGATTGGGTCCTGGTGACCACGGATGCCAGCCTGAGGGGCTGGGGAGCAGTCACACAGGGAAGAAATTTCCAGGGCTTGTGGTCAAGCATGGAAACGTCACTTCACATAAATATCCTGGAACTGAGGGCCATTTACAATGCCCTAAGTCAGGCAAGACCTGTGCTTCAGGGTCAGCCGGTGTTGATCCAGTCGGACAACATCACGGCAGTCGCCCATGTAAACAGACAGGGCGGCACAAGAAGCAGGAGGGCAATGACGGAAGTGGCAAGGATTCTTCGCTGGGCGGAAAATCATGTGATAGCACTGTCAGCAGTGTTCATTCCGGGAGTGGACAACTGGGAAGCAGACTTCCTCAGCAGACACGATCTTCACCCGGGGGAGTGGGGACTTCACCCAGAAGTCTTCCACATGATTGTGAACCGTTGGGAAAAACCAAAGGTGGACATGATGGCGTCCCGCCTCAACAAAAAACTGGACAGATATTGCGCCAGGTCAAGGGACCCTCAGGCAATAGCTGTGGACGCTCTGGTAACACCGTGGGTGTACCAGTCAGTGTATGTGTTCCCTCCTCTTCCTCTCATACCAAAAGTACTGAGAATCATAAGAAGGAGAGGAGTAAAGACTATACTCGTGGCTCCGGATTGGCCAAGAAGGACTTGGTACCCGGAAATTCAAGAGATGCTCACGGAAGACCTGTGGCCTCTACCTCTGAGAAAGGACCTGCTCCAGCAGGGACCATGTCTGTTCCAAGACTTGCTGCGTTTGACGGCATGGCGGTTGAACGCCGGATCCTGAAGGAAAAAGGCATTCCGGATGAAGTCATCCCTACCCTGATCAAAGCCAGGAAGGATGTGACCGTACAACATTATCACCGTATTTGGCGAAAATATGTTGCGTGGTGCGAGGCCAGGAAGGCCCCTACAGAGGAATTTCAACTGGGTCGATTCCTGCATTTCCTGCAAACAGGACTGTCTATGGGCCTAAAATTAGGGTCCATTAAGGTTCAAATTTCGGCCCTGTCAATATTCTTCCAAAAAGAACTAGCTTCAGTTCCTGAAGTTCAGACGTTTGTCAAGGGAGTACTGCATATACAGCCTCCTTTTGTGCCTCCAGTGGCACCTTGGGATCTCAATGTAGTTTTGGGGTTCCTAAAATCACATTGTTTTGAACCACTCACCACTGTGGACTTAAAATATCTCACATGGAAAGTGGTAATGCTGTTAGCCCTGGCTTCAGCCAGGCGTGTTTCAGAATTGGCGGCTTTATCCTATAAAAGCCCTTACCTAATTTTTCATACGGACAGGGCAGAATTGAGGACTCGTCCTCAATTTCTCCCTAAGGTGGTTTCAGCATTTCACTTAAACCAGCCTATTGTGGTGCCTGCGGCTACTAGGGACTTGGAGGATTCCAAGTTACTGGACGTAGTCAGGGCCCTGAAAATATATGTTTCCAGGACGGCTGGAGTCAGAAAATCTGACTCGCTGTTTATCCTGTATGCAGCCAACAAGCTGGGTGCTCCTGCTTCTAAGCAGACTCTTGCTCGTTGGATTTGTAGTACAATTCAGCTTGCACATTCTGTGGCAGGCCTGCCACAGCCAAAATCTGTAAAAGCCCATTCCACAAGGAAAGTGGGCTCATCTTGGGCGGCTGCCCGAGGGGTCTCGGCTTTACAACTTTGCCGAGCAGCTACTTGGTCAGGGGCAAACACGTTTGCTAAATTCTACAAATTTGATACCCTGGCTGAGGAGGACCTGGAGTTCTCTCATTCGGTGCTGCAGAGTCATCCGCACTCTCCCGCCCGTTTGGGAGCTTTGGTATAATCCCCATGGTCCTTTCGGAGTCCCCAGCATCCACTAGGACGTTAGAGAAAATAAGAATTTACTTACCGATAATTCTATTTCTCATAGTCCGTAGTGGATGCTGGGCGCCCATCCCAAGTGCGGATTGTCTGCATTACTTGTACATAGTTATTGTTACAAAAATCGGGTTATTGTTGTTGTGAGCCATCTTTTCAGAGGCTCCTTCTGTTATCATGCTGTTAACTGGGTTCAGATCACAAGTGGTACGGTGTGATTGGTGTGGCTGGTAAGAGTCTTACCCGGGATTCAAAATCCTTCCTTATTGTGTACGCTCGTCCGGGCACAGTATCCTAACTGAGGCTTGGAGGAGGGTCATAGGGGGAGGAGCCAGTGCACACCAGGTAGTCCTAAAGCTTTTTACTTTTGTGCCCAGTCTCCTGCGGAGCCGCTATTACCCATGGTCCTTTCGGAGTCCCCAGCATCCACTACGGACTATGAGAAATAGAATTATCGGTAAGTAAATTCTTATTTTCTGCCAGGAGAGGGTTATGGACTCGGCAGTGGACTGGAGATGCAGATTCTAAAAGGCACATGGAAGTTTTGCCTTATAAGGGTGAGGAGTTGTTCGGGGATGGTCTCTCGGACCTCGTTTCCACAGCAACAGCTGGGAAGTCTACATTTTTACCCCATGTTCCCTCACAGCCAAAGAAAGCACCGTATTATCAGGTACAGTCCTTTCGACCCAATAAGGGCAAGCGGGTTAAAGGTGCGTCCTTTCTGCCCAGAGGCAGAGGTAGAGGGAAAAAGCTGCAGCATACAGCCAGTTCCCAGGAGCAAAAGTCCTCCCCCGCTTCCTCTAAGTCCACAGCATGACGCTGGGGCTCCACAGGCGGAGCCAGGTACGGTGGGGGCCCGTCTCAAAAATTTCAGCGATCAGTGGGCTCGCTCACGGGTGGATCCCTGGATCTTTCAAGTAGTATCTCAGGGGTACAAGCTGGAATTCGAGACGTCTCCCCCCCCGCCGTTTCCTCAAATCTGCCTTGCCAACAACTCCCTCAGGCAGGGAGGCAGTGTTAGAGGCAATTCACAAGCTGTATTCCCAGCAGGTGATAGTAAAGGTGCCCCTACTTCAACAAGGACGGGTTACTATTCCACAATGTTTGTGGTACCGAAACCGGACGGTTCGGTGAGACCCATTTTAAATTTGAAATCCTTGAACACATATATAAAAAAATTCAAGTTCAAGATGGAATCGCTCAGGGCGGTTATTGCAAGCCTGGACGAGGGGGATTACATGGTATCACTGGACATCAAGGATGCTTACCTGCATGTCCCCATTTACCATCCTCACCAGGAGTACCTCAGATTTGTGGTACAGGATTGTCATTACCAATTCCAGACGTTGCCGTTTGGTCTATCCACGGCTCCGAGGGTATTTACCAAGGTAATGGCAGAAATGATGATACTCCTTCGAAAAAAGGGAGTTTTAATTATCCCGTACTTGGACGATCTCCTGATAAAGGCGAGGTCCAGGGAGCAGTTGTTGGTCGGGGTAGCACTATCTCGGGAGGTGCTACAACAGCACGGCTGGATTCTAAATATTCCAAAGTCACAGCTGGTCCCTACGACACGTCTACTGTTCCTGGGGATGGTTCTGGACACAGAACAGAAAAAAGTGTTTCTCCCGGAGGAGAAGGCCAAGGAGCTGTCATCTCTAGTCAGAGGCCTCCTAAAACCAAAACAGGTGTCGGTGCATCACTGCACGCGGATCTTGGGAAAGATGGTAGCTTCCTACGAAGCAATTCCATTCGGCAGGTTCCATGCGAGAACCTTTCAGTGGGACCTGTTGGACAAGTGGTCAGGATCGCATCTTCAGATGCATCGTCTGATAACCCTGTCTCCAAGGACCAGGGTGTCTCTGCTGTGGTGGTTGCAAAGTGCTCATCTTCAAGAGGGCCGAAGATTCGGCATACAGGACTGGGTCCTGGTGACCACGGATGCCAGCCTTCGGGGCTGGGGGCAGTCACACAGGGAAGAAACTTCCAAGGACTATGGTCAAGTCAGGAGACTTCCCTACACATAAATATTCTGAAACTGAGGGCCATTTACAAAACCCCTGCTTCAAAATCAGCCGGTACTGATCCAGTCAGACAACATCACGGCAGTCGCCCATGTAAACCGACAGGGCGGCACGAGAAGCAGGACGGCGATGGCAGAAGCCACAAGGATTCTCCGATGGGCGGAAAATCACGTGTTAGCACTGTCAGCAGTGTTCATTCCGGGAGTGGACAACTGGGAAGCAGACTTCCTCAGCAGGCACGACCTCCACCCGGGAGAGTGGGGACTTCATCCAGAAGTCTTCCAACTGATTGTAAACTGTTGGGAAAGGCCACAGGTGGACATGATGGCGTCCCGCCTAAACAAAAAGCTAGAAAGATATTGCGCCAGGTCAAGAGACCCGCAGGCGATAGCTGTGGACGCTCTAGTGACACCGTGGGTGTACCGGTCGGTTTATGTGTTCCCTCCTCTTCCTCTCATACCAAAGGTACTGAGGATAATAAGGAGAAGAGGAGTAAGAACTATACTCATTGTTCCGGATTGACCAAGAAGAGCTTGGTACCCGGAACTTCAAGAAATGATGTCAGAGGACCCATGGCCTCTGCCGCTCAGACAGAACCTGCTGCAGCAGGGGCCCTGTCTGTTCCAAGACTTACCGCGGCTGCGTTTGACGGCATGGCGGTTGAACACCGGATCCTGAAGGAAAAGGGCATTCCGGAGGAAGTCATTCCTACGCTGATTAAAGCTAGGAAAGAAGTAACCGCAAACCATTATCACCGCATATGGCGAAAATATGTTGCGTGGTGTGAGGCCAGGAAGGCCCCAACGGAGGAATTTCAGCTGGGCCATTTCCTGCACTTCCTACAGTCAGGGGTGACTATGGGCCTAAAATTGGGTTCCATTAAGGTCCAGATTTCGGCTCTATCGATTTTCTTCCAGAGAGAACTGGCTTCTCTACCTGAAGTTCAAACTTTTGTTAAGGGAGTGCTGCATATTCAGCCCCCTTTTGTGCCTCCAGTGGCACCTTGGGATCTCAACGTGGTGTTGGATTTCCTAAAGTCACATTGGTTTGAGCCACTTAAAACCGTGGAATTGAAGTATCTCACGTGGAAAGTGGTCATGTTGTTGGCCTTGGCTTCGGCTAGGCGTGTATCAGAATTGGCGGCTTTGTCCTGTAAAAGCCCTTATCTGATTTTCCATATGGATAGGACAGAATTGAGGACTCGTCCCCAATTTCTCCCTAAGGTGGTATCAGCCTTTCATCTGAACCAACCTATTGTGGTGCCTACGGCTACTAAAGACTTGGAGGCTTCCAAGTTGTTGGACGTAGTCAGGGCCCTGAAAATTTATGTTTCCAGGACAGCGGGATTCAGAAAGACTGACTCGCTATTTATCCTGTATGCGCCCAACAAGTTGGGTGCACCTGCTTCAAAGCAGACTATTGCTCGCTGGATCTGTAGTACGATTCAGCTTGCACATTCTGCGGCTGGACTGCCGCATCCTAAATCAGTGAAATCCCATTCCACGAGGAAGGTGGGCTCTTCTTGGGCGGCTGCCCGAGGGGTCTCGGCTCTACAACTTTGCCGAGCAGCTACTTGGTCGGGGTCAAACACATTTGCTAAGTTCTACAAGTTTGACACCCTGGCTGAGGAGGACCTAGAGTTTGCCCATTCGGTGCTGCAGAGTCATCCGCACTCTCCCGCCCATTTGGGAGCTTTGGTATAATCCCCATGGTCCTTACGGAGTCCCAGCATCCACTTAGGACGTTAGAGAAAATAAGAATTTACTCACCGGTAATTCTATTTCTCGTAGTCCGTAGTGGATGCTGGGCGCCTTTCCCAAGTGCGGATTGTCTGCAATACTTGTATATAGTTATTGCCTAACTAAAGGGTTATTGTTGAGCCGTCTGTTGAGAGGCTCAGTTGTTATCATACTGTTAACTGGGTATTGTATCACGAGTTATACGGTGTGATTGGTGTGGCTGGTATGAGTCTTACCGGGGATTCAAAATCCTTCCTTCTTGTGTCAGCTCTTCCGGGCACAGTATCCTAACTGAAGTCTGGAGGAGGGTCATAGTGGGAGAAGCCAGTGCACACCAGTTAGTCTAAAGCTTTCTTTTAGTTGTGCCCAGTCTCCTGCGGAGCCGCTATTCCCCATGGTCCTTACGGAGTCCCAGCATCCACTACGGACTACGAGAAATAGAATTACCGGTGAGTAAATTCTTATTTTATTTATTTATATATATATATATATATATATATATATATATAATATTTTTATTTTATTTTAAATTTTTTCATTGTTTCTCAATTGTATCCTGTTACTTTTGTCTATGTAAGAGAGGGAACAGTAATTCCAGCCGGTTCCGATACCTTCGCTTTCGCCATCTCTCACAGCCTTTCTCTTCCTAATTAAAGGGTGAAAGCGCCGCATAATACCCTGGTAGGGGATTTAAACAACATGCCTAAAGCAAGAATCACGCAAGCCGCAATTGGAATGGGCTGCTGGATTCTTTAAGACAAGGAAATTTCTCATTAAGTAACGCCGCCCATACATGCAGAAACAGATGTGCGCAAGTCAGTTAAAATAACTTTTCATATTATACCGGAAAGTGAGTTAATTGACTCTACCTTAGATGCCGATTTTCCAGGAAAGGACACGGCAATCTTAGTCTTGAGTCTTTAGTTGAAGGGGCCAGAAGAATTCGAATTGTTTGAATCCCAAGAACAACCGAGTTCAGCAGTGTTTCCCATTCCTAAATCCTTCCAATCTCAAATGGAGGAGGCTTGGACACAACCTGACAAACGTTTTCAATTTCCAAGATGGTCTCAAGTAACTTACCCTTTACCAATAGAGGTAATGGCTATATGGGAGACTCCGCCGGTGGTAGATGCCTCACTAGGACGGTTGTCAACAAGAAGACAATCTTACCGATACCTAATGTAACGACTTTAGAGGAGGCTTCACACCGAAAGGTTGACACAGCTTTAAAGTCGATTTTTTTGTAACAGCTGGTGCGGCACAGAGTCCTACGCTCATCTGTGTTTGGGTTACCAAGGCCATGGGAGCATGGGTGAGCCGTATTGTACAGATTATTGATGAGGAATATAGCTGGGAAATCTTTACCCAGCTGGCGGAACACTTTCAAGAATCTGCTTCATACTTGTGTCAGGCCTCAAAGGATGCTAGCAGGATTGCATCGCACATCTCCGCATCGGCCATATCGGCTAGACGGATTTTATGGCTCAGAAAATTCCAAGGAGGCTCTGACACTAAGAAGGCGGTGGAATCCATCCCCCTTGGGGGTGAAATACTTTTCGGGCCAGAGTTGGACAGACGGATTACACGGGCTACGGCAAGGAAGTCCACATTCCTACCTACTCCTTATACGAGAACCACTTCACAGGTTAAAAGGGGTTATTCGGGTCCAATGGTTATTTCGTTCAGATCTCAGGCCTTTCGAGCCCGATGACGAGAGTTCGGTACACCGGCACGTGGGGGCAGAGGTAGAGGTCGCTCACAGGCAACATCCGGAAAGCAGGAGAAGCCGGCTGACGAGACCGTGGCATGAGATCTCCCAGCTCACTTGGTGTCCCCCCTGGGGATGCATGTCTGGAAGGTTTGCAGGACATATGGGCCAACACCTCATCGGAACGTTGGAGGATTTTTGGTGCCCTCAGACAGCAGAAGCACTACTGTCGGCAATTCAGAAATTGCTACGGTTAGAGGTCATTTTTCCAGTTCCCGCCTCCAAGAGAGGAGGGGGTTCTACCCCAGTCTTTTGGTCGTGCCAAAACCGGACAGGACGGTCAGGCCGATACTCAATTTTAAAACTTTTAAACCAGTTTCTAAGGCTTACAAATTCAAGAGTGAATCAATCCAGTCGGTCATTGCATGCATACCTGCATATCCCTATTTGGTTTCCCCACCAAGCTTACCTAAGGTTGCTCAGGTACTAAGGACACCGATGGTTTCTCTGCACTTCTGAGTACACCTTCTCGGGAAGATGGTGGCGTTGTTCGAAGCTCTCCAGTACGGCAGACTTCACTCCCGACCAATACAGATAAGCCTCATTGCTCAGAGAGCAGGTTCGCACTGGCTTCTTCATCGGAGTATCCGACTCCAACCGAACGTACGAGTCTCCTTGATATGGTGTTCGTTACACAAGCATCTCGCAGCAGAGAGGAGATTTGGGGATTGGAGGATCCTGACAACAGACGCCAGTCTCAGAGGTTGGGGGGCCGTCCTAGAGCAACATCAGTTTCAGGGTAGATGGACGTTACGGGAGAGCAGACTGCCTATAAGCATTCTAGACAATGCGCTTCTCTTAGCCAAAGACCTAGTCATGGGTCAATACTTAGAGATACAGACGGACAATGTAATGACGGCGGCTTACATAAACCGCCAGGGAGGACCAAAGAGCAGGATGGCGTTACAGGTAGCCACAAAGATCTTGTGGTGGGCAAAAGGATGAAACGTCATCCTCTCGGCTGTGTTCATTCCGGGTGTGGAGAACTGGGAAGTGGATTATCTCAGTCGCCAGGACATGCATCGGGGAGCGTGGTGCCTACATCCACAGATTTTCGACATGGTGGTGAGGAGATGGGGCCTATCTCAAGTGGGCCTCGTGGCGTCTCGGCTAAACCATCAGCTGCCCAGATATGGGTCCAGGACCAGAGATCCAGCAGCAGAAGGAGTAGACGCATTAACACTTCCTTCGTGTTACAGGAGGGTTTAAAATTAATCCACCCTCCCCCTCATACACTGGGTTCTGATAAGGTTGAAACTAGAGCGAATGTGGGCGATTCTAATCGCACCACATGGGCTCCGCAGGAGTTGATATTCAGACCTGCGAAGGTTACTCGCGGAAGATCCTTTCCGGTTATCTCAGAGAGAGGACCTGCTGTTTCAGGGACTGTTCCACAGACCTGAACAGGCTGCGTTTAACGGCGTGGCTATTGAAACCCGGATCTTACGGAACAGAGGAATACCACGAACGGCCATTCTTACGATGATTGCCACTAGGAAGCCGGTTACAGCCATGCACTACTACAGGATTTGGAAGAGGTGCATGGACTGGTGTCAAGAACGTGGGTGGAATTGGGCGAACTTCCGTTTATCCAGACTTCTACTCTTCCTTCAGGCCGGTCTAGTTTTAGAACTGAGGCTGGGCTCTCTGAAGGTTCAAATTTTGGCTCTCTCTATTCTATTTCAACAGCGGTAAGCGTCCTTGCCAGAGGTTCAAACCTTTTTACAGGGGGTTCTGAGAATGCAGCCCCCTTTTCGTCGTCCAGTTGCACCATGGGACTTAAATTTGGTGTTTGGAATTTTTGGAATCACCTACTTTTGAGCCGTTAGCAAGAACAGACCTGTGATATCTCTCTTGGAAGGTCACGTTATTGCTGGCCTTGGCTTCGGCCAGGCGGGTTTCTGAGTTGGGAGCCTTATCGTGTATGAGTCCCTTTTTAACCTTTCATGAGGATAGGGCTGAACTCCGTACAAGAGCGGATTTACTGCCTATAGTTGTTTCGGGGTTTCACGTAAACCAGCCATTTGTGGTCCCATCTTTCCAGGGTCTCGCAGATGGGGACGTGTCCTTGGATGTTGTCCGAGCTTTACGGGTATACGTACAAGTTACGTCGTCCTTCAGAACGTCGGACCATTTGTTTTTTCCTTATGATGGGCCTAAGAAGGGTTGGCCGGCATCTAAGCAGTCTTTGTCCAGATGGATTCGACTTGCCATTCGGCAAGCTTTTAATTCCTGTGGCAAACAGGTTCTGGTTCAGACGGGTGCTCATACCACCCGATCGGTGGGTGCCTCCTGGGCAGCTGCTGAAGGTGTTTCCACTTCTCAACTTTGCAGAGCGGCGACGTGGTCCTCAGCCCACACGTCCGTGAGATTTTACAAGGTTCCCAGTTCGGACGTTTGGTTTTGCAGGTTACTGACAGCACTCCCTCCCTGGAGGATAACTTTGGGACGTCCCCTAATGTCTAAGGAAGCCCCAGTGTCCCCTAGTGGATGAAAGAGAAAAGAGGATTTTGGTACTTACCAATAAATCCATTTCTCTGAATCCTCTAGGGGACACTGGACGCCCGCCTCGGTGCTGTCGGCCTGCGGAGTTTATGGTTTTGTTCAAACAATTTGTTCAAACAGTGTTAGTTTTTCGGTTAAAGAAGTTTCTTGGATGCTGTTTGATATGTTGTACAGTTCGGTTCCTCGCCAGGTGCTATAGTATCATGTGCTATTCTCTCAGTCAAATTTTCAAAACTGAGGGAGGAGGGATGTGAAGGAGGAGGAGCCGGCTGTGCAGACAATTCTGATTTTAGATTGTGCCACACCTCCGGTTGCAAGCTTCACACCCCTAATGTCTAAGGAAGCTCCAGTGTCCCCTAGAGGATTCAGAGAAATGGATTTATCGGTAAGTACCAAAATCCTCTTTTTTCTTTAATGGGCTTTCACTGGCCAAAGCTTAGCCCCGCCCCCCCGCTTCCGGTATTTCACATTTATAGCGGGAGGCATTGGCAGCAGTGCCTCCAAAACACATTACAGAAAGTTTTTTCGCAAGTAAAAAAGATTAAAATAATGTAAAGGCTAAAGCAGATAGTTATGACACAGAATATGTGTCATAAATATCTTCTTTACATTATTTTAATCATTAATGACAGGGGAGGCACTGCCTCCCCTGACTGCACGTCCCTGCCACAATCACACCACATAGCTGCATCGGGTTGGTATCGGGAGAGCGACGTAATGACCCCTGGATCCAGGACACAAGAATGGCCGGGGGTGGGGGGCGAGCGCAACTGAGCCCCTTGCGGCCTTGCGCTCGCCACGGGTTCTATTCCCACTGTGTGGGAATAGTCCGTGTTAGTCAGAGATCTGGATTCCGGCGCCGGTATAGTGACCGGCGGGATCCCGACCGCCGGTCACATGACTACATCCCACTGTTTTACAGGGATCCGCCAACCCATGGGGTGACAAACACATAACGTAATTACTGAAGTTCTGGGGCTCCCAACATATTTTATTAAAATTAAATAAGTTGCTTAAAGCCGTTGTGCGAGATTAACGTACATAAAAAGTAACCGAAATCATTCCATATTGCCCATAACATAATAATTCACGTATATAGTAAAACGCTGTTACGCCTTTGTAGATCCCTGAAGTAATCTGATTATGATCACTTTATAGGTGGTGGCCGACATGAGGGAGAAGCGATATTCCCATGCAGGTATCGGTAGCAGCTATCTGTTCCGGGTTGACCAGGATACCATCATCGATGCCACCAAATGCGGGAACCTGGCCCGATTTATAAACCACTGTTGCACGGTAAGAGGCATGACTGCTGTTCCGCCATGTTCGCCACAAAGTGGGGCTGCAGTTCTTGACGCTTGATTGTTTATTTGCCTCCCCGACTATGGATAGACTGCAGATGATATGGCGGTTGTGTTTCTTTTGTTTATTTCTCTTTATATTATTCTTCTTTTTGAACATCTTTTTTTCTTTTTATTATATTACAGCCTAACTGTTACGCCAAAGTGATCACGATCGAGTCCCAAAAGAAAATAGTAATTTACTCTAAGCAAGCAATAGGAGTGAACGAGGAGATAACATACGACTACAAGTTCCCCATCGAGGAGAACAAGATTCCCTGTTTATGTGGTACTGAGAACTGCCGGGGCACCTTGAATTAACCACGTGCCTTGTGCCAGCTCCGGTCATCGGCTCTGCGGCACTGCTTACGGTGGCCAAAGCAAATTGGTGAATGGAATGGGCCAAATTCTTGTTTTTTTCCGGGGCCCAAGGAGAAAGAAATGGGCCTGTAAAGTGTAAATGAAGAGAACGTGGCATATGCTGGTGCCCATCGCGGTGCCTGGTACAAGGAAAGTGACATTATCATCTTTTGATATTTAGTTGTTTTTTTTATTTTTTTATTCTATTTACTTTCTCTGTTTCCGAGATATCAGTGGCCTGGCTTTTTAACGGCACTTTAAAACAGCGTCAGATACGTAAACCATGACAGCGTTTACCCTGAGCTCTCCTTGTGACGGTATCACCACTTAATTTGTTCAGTCGCACAGGGCGTACTTATAAATGTTCTTTTTTTTTTTTCCTAGCCATTTTTTTTTTGGCTTATTTTTCTATATATTTTAGTTATCTGTTCTTTTTATTCCTTTCTGGGAGTATGTTATTTATACAGGGCGTCAGCCAAGAGATTAGGCTCCTCCCACCCCTCCCCCATTGACTTCAGCTGAGATCGTTCCAAGGTTCTTGAGCCGCAACACCAAGACACTCGAGAACCCTTTGCTTAAGCTGTGCACCGACTGAACCCTTTCCGGCATACAAGGTCCCCGGGGTTGACCCTTCTGACTTCCGCATATCCATGATAAGGGCAAGGACTGTGTAACGCACAAGCCCACCTTCGATGAGGATATTTCATTGACTTCCTGAGAGATCTGCGGCCTTTCACAAGGATGGGGCTTATTGACAGAGTGAATAATATTGGCCCCCGAGCCTATTTGTTGTGCACCAGTGTGGCCCCTCATACCTGTATATACGAGCACACTACGCTATGTTTATATGTATATAAAGCTGACTGCAAACTCTGCAATGACCCAGAGACTGGTCATTAATGACATTTTGATGGTGACAGAGGCCACCCTGATCGGCCCACACCTTCCCCTCCATTCCTCCTACCAGGTATCTCCCCTGGGTGTATCTTCCTTGGTCAATTATTTTTGAAGATCGTCCCTGTCCTTTATTTTAGAATTCAAGCCCCTTCTCTCCTGCAATCACGTCTTACCCGCTCACTATTAAATACACCTTTGGGTCATTTTATTTTAATTCTAACCACTTGAAAAGCTGGTTTTGGGCCTTAACTTTTAATTTATTTGATAACATTTCTTTTAAATTTCAAGGTTTTACCCGTACAGCCAGGCATCCCGTGTAGATAGTTAGGGGCTGGAGGTTTTATTTTGTCTCCATGATAAAAGACCAGGCCGCTTTTTTAGCATTTCCGTAAGATGCCTATTTTAGCAAGTTCCAAAACCAATGAGCAAACATTTACACACACATTACATTATTCTGTCCACACACAGTTACATAGGGTGTATCTAGACGTTCCCCTATAAGTTCCTGTGACCTCACGCTACATAAATTTTCTTTATTCCTTCCATTCTGCAGTTGCCCCTGTGGAGCTTTTGGCGGAGTGGGCACCGTGTCTTGTTTTAGGGAGGTATAAGGGGGTCTTCTATGGAGGGAGGTCAGGTTTAGGCATGGATCTATGAGGGATGTGGGGGTGTCGGGCCTGAGAACGTTGTATATTCTGTATATTAACTGCTTTGTTTCTTGTAGAAACACGAGTTTATTACCTATACCATCCTGTGTGTGTGTGTCTGATTTCTGCTGGGGAACTGTTGGGTTAAAAGTCCGGTTACTGGGACCGCTTCCAGCAGGTTGGGTTGTATGGGTGGCTTCACCTGCTCAGCCATCAATGGATTTTAACCATCAGGTAGAAACCATCGATAGTTAAGAGATCGGCGGTTTAGTTCTGTGCTTGTGCAGCCCGTGCCCACTGTCGGCACTAATCATTGGGGTCTCCCCACCGATGGTGAAATTGCTTTCATCAGACCATCAACTATTGTTGACTGTCAATGGCCTGCTCTATGGAGAAGTTAGCTATGTGACATGACCATGACCTGAAGAGAATGACAGTGATTAGATGACGGAGTCCTTGGTTCTACAATGACATGAAGAAGATGACACTGATCAAGTGTAAATGCTATCTCCTCTTATCTCAAGGTTGGTCTAAGAGCACGGAGAGGCCCTGGGTGGGTGCTACGTCAGGTTTAACCCCCCTCTTCAGGTGAGACTCCAAGTAGCCACTTCTAGGAGATCATCTCTCTGTCACCTCCTGCCGGATCTCACACCAAGAACACAGCAATACTTTTATTGCTTACTAGTAAATCGGAAAACACCTTACGTAGGTTAAGAATAATCTAATGGATCCCTCTGCTGGAAATTGCGCTGCGTGCCGTATGATGGGGGACACTGGAGGATTACTTGTGGCATTACTGGTTAGCACGCAGAGTATTCTGGTAATTGTTACCCCACCAGACGTGTTCCTCAGAGCTTCCTCTGTGCCGGGCTCAATACACGGGATTGTGGGGACTATTCTTAGAAGTGTCTGACAGTGCAGCAGGACGTTGGTAATACAGGGGTCTGCGGTGTACGTTTCATACATCCTGTGGTCAGCAGCAACTAGTGATGGGAAATGTACGGCAATGAGAGCACAGGAGGAAGGTGATTGTGACACACACAAACCACATTTCCTCAATTTTTTTGAACTTTATTGTAGTTTTTGTGGAACAGGCGGCTCACCCGTGTACTTACCTGCAGCCAAAGGTGCTCACCGCATCTGATCAGTAGCAGCTGGCCTGGCCTTAGTCTCCTCCATGATTGCAGAGTTCTGGATGTTTGAATTGAGTCCTCTTGTATTGATTTTATGATACAAAACAAACAAAAATAATAAATCGGAGAGATAAAGAGATACGATGCCACATTAGCAGAGCTGGATGTCAAAGAGAGTATACATAAACGCACAAGCATATATAGAACAAAATAGGCAAAATACACAAAATATCCAGAAATGGTGAAGGATGAAGGTTGCACAGGTACAATGAGCATAAGTAAATCTACACCCAAGTATATTGCAATTGGATGAGCCGATGAGCCGCACTGGAATCTCACCCGGACCCATAGAATAGAGGGACCAGATGTGCGTGTGCAGAATAAGAAGAGAAAAGTGCAGGAGCACCAAGCATAATAGACACAGGGCATTTCCAAAGTAAAAGCAAGAGGGCACCGTGAGGGTTACGACATACAGGACAGTCTGCATGTGTGCTGCCCCCAAAATTCATCACACATGGGGTCTACAGCTAATTCTCAAGTGCGCCTAGTCTTCGGTAAACAGGAAAGATCACTCCACAGAATCAAGTGCTTTGGGTGCATCCAAAGAGACCTTGACTGAGGTGGATTTCTCCCTGCGGGAAGCCTGAAGGGGAGTATGGAGCCACCATACATTTTCAGATGCGGGTTTCCAAGGTATAAAACCAGCATGGTCTGGATGGATGATAGTGGAGATAACTCAATTAAGCCTCATGGAAAGCATTTTAGCGTCTGGAGATGGGGTGGTAGGAATCTGGCTGCCGAAGATCCTTCCCGGGTTTCGGCAGAACCACTAGAAGCGCTTCTGACATAGAAGAGGGAATAGAGTAGTCCTCAAAGAACATGTTTAATCTAGCAATTTGGGAACATAAAACAGAATGGTTTTTTCTCTGACGTCCTAGTGGATGCTGGGAACTCCGTAAGGACCATGGGGAATAGCGGCTCCGCAGGAGACTGGGCACAAAAGTAAAAGCTTTATGACTAGCTGGTGTGCACTGGCTCCTCCCCCTATGACCCTCCTCCAAGCCTCAGTTAGATTTTTGTGCCCGGCCGAGAAGGGTGCATGCTAGGTAGCTCTCCTGAGCTGCTTAGAGTAAAAGTTTAAATAGGTTTTTTATTTTCAGTGAGACCTGCTGGCAACAGGCTCACTGCATCGTGGGACTAAGGGGAGAAGAAGCGAACTCACCAGCGTGCAGAGTGGATTGGGCTTCTTGGCTACTGGACATTAGCT
Organism: Pseudophryne corroboree; assembly: GCF_028390025.1. NCBI lineage: Eukaryota > Metazoa > Chordata > Amphibia > Anura > Myobatrachidae > Pseudophryne > Pseudophryne corroboree. Next base: position 495,290,914 of record NC_086450.1, read on the forward strand.
CCAGAGGGACGATCACAGGCTCAGCTTGGATGGGTCCCAGAGCCGCGCCGCCGGCCCCCTTACAGAGCCAGAAGAGCGAAGAGGTCCGGAAAAATCGGCGGCAGAAGACGTTCCTGTCTTCAATAAGGTAGCGCACAGCACTGCAGCTGTGCGCCATTGCTCTCAGCACACTTCACACTCCGGTCACTGAGGGTGCAGGGCGCTGGGGGGGAGCGCCCTGAGACGCAATAAAACACGTTTTAAACCTTATATGGCTAAATAAATGCATCACATATAGCTCCTGGGCTATATGGATGCATTTATCCCCTGACAGTTTTCCTAAAAAAAGCGGGAGAAAAGGCCGCCGAAAAGGGGGCGGAGCCTATCTCCTCAGCACACAAGCGCCATTTTCCCTCACAGCTCCGCTGGAAGGACGGCTCCCTGACTCTCCCCTGCAGTCCTGCTACAGAATCAGGGTAAAACAAGAGAGGGGGGACACTAATTGGCAGATAATACAAATACAGCAGCTATAGAAGGGAGAAACACTTATATAAGGTTATCCCTGTATATATATAGCGCTCTGGTGTGTGCTGGCAAACTCTCCCTCTGTCTCCCCAAAGGGCTCGTGGGGTCCTGTCCTCTATCAGAGCATTCCCTGTGTGTGTGTGCTGTGTGTCGGTATGATTGTGTCGACATGTATGAGGAGGAAAATGATGTGGAGGCGGAGCAATTGCCTGTAATAGTGGTGTCACCCCCTAGGGAGTCGACACCTGACTGGATGGTCGTATGGAAGGAATTACGTGACAGTGTCAGCACTTTGCAAAAAACTGTTGACGACATGAGACAGCCGGCAAATCAGTTAGTGCCTGTCCAGGCGTCTCAAACACCGTCAGGGGCTCTAAAGCGCCCGTTACCTCAGATGGTCGACACAGACCCAGACACGGATACTGACTCCAGCGTCGACGGTGACGAGACAAACGTAATGTCCAGTAGGGCCACACGTTACATGATCACGGCAATGAAGGAGGCTTTGAACATTTCTGATACTACAAGTACCACAAAAAGGGGTATTATGTGGGGTGTGAAAAAACTACCCATAGTTTTTCCTGAATCAGATGAATTAAATGAGGTGTGTGACAAAGCGTGGGTTTCCCCCGATAAAAAAACTGCTGATTTCTAATAAATTATTGGCATTATACCCTTTCCCGCCAAATCGCAGCTGATTCCAACAACACGTCTACTGTTCCTAGGGATGATTCTGGACACAGTCCAGAAAAAGGTGTTTCTCCCGGAGGAGAAGGCCAGGGAGTTATCCGAGCTAGTCAGGAACCTCCTGAAACCAGGACAAGTGTCAGTGCATCAATGCACAAGGGTCCTGGGAAAGATGGTGGCTTCTTACGAAGCGATTCCATTCGGAAGATTCCATGCAAGAACTTTTCAGTGGGATCTGCTGGACAAATGGTCCGGATCGCATCTTCAGATGCATCAGCGGATAACCCTATCTCCAAGGACAAGGGTGTCTCTCCTGTGGTGGTTGCAGAGTGCTCATCTTCTAGAGGGCCGCAGATTCGGCATTCAGGACTGGATTCTGGTGACCACGGATGCCAGCCTGAGAGGCTGGGGAGCAGTCACACAGGGAAGAAATTTCCAGGGCTTGTGGTCAAGCATGGAAACGTCTCTTCACATAAATATCCTGGAACTAAGGGCAATTTACAATGCCCTAAGTCGAGCAAGGCCTCTGCTTCAGGGTCAGTCGGTATTGATCCAATCGGACAACATCACGGCAGTCGCCCACGTAAACAGACACGACCTCCACCCGGGGGAGTGGGGACTTCACCCAGAAGTCTTCCACGTGATTGTAAACCGTTGGGAAAAACCAAAGGTGGACATGATGGCATCTCGCCTCAACAAGAAACTAGACAGATATTGCGCCAGGTCAAGGGACCCTCAGGCGATAGCGGTGGACGCTCTGGTAACACCGTGGGTGTACCAGTCAGTGTATGTGTTCCCTCCTCTGCCTCTCATACCCAAAGTATTGAGAATCATAAGAAGGAGAGGAGTAAGAACTATACTCGTGGCTCCGGATTGGCCAAGGAGGACTTGGTACCCGGAACTTCAAGAGATGCTCACGGAGGACCCGTGGCCTCTACCTCTAAGAAAGGACCTGCTCCAGCAGGGACCTTGTCTGTTCCAAGACTTACCGCGGCTGCGTTTGACGGCATGGAGGTTGAACGCCGGATCCTGAAGGAAAAAGGCATTCCAGATGAAGTCATCCCTACCCTGATCAAGGCCAGGAAGGATGTAACCGCGAAACATTATCACCGCATTTGGCGAAAATATGTTGCGTGGTGTGAGGCCAAGAAGGCCCCTACAGAGGAATTTCAACTGGGTCGTTTCCTGCATTTCCTGCAAACAGGACTATCTATGGGCCTAAAATTAGGGTCCATTAAGGTTCAAATTTCGGCCCTGTCAATATTCTTCCAAAAAGAACTGGCTTCAGTGCCTGAAGTTCAGACGTTTGTCAAAGGGGTACTGCATATACAGCCTCCTTTTGTGCCTCCAGTGGCACCTTGGGATCTCAATGTAGTGTTGAGTCTCCTAAAGTCACATTGGTTTGAACCACTCGCCACTGTGGAATTAAAATATCTCACATGGAAAGTGGTCATGCTGTTAGCCCTGGCTTCAGCCAGGCGTGTCTCAGAATTGGCGGCTTTATCATATAAAAGCCCTTACCTAATTTTTCATTCAGACAGGGCAGAACTGAGGACTCGCCCTCAATTTCTCCCTAAGGTGGTTTCAGCGTTTCACATGAACCAGCCTATTGTGGTGCCTGCGGCTACTAGGGACTTGGAGGACTCCAAGTTGCTGGACGTAGTCAGGGCCCTGAAAATATGTTTCCAGGACGGCTGGAGTCAGAAAATCTGACTCGCTGTTTATCCTGTATGCACCCAACAAGCTGGGTGCTCCTGCTTCTAAGCAGACGATTGCTCGTTGGATTTGTAGTACGATTCAGCTTGCACATTCTGTGGCAGGCCTGCCACAGCCAAAATCTGTAAAAGCCCATTCCACAAGGAAGGTGGGCTCATCTTGGGCGGCTGCCCGAGGGGTCTCGGCTTTACAACTTTGCCGAGCAGCTACTTGGTCAGGGGCAAACACGTTTGCTAAATTTTACAAATTCGATACCCTGGCTGAGGAGGACCTGGAGTTCTCTCATTCGGTGCTGCAGAGTCATCCGCACTCTCCCGCCCGTTTGGGAGCTTTGGTATAATCCCCATGGTCCTTACGGAGTTCCCAGCATCCACTAGGACGTCAGAGAAAATAAGAATTTACTTACCGATAATTCTATTTCTCATAGTCCGTAGTGGATGCTGGGCGCCCATACCAAGTGCGGATTGTCTGCAATACTTGTATATAGTTATTGTTACAAAAATCGGGTTGTTTATTGTTGTGAGCCATCTTTTCAGAGGCTCCTACGTTTATCATACTGTTAACTGGGTTCAGTTCACAAGTTGTACGGTGTGATTGGTGTGGCTGGTATGAGTCTTACCCGGGATTCAAGATCCTTCCTTATTATGTACGCTCGTCCGGGCACAGTATCCTAACTGAGGCTTGGAGGAGGGTCATAGGGGGAGGAGCCAGTGCACACCAGCTAGTCATAAAGCTTTTACTTTTGTGCCCAGTCTCCTGCGGAGCCGCTATTCCCCATGGTCCTTACGGAGTTCCCAGCATCCACTACGGACTATGAGAAATAGAATTATCGGTAAGTAAATTCTTATTTTTTTAAACACCTCTAGGGGGTTGCCATAGATACCTGGTGCCTTACCACCCGGAAGGATCTGGTGACCATGTCATTCTCCAAAGTTATAGGGGCATCTAACAAACCATGGGCTGTGGGAGATAGAGGGGGAAAATGAACAGAAGCAACACAGTCTGCTAAGTCAGTCATGCTACAGGATAACAGCGACAAGTACACCCTCTGATCGAAACCTATAAAAATGTCTGCTGGGGTAGTCATAGCAATAGAGGAATCAGGTGCCACAATTTCAGCGATGGTGTCAGGGGGGAGATCGGAGTGAATGAAATGTGCCAGGTATATATGCAGAGTGCGATGTAAAGAGAAACCTGCAAGCAGCTCTACCTTGTTAGTGGTCAGTCCACGCAGACTGAACGGACAATCAAGCGTGTCAAGAGGGCTCTGTTCTATCAGAGATAAGCCGCTTCCATTTAAGTTCAGACCCGGTAACCCATTTGCAAAAGCCATGAGGGATGTAATTTCCAAAATGGCTGACCCTTAAATGTCGCTAAATCTAAACTACCTTCATTTGGGTGTGGTATAACTTGTTGACGTGAGAATGTCGGCAAACCATGTAGACATTCATTATGTTGACATTGTTGGAATCTATATCTCTGTTCCCAATGGTGACCCAAACTGTAATGGTCATTATGACAATGGCGCCCCATTGTAGGTGTTGGCAGATGTTGACACCTATGGGCTACATATGGCATATGTACCTCCCTGGTAATAGCCATCCGTGTCTGATTTCCGAGCATACACAATAGACCGCCCATAAAGTAGCGTGATCACTGACGTAATGGCTTTACACATCGCAGGGACCAGTGGATGTGATTTGTGATACATCCCTGTAGTACAGAATTTCTTATTGCTGCGATTATGAAATTGTAAAACCTGATAAATAATCAATGGCCCCATAAAGAGAAAGTGACTACAGCTGGCATCACCTTTGGTGAAGTTGGGGCCCAGAAATAGGTCCAACACGATGTGTTTTTCATGCAACGGGATGGCGGTATACCGACATATCGCATGGCCATACCGGCTACACGATCCGTTGCGATATAGGGGTTTATCCCGCATTAAGCTGTGTGGTGTAGTCACTTTGCAGCACCATAGATGGGATGGTGACGCATGTGAACGCATTATTAAGAGTACACACTGAGCGATATGGCCGATGTATCATTCCGACGTGAAATGTAATGATATATAGGCCGATATATTGCTGAATGTGTACCCGGCTTAAGATTAGGGGATGGGAGTATGTCCCACTTGCTTCTCTGTCATCCTACATTGTGCACAAAGTAAAATGTACAGTACAGATTGCATGTGGTCATTGCAATGCGTTACCTCAGCAGGAATGAGTTCTGGGAATCAGTGAAACGTGCGTTGGGAGGTCTACTGCGCGGCAAAATCGGGTGGACCCAGGGTCATCATGACTCAGCCGTTACACCGACCGAAGGCGCGTGTTCCCCCAAAGGGGGTGTGAGCTGCTGGAATGCCCCCAGCCTGTCACAGGGACGCTACTTCTAAATTACTTTTGTTGTGAATAAATCATTTGTACTTTGCAACCACAACAATTGTTTACCAGTACCAAGGTCACTATAACAACCCCGAGGGGGGGAGTGGCGTGGTTAGACGTGCATTGTGTCAAAAAGAGGGGTGACGTAGGGCGAGTGCTGTGGATGTTACCTGGCACAGCGCCACCAGTGAGAACAGAGTGTAGGATATGGGCAGTGCCACCAGTACAGGTGGTCGGTTATCCCTGAATGCTGGAGGTGCACTGTGCAGTGTTGATGGCCACAGAAATTAGAGATAAGGGCAGTGGCGGAACTTGTGAGTGGTGGGCCCAGGTGCAGAAATATAATTTGGGCCCCCCTCCACCCCCCAACCCAAGTTCACAATGTGCCACACGACAGTGGGTGTCAGGGAGAGGAAGGGGTGATAGAGTTTGATGTAGAGAGGCAGATGGTGGCAAGGGGAGGCAGAGGCTGACAACAGAAGGCAGAGGGTGATGGGGAAGCAGTGGGTGACGGAGAGGCAGAGGCTAACAGAAGGCAGAGGGTGATGGGGAAGCAGTGGGTGACAGGCAGAGGCGGACAACAGAAGGCAGAGGGTGATGGGGAAGCAGTGGGTGACAGGGAGAGGCAGAGGCTGACAACAGAAGGCAGGGGGAGGCAGAGGGTGATGGGGAAGAAGTGGGTGACAGGGAGAGGCAGAGGCTGACAACAGAAGGCAGGGGGAGGCAGAGGGTGAGGGGGAAGCAGTGGGTGACAGGGAGAGGCAGAAGGCAGGTTTGATTCCCACTCTATTGATTCCCACTCCCACAGGGAATATTCCCTGTTAATCTATTGGGATTGTTAGGGGGTGGGATCCCGACGTCGGTATTGTGACCACCGGTAACACAACTACATCCCGTATCTATATGGTATATCAGGCTGCTAAGTGTGGAGATGTATTTGGTACCGTTTTTGAAGCTGGTATAATAATTGGGGTCATGGGAGGCCCTATTGTGGGAAGTGAAGGTGTGGCCAGAGCCATGTGGGCGTGTACAACCCCCTCCCCTTCCCTTTCTTCCTCAGCCCCAATGTCTCCATAAATACATAAAAGTAGAAAAATTGCATTATACTGTGAGGAAAATAAAAAAATCATATTTAAGGCTTACCATAATATCCTTAAAATCCGGGACACCTATGATTTACACAGGTTCTGTGGCTGATTAAAACCAGGTGAAATGTAGCTATAGAGCCTGTATAAATCATAGGTGTTCCAGATTAAAGGAATATTATGGCAAGCCTAGATTTACACTGGCCCTCATTCCGAGTCGTTCGCTCTGTAATTTTCATCGCATCGCAGTGAAATTCCGCTTAGTACGCATGCGCAATATTCGCACTGCGACTGCGCCAAGTAATTTTACAATGAAGATAGTATTTTTACTCACGGCTTTTTCTTCGCTCCGGCGATCGTAGTGTGATTGACAGGAAATGGGTGTTACTGGGCGGAAACACGGCGTTTTAGGGGCGTGTGGATAAAAACGCTACCGTTTCCGGAAAAAACGTAGGAGTGGCTGGAGAAACGGGGGAGTGTCTGGGCGAACGCTGGGTGTGTTTATGACGTCAAACCAGGAACGACAAGCACTGAACTGATCGCAGAGGCCGAGTAAGTCTGAAGCTACTCTGAAACTGCTAAGTAGTTTGCAATCGCAATATTGCGAATACATCGGTCGCAATTTTAAGAAGCTAAGATACACTCCCAGTAGGCGTAGGCTTAGCGTGAGCAACTCTGCTAAATTCGCCTTGCGAGCGATCAACTCGGAATGAGGGCCACTATGGACGACATGTGGGTGGCTGGTGGCCAGTGTTGGACTGGGGTATAAAGGGCCCACTGGGGGGGGGGGGGGGAGGAGGGAGTGCGGTGATAAGGGCCCATACTGAGGGGTGAGGCTGGTTTCCAGGGGTGTTGTGGCCAGCCGCCACAGAGGCTTGGCTAACCATTAAAGTAGGCCTGGTGCTGTAATCTAATCTGCCACATTGTTAACCTAGAAGATGTGACACGTAGAGACAGTGTTACATACATCAAAGAGTTAAACAGCTGCAGTCCAAATACTGTATTTCCTTTGCATAAACATAAATGTGACGTAAAGGGTCTCGGCCGGTCAGAATAGCTCCTTTTCTCTCTTCCTGTTCACATCCTCTAAGGGGAAATGGCGCTCAGCCCCCAACACATCATTCTCACTATTCTCGAAGAACTAGAAGCTGACAACTTTGAAACGTTTAAAAACTACTTGTCAGATGGGGAATTTCTACAGGGCCGTCAGTGGACCCCGATTCCTCGCGGAGTGGTGCAAAATAAAACCCGCGTGGAGGTTGCGAGACTACTGATCAGTCGCTACACAAAGGATGAGGCCCCGGCGGTCACAGAATATGTGCTGGGGGCCATGAATGAGAATAACCTGGCACGAGGACTCCGGTGAGTTGTGGAATAGCAGAGAGGGCTGTGCATGCAAGGCAGGCTTGGAGATATGAGGGTGTAGTAGTGGCACTGCAAGAGTTACAGACAGGACAGGGCCGCAGGGAGAGCTGTGTGTTTACGGCAGGAAAGATATAGGGGTAATGACTGCGCTGAGCGTCTATGGCTGCAGTGATATTAGTTAACACACAGCTCTGCACCTCGGTAGCAGTAGTGGGATAGAGTTCAGGAACAGCAGGGAGGGCTGGGAACCCAGCCACGGGGGTGGGATAGAGTTCAGGAACAGCAGAGAGGACTGGCAATCCAGCCACGGGGGTGAAGAGGGCTGGTGGCGGGAACGCCTGCACCAGTCCCCTAGAGTACTCTACGTGGCCCTGCAAAACGGACTGAGGCTACAGACCTGTGCACATAGCAAGATGTCAGTAGTGAGAGAGACAGTGGGGTGGGAGGAGAGGTGTGTGTGGGGGGGTGATAGATAACGGGCTGGGGGGGGGAGAGGGGTGAGAGGCGGATGGAGACAGCAATAACAGAAATAGTAATGGAATGAATAAAGTGTTGCAGATGTGTACCAGTGTCAGCAGCGCAGCCACTAGTAATGTATGTGGCCCCACGGTTTCTGGCATCACATTTATACCTCTTACCTTCTGTTACAGGCAACGCGTCGAGGACAATGCTGCAAACATGAACAACTTAAGATGAAGCCCCTGCACCCTCCTCTGCACATGTTACATCTGCCCCACCTGCACTGCACATGGTTTTGCCCAATTGCTTACTTTTTTTGGTTCGCTAACAAACCTGAATATCCCCCCAAAGTGCTTAGATTGCAGAGTTACTTATATCGGGAGATGTGCGGAGCTTGGCAAGGGTGGTACGGCCCTCTGGTTTATGCCAGGGGATGCGGCTTCCCAGTGGTGGTAATAAATGCTGAAGTGGCAGTACACAATCCATACACAATGTCTGCCAAGTGTTTTAATGATGAAGACACCTGAGTGGATGGACTTATGGAAGGAATTGCGTGCACGTGTCGACTCCTTACACAAAAAATTTGACGACATGCCAAATGCGGGACAGCCGGCTTCTCAGCTCGTGGCTGTCCAGGCGTCTCAAAGGCCATCGGGGGCTCTAAAACGGCCGCTACCTCAGATGGCAGACGCGGATGTCGACACGGATACTGACACCAGTGTCGACGACGATGAGTCTAGTCTAATGTCCACTAAGGCCATTCGTTGCATGATTGAAGCAATGAAAGAGGTGTTACAAACCCAGGTACCACTAAAAAGGGTATTATGTTTGGGAAGAAAAAACTACCCGTAGTTTTTCCCCCATCAGAAGAATTAAATGAAGTGTGTGAAGAAGCGTGGGCTTTCCCTGATAAAAGATTGGTAATCTCTAAGAAGTTACTTATGGCGTTCCCTTTCCCGCCAGAGGATAGGTCACGTTGGGAAACACCTCCTAGGGTGGATAAAGCGCTCACACGTTTGTCTAAAAAGGTGGCACTACCGTCACCGGATACGGCCGCCCTCAAGGAACCTGCTGATAGAAAGCAGGAGGCGATCCTGAAGTCTGTATATACACACTCAGGCATTATACTTAGGCCAGCTATTGCGTCAGCATGGATGTGCAGTGCTGCCGCTGCGTGGTCTGATTCCCTGTCAGAAAATATTGACACCCTAGACAGGGACACTATTCTGCTAACCATAGAGCATATAAAAGACTCAGTCTTATACATGAGAGATGCACAGAGGGAGATCTGCCGGCTGGCATCTAAAATAAGTGCATTGTCCATTTCTGCTAGGAGAGGCTTATGGACTCGCCAGTGGACAGGAGATGCAGATTCAAAAAGGCACATGGAAGTTTTGCCTTATAAGGGTGAGGAGTTATTTGGGGATGGTCTCTCGGACCTAGTTTCCACAGCAACTGCTGGGAAGTCAGCATTTTTACCCCATGTTCCTTCACAGCCTAAAAAGGCGCCGTTTTATCAGGTACAGTCCTTTCGGACTCAGAAAAACAGGCGTGGAAAAGGCGGGTCCTTTCTGTCCAGAGGCAGAGGTAGGGGAAAAAGGCTGCAACAAACAGCAGGTTCCCAGGAGCAAAAGTCCTCCCCCGCTTCTTCCAAGTCCGCCGCATGACGGTGGGGCTCCACAGGCGGAGCCAGGTACGGTGGGGGGCCGCCTCAAAAATTTCAGCGATCAGTGGGCTCGCTCACAGGTGGATCCCTGGATCCTGCAAATAGTATCTCAAGGGTACAAACTGGAATTCGAGGCGTCTCCACCCCACCGGTTCCTAAAATCTGCCTTGCCGATTACTCCTTCAGACAGGGAGGCTGTGCTAGCGGCAATTCACAAACTGTATTCCCAGCAGGTGATAATCAAGGTGCCCCTACTTCAACAAGGACGGGGTTACTATTCCACACTGTTTGTGGTACCGAAACCGGACGGTTCGGTGAGACCCATTTTAAATTTGAAATCCTTGAACACATACATAAAAAAATTCAAGTTCAAGATGGAATCGCTCAGGGCGGTTATTGCAAGCCTGGACGAGGGGGATTACATGGTATCCCTGGACATCAAGGATGCTTACCTGCATGTCCCCATTTACTATCCTCACCAGGAGTACCTCAGATTTGTGGTACAGGATTGCCATTACCAATTCCAGACGCTGCCGTTTGGACTCTCCACGGCACCGAGGGTGTTTACCAAGGTAATGGCGGAAATGATGATACTCCTTCGAAGAAAGGGAGTTTTAATTATCCCGTACTTGGACGATCTCCTAATAAAGGCGAGGTCCAAGGAGCAGTTGTTGGTGGGAGTAGCACTATCTCAGGAGGTGCTACACCAGCACGGTTGGATTCTGAATATTCCAAAATCACAGCTGGTTCCGACGACACGGCTACTGTTCCTGGGTATGATTCTGGATACAGTCCAGAAAAAAGTGTTTCTCCCGGAGGAGAAAGCCAAGGAGCTGTCATCTCTAGTCAGAGACCTCCTGAAACCAAAACAGGTATCGGTGCATCACTGCACGCGGGTCCTGGGAAAGATGGTGGCTTCTTACGAAGCAATTCCTTTCGGCAGGTTCCATGCCAGAATCTTTCAGTGGGACCTGTTGGACAAATGGTCCGGATCGCATCTTCAGATGCATCGCTTAATAACCCTGTCTCCAAGAACCAGGGTGTCTCTTCTGTGGTGGCTGCAGAGTGCTCATCTTCTAGAGGGCCGCAGATTCGGCATACAGGACTGGGTCCTGGTGACCACGGATGCCAGCCTTCGAGGCTGGGGGGCAGTCACACAGGGAAGAAACTTCCAAGGTCTATGGTCGAGTCAGGAGACTTCCCTACACATAAATATTCTGGAACTAAGGGCCATTTACAATGCCCTAAGTCAGGCAAAATCCCTGCTTCTACACCAGCCGGTACTGATCCAGTCAGACAACATCACGGCAGTCGCCCATGTAAATCGACAGGGCGGCACAAGAAGCAGGATGGCAATGGCAGAAGCCACAAGGATTCTCCGATGGGCGGAAAATCACGTACTAGCACTGTCAGCAGTGTTCATTCCGGGAGTGGACAACTGGGAAGCAGACTTTCTCAGCAGGCACGACCTCCACCCGGGAGAGTGGGGACTTCATCCAGAAGTCTTCACGCTGATTGTAAATCGATGGGAACGGCCACAGGTGGACATGATGGCATCTCGCCTCAACAAGAAACTAGACAGATATTGCGCCAGGTCAAGGGACCCTCAGGCGATAGCGGTGGACGCTCTGGTAACACCGTGGGTGTACCAGTCAGTGTATGTGTTCCCTCCTCTGCCTCTCATACCCAAAGTATTGAGAATCATAAGAAGGAGAGGAGTAAGAACTATACTCGTGGCTCCGGATTGGCCAAGGAGGACTTGGTACCCGGAACTTCAAGAGATGCTCACGGAGGACCCGTGGCCTCTACCTCTAAGAAAGGACCTGCTCCAGCAGGGACCTTGTCTGTTCCAAGACTTACCGCGGCTGCGTTTGACGGCATGGAGGTTGAACGCCGGATCACGTACTAGCACTGTCAGCAGTGTTCATTCCGGGAGTGGACAACTGGGAAGCAGACTTTCTCAGTTTCTGATATAAACCCATACCTGGGTTTATATCAGAAACTGGGTGCTCCTGCTTCTAAGCAGACTATTGCTCGCTGGATTTGTAGCACAATTCAGCTGGCGCATTCTGCGGCTGGACTGCCGCATCCTAAATCAGTAAAAGCCCATTCCACAAGGAAGGTGGGCTCATCTTGGGCGGCTGCCCGAGGGGTCTCGGCTTTACAACTTTGCCGAGCTGCTACTTCATCAGGGGCAAACACGTTTGCAAAATTCTACAAATTTGATACCCTGGCTGAGGAGGACCTTGAGTTCTCTCATTCGGTGCTGCAGAGTCATCCGCACTCTCCCGCCCGTTTGGGAGCTTTGGTATAATCCCCATGGTCCTTTCGGAGTTCCCAGCATCCACTAGGACGTCAGAGAAAATAAGATTTTACTCACTGGTAAATCTATTTCTCGTAGTCCGTAGTAGATGCTGGGCGCCCATCCCAAGTGCGGATTGTCTGCAATACTTGTACATAGTTATTGTTAACTAAAGGGTTATTGTTGAGCCATCTGTTGAGAGGCTCAGTTGTTTTCATACTGTTAAACTGGGTATAGTATCACGAGTTATACGGTGTGATTGGTGTGGCTGGTAGGAGTCTTACCCGGGATTCAAAATCCTTCCTTATTATGTCAGCTCGTCCAGGCACAGTGTCCTAACTGAGGCTTGGAGGAGGGTCATAGTGGGAGGAGCCAGTGCACACCAGGTGACCTAAAAGCTTTCTTTAGTTGTGCCCAGTCTCCTGCGGAGCCGCTATTCCCCATGGTCCTTTCGGAGTTCCCAGCATCCACTACGGACTACGAGAAATAGATTTACCGGTGAGTAAAATCTTATTTTTTATTTTACACTGTGATCAGCTTGTGTGTCCATCGGGGACAAAGAGCTGATCACTGGAGCCGAGTCGCGCACAGTAGGTATGTCTGATCTGTAAACAAGTCCTGTATTTAAATGTGTTCAGCACAATGAAATTGCTACACTGTATTGCAGTACCAGGATATGGCCAGTAGATGTCACCATGCACCGCTTATAAGAAACATGTAACCAATGAGAAGTGACTTTATAATGAAACAATCTTATGCTAAATCCATCCAGCCCCCAGATAATGGATGTGTAATAGTCATACTGTGATACATATGTGACTAATATTATTGAAATGGGGAAAGTTTCTAACGGTTCAGGGTACAGATCCAGGGACAAAGACCTATTATTGTGTATTATATACAGGAGGAGATAGGATATTAAAGTGCAGTATATATTAATGTGCTCTAGTTTCTGCATGTTTTATGCAACAGACCCCTCCATTATTAGGGCCTCTCCAATATTAGTGGTCTGATAAGGCCACCTAATATTCAGCAAACTCTGAAAAATTAACGTTTTCGGAGTTTGCCTGCGGGAATCTTCAGATGGGGCTTGATCCCTTTGAGAAGCCGGTCTGGGGTTGCCAAGAGGAATCCGGGAGGATCCGTCATCTGCCTTCTGCAGTGAGGGACCTGCGGCAGAGCAAATGCACGCACGCGCACTGAGCAGACGCTGCGCCGGTATGTAACAATTGCTGGGACAGCTAATTTACAGAACAGCCGTCCCTGCACTGGGGCAATGCGGAATTGCTCTGGTAATTAAGGGCCTAATCATGAGTGTAAGGAATTGCGCAGCCACAAGGAAGCCGCCGTGCAATTACGTGTCATTAAAATTCAAATGCAGCAGCAGGCATCTGTAGGAGATAGATGTCTTCTGTTTGCATTTGCGTGATGCGAGGGCTGCGTCATCACGATTAGCCATGGTATTAGGCAGCGGCCAGCCCACACAAGCTGAAGCTTACTCAGGCTGGCTGTTGGATCCGGTGATGCAGACCCTGGACCTGTCATGCCTTCAAAACAAGGGCGACACATGAAGAATGGTGCCACATAGGGCTAAGAATCCCGGTTGGCCGACTCGCATGTGGCGCCTGTTGTGTTTGTTGACATGTGAGGGGTGGTGCTGCCGACATGGTTACACGGTATACCTCTGGTGCTGGCCATGTGAGGCCACTTCTACACATTTTTCCCCGGCCACTTTCACTTTCTAATCTACCCCTACCCAACTATGAAAGAAAGTGCGATGGAACATGCTAGCGCTCATCAACGTTAATAAATGAATATATAGATGTTACAGCCAATAATTATTATTATTATTATCCTTTATTTATATGGCGCCACAAGGGTTCCGCAGCGCCCAATTACAGAGTACATTTGCACATAATCCAAACCAGAAAACAGTGACTTACAGTTGAAGACAATATATGATAAGTACAGGGTAACTAAGCATAACTACACCAGTAGACGACATAGAGATAAGTTTCAAGGTGGCCGAGAACTGCGGGATTTGGGCAGTTGAGGATTATTAAAGTAAGAAAAGGATAAGCACATGAGGGAAGAGGGCCCTGCTCGTGAGAGCTTACATTCTAAAGGGGAGGGGCAGACAGACAGGGGTGACACAGATGGGGTAGACCGAGCATGGGACAGAGGGTTAGGATGAGATTTGGCTGGGTTTGGGGAAGAAGTGGGTAATGAGAGCCCGTTTGAAGTTCTGTAGAGAGGTGGAGAGTCTGAGGGGGAGAGGTAGGGAATTCCAGAGAAGTGGTGCAGCACGTGAAAAATCTTGGAGGTAGGAGTGGGAGGAGGTAATCATGAGGCAGGAGAGTCGGCGTGCATTAGCGGAGTGAAGAGGATGGGTGGGAGAGTAAAGGGAGATAAGGTCAGAGATGTAGATGGGAGAGGAGCTTGAAATGGATTCTGAAAGAGAAGGGAAGCCAGTGAAGGGCTTGTAGGAGAGGGGAGGTGGACGTAGTACATTTGGTGAGGAAAATGAGCCGGGCAGCAGCATTGAGGATAGATTGGAGTGAAGAGAGGTAATTGTCAGGGGTGCCAGTCAGGAGGAGATTACAGTAGTCCAGTCTGGAGATGACCAGTGAGTGGATAAGAGTCTTGGTAGCAACCTGGGTGAGAAAGGGTCTGATCCTGGAAATATTTTTTAGATGAAAACCGCAGGTTTGCGAGAGTTGCTGAATGTGTGGTTTGAAGGAGAGGGAGGAGTCAAGGATTACGCCAAGACATCGCACTTGGGGGCTAGAGGAGACAGTAGTGCCATCAATAGAAAATGAGAGTGTGGGAGGTGAGGTTGTGCGGGAGGGAGGGAGGGAAGATGATCAGCTCGGTCTTAGACATGTTAAGTTTAAGAAAGCGCTTGGACATTCAGGAAGAGGTAGCAGAGAGACAGTTGGAGATACGAGTGAGGAGAGCAGGGGAGAGGTCAGGGGAGGAAAGATAGATTTGAGTGTCAATAACATAGAGATGATATTGGAAGATACCTCTATGATATTAGATGCCTCTATGATATACCTCTATGATATTGGAAAATACCTCTCTGTGTCACTGGACCTTTCAAACAGCAGTGAAACTCTAAAACAAATTGTAATACCAAAAGCTATATTATATATTTATTTTCCTGTGGAGGCCAATTTGCTTTATTGTTTTCTGTGGGGGCCAATGTGTGTGTTTTTTCCTGTGGGAGGACAATGGGCCTGTGACAGGACGGTTCCGATCGAAAGCACTCACCGCGTTCACGTCCCGTCCCCTGTGCACGGGACCTGACCACATAGGGGATTCCCGCTTACCGTCAGTAACCGCCTGTTACTGACTCCACCCACTGCGCTGTGGGCGGGTTTATGCTGCCACCACCAAACTCCTAACCTGCCGTGGCGTCTGGAACCACGGTTCTGCTCTGTATGTGCTGACACACTGCGTTACCACACCTGTGTGGTGTTGACGAATCCCCACTAGTCACCTGACTAGGCCGCTACCGGTAGCTGGCGGAACTCAGAGACGTTAGGTGCTTCCCTGGACAGCCGGAGGACGGGGCTATGTTTGGCATAACCCTGTAGCTCACAAGATGAAGCAATCTTCTTGAGGCAGATGATGTTTATTTGCTCAATATTAGTCTTAAAAAATACTTCCCTATTGCTAGGGGCAACAGCAATACAGCAAGATGTTCCAGCAGAATGAAGATGGTACAAATCCATCCAATCAGGAAATCTTACAAAATACAAATAAATAAATAAAACAATTTCCTCTTTCCTGGCACACACAGAGTTTTGTATAATTTAAACTCCAATTTCTTACCCCCTGGGAGTTTACACTTCGCCATTGATAAATTTATCACATAGCTTCAAAATACAAATGTTTCTGTCTCATTCACATCTCCATGCAAACCCAGTGTTTGGGATTACAACAGGAAAGGCTGCAACACAAACAAGCAGGCTTCCCTCCTGCATCTGCCATTCAGGGTTCGTATATCAATTAAATCAGCTACAGGATGAAACAGGTTCCAAGCCCATAGACTTTATATTAGAGATGAGCGGGTTCGGTTTCTCTGAATCCGAACCCGCCAGAACTTCATGTTTTTTTTCACGGGTCCGAGCGACTCGGATCTTCCCGCCTTGCTCGGTTAACCCGAGCGCGCCCGAACGTTATCATGACGCTGTCGGATTCTCGCGAGGCTCGGATTCTATCGCGAGACTCGGATTCTATATAAGGAGCCGCGCGTCGCCGCCATTTTCACACGTGCATTGAGATTGATAGGGAGAGGACGTGGCTGGCGTCCTCTCCGTTTAGACACTTGATTTACTAATTTTGGGGAGCATTAGGAGTACTCAGTAGTGTACAGTGCAGAGTTTTGCTGATAGTGACCAGTGACCACCACTTTTATTTATAATCCGTTCTCTGCCTGAAAAAAGCGATACACAGCACACAGTGACTCAGTCACATACATACCATATCTGTGTGCACTGCTCAGGCTCAGGCCAGTGTGCTGCATCATCTATATATATTATATATCTGTCTGACTGCTCAGCTCACACAGCTTATAATTGTGGGGGAGACTGGGGAGCACTACTGCAGTGCCAGTTATAGGTTATAGCAGGAGCCAGGAGTACATAATATTATATTAAAATTAAACAGTGCACACTTTTGCTGCAGGAGTGCCACTGCCAGTGTGACTAGTGACCAGTGACCTGACCACCAGTATATAATATTAGTAGTATACTATCTCTTTATCAACCAGTCTATATTAGCAGCAGACACAGTACAGTGCGGTAGTTCACGGCTGTGGCTACCTCTGTGTCGGCACTCGGCAGCCCGTCCATAATTGTATATACCACCTAACCGTGGTTTTTTTTTCTTTCTTTATACATACATACTAGTTACGAGTATACTATCTCTTTATCAACCAGTCTATATATTAGCAGCAGACACAGTACAGTGCGGTAGTTCACGGCTGTGGCTACCTCTGTGTCGGCACTCGGCAGCCCGTCCATAATTGTATATACCACCTAACCGTGGTTTTTTTTTCTTTCTTTATACATACATACTAGTTACGAGTATACTATCTCTTTATCAACCAGTCTATATATTAGCAGCAGACACAGTACAGTGCGGTAGTTCACGGCTGTGGCTACCTCTGTCGGCACTCGGCAGCCCGTCCATAATTGTATATACCACCTAACCGTGGTTTTTTTTTCTTTCTTTATACATACATACTAGTTACGAGTATACTATCTCTTTATCAACCAGTCTATATATTAGCAGCAGACACAGTACAGTGCGGTAGTTCACGGCTGTGGCTACCTCTGTGTCGGCACTCGGCAGCCCGTCCATAATTGTATATACCACCTAACCGTGGTTTTTTTTTCTTTCTTTATACATACATACTAGTTACGAGTATACTATCTCTTTATCAACCAGTCTATATATTAGCAGCAGACACAGTACAGTGCGGTAGTTCACGGCTGTGGCTACCTCTGTGTCGGCACTCGGCAGCCCGTCCATAATTGTATATACCACCTAACCGTGGTTTTTTTTTCTTTCTTTATACATACATACTAGTTACGAGTATACTATCTCTTTATCAACCAGTCTATATATTAGCAGCAGACACAGTACAGTGCGGTAGTTCACGGCTGTGGCTACCTCTGTGTCGGCACTCGGCAGCCCGTCCATAATTGTATACTAGTATCCAATCCATCCATCTCCATTGTTTACCTGAGGTGCCTTTTAGTTGTGCCTATTAAAATATGGAGAACAAAAATGTTGAGGTTCCAAAATTAGGGAAAGATCAAGATCCACTTCCACCTCGTGCTGAAGCTGCTGCCACTAGTCATGGCCGAGACGATGAAATGCCAGCAACGTCGTCTGCCAAGGCCGATGCCCAATGTCATAGTACAGAGCATGTCAAATCCAAAACACCAAATATCAGTAAAAAGCCTCTTTTTTTCTTTGCGTCATGTGCTGTTTGGGGAGGGTTTTTTGGAAGGGCCATCCTGCGTGACACTGCAGTGCCACTCCTAGATGGGCCCGGTGTTTGTGTCGGCCACTAGGGTCGCTAATCTTACTCACACAGCTACCTCATTGCGCCTCTTTTTTTCTTTGCGTCATGTGCTGTTTGGGGAGGGTTTTTTGGAAGGGACATCCTGCGTGACACTGCAGTGCCACTCCTAGATGGGCCCGGTGTTTGTGTCGGCCACTAGGGTCGCTAATCTTACTCACACAGCTACCTCATTGCGCCTCTTTTTTTCTTTGCGTCATGTGCTGTTTGGGGAGGGTTTTTTGGAAGGGACATCCTGCGTGACACTGCAGTGCCACTCCTAGATGGGCCCGGTGTTTGTGTCGGCCACTAGGGTCGCTTATCTTACTCACACAGCGACCTCGGTGCAAATTTTAGGACTAAAAATAATATTGTGAGGTGTGAGGTATTCAGAATAGACTGAAAATGAGTGTAAATTATGGTTTTTGAGGTTAATAATACTTTGGGATCAAAATGACCCCCAAATTCTATGATTTAAGCTGTTTTTTAGTGTTTTTGGAAAAAAACACCCGAATCCAAAACACACCCGAATCCGACAAAAAAAATTCGGTGAGGTTTTGCCAAAACGCGTTCGAACCCAAAACACGGCCGCGGAACCGAACCCAAAACCAAAACACAAAACCCGAAAAATTTCAGGCGCTCATCTCTACTTTATATATGGGATAAGGAGATCCCCCATGAGGAACATCTTTCTCTAAGGAACTTACACATCAAAAGGTATTGTCATTCACACCTCTCTGCTAGGACAGGGCCATTAGCATGCCACTTCCTATTTCCAGAGAGACTGATATAGTAGGTGCATTTTCCCCTTTAAAATACAGGTGACCATATCTTGAATATAAATACAGTTAAACATGCATTCCTACAATTGTGCACAGAGCAGTACATATGACATGGTAAAACACATCATTAAACATACTTTTAAACAGTCCGCACACAGCGCCGTAAGTACGTTTAACAGTGACGCCAAGCGCCTATTGTCCAAATGGTGCCTGGCAGCTGAGGATTAACCCCTTCAGTGCCGCGGCCCCCATTACACGTGTGGCTGGTTAGTCTCTCCGGTCACAGGGCCTAATTCAGATCTGATGACTGGGCTGCGTTTTTTGCTGTCCTGCGATCAGATAGTTGCCGCCTACAGGGGTAGTGTATTTTCGCTGTGCAAGTGTGCGATCCCATGTGTACACAGAGCTGCAAAAATTCAGTTTGTGCAGTCTGTGCGCAGCCCAGGACTTACTCCTCCAGTGCGATTGAATCCTGCTGATCGGGGCCAGAGCTGACATCAGACCCCCTCCCTGAAAATGCTTGAGCCCGTCTGCGTTTTTCCGGAGACTCACTGAAGACAGTCAGTTGCCACTCACAAACGGCCTCTTCCTGTCAATCACCTACGCACAATCCCGTCGCTGGCCGCCGATGCCCAGCACAGCAGCGATCAAATCTGAATCACCCCCAATGTGTTTTATTTTCTCCTTGTGCAATGTTCTTCATCTGCGTTTGCGTCTGAGTAGCGCCGCACATGCATGCACTGCGATGGGGTTCGTACATAGTTGCAGTACAGAGTCAGACACACGCACCAAGAAGTGTATTAGAAATGTGTTGGCCGTTCCTGTGTGGTTACAGGGGGTTGGCTAATCAGACGCAGATGGAACGTAGTACAGGTGTGTTGCTGAAAGTGGTTATGTATATAGACAATGAATTGCTCACATTAGAGGCCATACTCGGATGGTCTGCACCTACAGTAGCATAGGGCTGGTGAAAGTTACAATGGTGCGACCAATGGTGGCGTCTAAAGACGCACAGAGCATGATTGCAGCATCTGTAGGCGCTGACAGTGGGCGTCTCAGTCCTTGTATATTCGGACACACGGATGTACACTAGAGAACTGATTTGTAGCGTCATTAGCCTAAAGTCACAGACGCAACTGCAGCAAAAGATGCAAGGAAGGACGCAACTGCGCCCAACTCATAATCAGACCTTATGAGGAGGAATCCCGCCCCCTCAACATACTCCACCCACACAACAGACCCCGCCCCCATTAGGGCTGCTTCCATAACTTTCCCGAGCTGGTTTTCCATCCCAATCCGCCCCTGAGCTGGTGTGACGGATACACTCTCTGTAATGTGTACGTGTGGTAGGGAATATACAGCAGAGTGTGAGCTCCACTGGAGCAGGGGCTGATGTGGATGGCCAAATGTATTCTCTGTAAAGTGCTGTGGAATGTGTATGTGCTATACTAATAACTGGTAATAATAATATTTGTGTGCCCCCTTAGTAAATTAGGGTCCGATTTATCAAATTGCAGCTTACCTGACTTATTGCCGTGCAGCTATGTGTATAACGCAGACATGACTGAGTATCACAATACTCCACGTGGGATCACTAATATCCTGTCAGGCCACGGGCACATTCCACTGCGGCCGAATCCGCATCGCCCGGGATTATGGGACATTTGCTATTTCCTGGCTAGTCCGGCACCTTCATGTTTCCCTGGAAGAGGCACCGGCCTCCAGTGGTTACCGGAATCTGTTTTCCTCCATCATCTGTTTCTGACATATACGCAGATAGAAAGCTGCCCAAAGTTTCTAGCGCTGCTGGGACCTGTAGTACTCCAGCTGGATCTGCCCTCCCGATGACATTGCAGCCTCTCCACTTTTCCTCTGACTCCTCCTTTGCTACATCATGCAGGAGTGCGCAGGGATTAGTGGTGCGATTATAGGGCCTATTTATCAAATAATATTTGCAGGATATTCCCTGACAGGCTGAAGTGATCGCAGTGGGTAAGTAAGTCCAGACCTTCTCCTAAACTGCACAAAATGTTTTTGCATAGTTTGGCTGCACAAGCGGACGCAGCCTTGCTATGCAAAAATACACTCCCCCATAGGTGGCGACTATCTGATCGCACGGCAGCTAGAAACCGCTACCGTGCGATCAACTCGGAATGAGGGCCAATATCAGGACATGCATGATATGTCAGTGATGACAGAGCCGCATGTGACAGGGCCAGTGACATGATGTGAGGAGGGGAATGGAGGCAGCAGGAAGCCACAGACTGAGAGTTATATGAGTGATGTGTCAGTGAGGACAGGGATGCATGTGACAGGGGCAGTGACATGATGTGAGGAGGGGAATGGAGGCAGCAGGAAGCCACAGACTGAGAGTTATATAATGGGAGGAGCAGGCTCCCCAGCAGCACAGAGTATATCAGGAGATGAGTGATGTGTCAGTGAGGACAGGGATGCATGTGACAGGGGCAGTGACATGATGTGAGGAGGGGAATGGAGGCAGCAGGAAGCCACAGACTGAGAGTTATTAGTGATGAGCGCCTGAAATTTTTCGGGTTTTGTGTTTTGGTTTTGGGTTCGGTTCCGCGGCCGTGTTTTGGGTTCGACCGCGTTTTGGCAAAACCTCACCGAATTTTTTTTGTCGGATTCGGGTGTGTTTTGGATTCGGGTGTTTTTTTCAAAAAACCCTAAAAAACAGCTTAAATCATAGAATTTGGGGGTCATTTTGATCCCATATTATTATTAACCTCAAAAACCATAATTTCCACTCATTTTCAGTCTATTCTGAATACCTCACACCTCACAATATTATTTTTAGTCCTAAAATTTGCACCGAGGTCGCTGGATGACTAAGCTAAGCGACCCTAGTGGCCGACACAAACACCTGGCCCATCTAGGAGTGGCACTGCAGTGTCACGCAGGATGTCCCTTCCAAAAAACCCTCCCCAAACAGCACATGACGCAAAGAAAAAAAGAGGCGCAATGAGGTAGCTGTGTGAGTAAGATTAGCGACCCTAGTGGCCGACACAAACACCGGGCCCATTTAGGAGTGGCACTGCAGTGTCACGCAGGATGTCCCTTCCAAAAAACCCTCCCCAAACAGCACATGACGCAAAGAAAAAAAGAGGCGCAATGAGGTAGCTGTGTGAGTAAGATTAGCGACCCTAGTGGCCGACACAAACACCGGGCCCATCTAGGAGTGGCACTGCAGTGTCACGCAGGATGTCCCTTCCAAAAAACCCTCCCCAAACAGCACATGACGCAAAGAAAAAAAGAGGCGCAATGAGGTAGCTGTGTGAGTAAGATTAGCGACCCTAGTGGCCGACACAAACACCGGGCCCATCTAGGAGTGGCACTGCAGTGTCACGCAGGATGTCCCTTCCAAAAAACCCTCCCCAAACAGCACATGACGCAAAGAAAAAAAGAGGCGCAATGAGGTAGCTGTGTGAGTAAGATTAGCGACCCTAGTGGCCGACACAAACACCGGGCCCATCTAGGAGTGGCACTGCAGTGTCACGTAGGATGTCCCTTCCAAAAAACCCTCCCCAAACAGCACATGACGCAAAGAAAAAAGAGGCGCAATGAGGTAGCTGTGTGAGTAAGATTAGCGACCCTAGTGGCCGACACAAACACCGGGCCCATCTAGGAGTGGCACTGCAGTGTCACGCAGGATGTCCCTTCCAAAAAACCCTCCCCAAACAGCACATGACGCAAAGAAAAAAAGAGGCGCAATGAGGTAGCTGTGTGAGTAAGATTAGCGACCCTAGTGGCCGACACAAACACCGGGCCCATCTAGGAGTGGCACTGCAGTGTCACGTAGGATGTCCCTTCCAAAAAACCCTCCCCAAACAGCACATGACGCAAAGAAAAAAAGAGGCGCAATGAGGTAGCTGTGTGAGTAAGATTAGCGACCCTAGTGGCCGACACAAACACCGGGCCCATCTAGGAGTGGCACTGCAGTGTCACGCAGGATGTCCCTTCCAAAAAACCCTCCCCAAACAGCACATGACGCAAAGAAAAATAAAAGAAAAAAGAGGTGCAAGATGGAATTGTCCTTGGGCCCTCCCACCCACCCTTATGTTGTATAAACAAAACAGGACATGCACACTTTAACCAACCCATCATTTCAGTGACAGGGTCTGCCACACGACTGTGACTGATATGACGGGTTGGTTTGGACCCCCCCCCAAAAAAGAAGCAATTAATCTCTCCTTGCACAAACTGGCTCTACAGAGGCAAGATGTCCACCTCATCATCATCCTCCGATATATCACCGTGTACATCCCCCTCCTCACAGATTATCAATTCGTCCCCACTGGAATCCACCATCTCAGCTCCCTGTGTACTTTGTGGAGGCAATTGCTGCTGGTCAATGTCTCCGCGGAGGAATTGATTATAATTCATTTTAATGAACATCATCTTCTCCACATTTTCTGGATGTAACCTCGTACGCCGATTGCTGACAAGGTGAGCGGCGGCACTAAACACTCTTTCGGAGTACACACTTGTGGGAGGGCAACTTAGGTAGAATAAAGCCAGTTTGTGCAAGGGCCTCCAAATTGCCTCTTTTTCCTGCCAGTATAAGTATGGACTGTGTGACGTGCCTACTTGGATGCGGTCACTCATATAATCCTCCACCATTCTTTCAATGGTGAGAGAATCATATGCAGTGACAGTAGACGACATGTCCGTAATCGTTGTCAGGTCCTTCAGTCCGGACCAGATGTCAGCATCAGCAGTCGCTCCAGACTGCCCTGCATCACCGCCAGCGGGTGGGCTCGGAATTCTGAGCCTTTTCCTCGCACCCCCAGTTGCGGGAGAATGTGAAGGAGGAGATGTTGACAGGTCGCGTTCCGCTTGACTTGACAATTTTCTCACCAGCAGGTCTTTCAACCCCAGCAGACTTGTGTCTGCCGGAAAGAGAGATCCAAGGTAGGCTTTAAATCTAGGATCGAGCATGGTGGCCAAAATGTAGTGCTCTGATTTCAACAGATTGACCACCCGTGAATCCTTGTTAAGCGAATTAAGGGCTCCATCCACAAGTCCCACATGCCTAGCGGAATCGCTCCGTGTTAGCTCCTCCTTCAATGTCTCCAGCTTCTTCTGCAAAAGCCTGATGAGGGGAATGACCTGACTCAGGCTGGCAGTGTCTGAACTGACTTCACGTGTGGCAAGTTCAAAGGGCAGCAGAACCTTGCACAACGTTGAAATCATTCTCCACTGCGCTTGAGACAGGTGCATTCCACCTCCTATATCGTGCTCAATTGTATAGGCTTGAATGGCCTTTTGCTGCTCCTCCAACCTCTGAAGCATATAGAGGGTTGAATTCCACCTCGTTACCACTTCTTGCTTCAGATGATGGCAGGGCAGGTTCAGTAGTTTTTGGTGTTGCTCCAGTCTTCTGTACGTGGTGCCTGTACGCCGAAAGTGTCCCGCAATTCTTCTGGCCACCGACAGCATCTCTTGCACGCCCCTGTCGTTTTTTAAATAATTCTGCACCACCAAATTCAAGGTATGTGCAAAACATGGGACGTGCTGGAATTTGCCCATATTTAATGCACACACAATATTGCTGGCGTTGTCCGATGCCACAAATCCACAGGAGAGTCCAATTGGGGTAAGCCATTCCGCGATGATCTTCCTCAGTTGCCGTAAGAGGTTTTCAGCTGTGTGCGTATTCTGGAAAGCGGTGATACAAAGCGTAGCCTGCCTAGGAAAGAGTTGGCGTTTGCGAGATGCTGCTACTGGTGCCGCCGCTGCTGTTCTTGCGGCGGGAGTCCATACATCTACCCAGTGGGCTGTCACAGTCATATAGTCCTGACCCTGCCCTGCTCCACTTGTCCACATGTCCGTGGTTAAGTGGACGTTGGGTACAGCTGCATTTTTTAGGACACTGGTGACTCTTTTTCTGAGGTCTGTGTACATTTTCGGTATCGCCTGCCTAGAGAAATGGAACCTAGATGGTATTTGGTACCGGGAACACAGTACCTCCAACAAGTCTCTAGTTGGCTCTGCAGTAATGATGGATACCGGAACCACGTTTCTCACCACCCAGGATGCCAAGTCCTCAGTTATCCGCTTTGCAGTAGGATGACTGCTGTGATATTTCATCTTCCTCGCAAAGGACTGTTGGACAGTCAATTGCTTGGTGGAAGTAGTAAAAGTGGTCTTACGACTTCCCCTCTGGGATGACCATCGACTCCCAGCAGCAACAACAGCAGCGCCAGCAGCAGTAGGCGTTACACGCAAGGATGCATCGGAGGAATCCCAGGCAGGAGAGGAATCGTCAGAATTGCCAGTGACATGGCCTGCAGGACTATTGGCATTCCTGGGGAAGGAGGAAATTGACACTGAGGGAGTTGGTGGGGTGGTTTGCGTGAGCTTGGTTACAAGAGGAAGGGATTTACTGGTCAGTGGACTGCTTCCGCTGTCACCCAAAGTTTTTGAACTTGTCACTGACTTATTATGAATGCGCTGCAGGTGACGTATAAGGGAGGATGTTCCGAGGTGGTTAACGTCCTTACCCCTACTTATTACAGCTTGACAAAGGGAACACACGGCTTGACACCTGTTGTCCGCATTTCTGTTGAAATACCTCCACACCGAAGAGCTGATTTTTTTGGTATTTTCACCAGGCATGTCAATGGCCATATTCCTCCCACGGACAACAGGTGTCTCCCCGGGTGCCTGACTTAAACAAACCACCTCACCATCAGAATCCTCCTGGTCAATTTCCTCCCCAGCGCCAGCAACACCCATATCCTCCTCATCCTGGTGTACTTCAACACTGACATCTTCAATCTGACTATCAGGAACTGGACTGCGGGTGCTCCTTCCAGCACTTGCAGGGGGCGTGCAAATGGTGGAAGGCGCATGCTCTTCACGTCCAGTGTTGGGAAGGTCAGGCATCGCAACCGACACAATTGGACTCTCCTTGTGGATTTGGGATTTCGAAGAACGCACAGTTCTTTGCGGTGCTACTGCTTTTGCCAGCTTGAGTCTTTTCATTTTTCTAGCGAGAGGCTGAGTGCCTCCATCCTCATGTGAAGCTGAACCACTAGCCATGAACATAGGCCAGGGCCTCAGCCGTTCCTTGCCACTCCGTGTGGTAAATGGCATATTGGCAAGTTTACGCTTCTCCTCCGACAATTTTATTTTAGGTTTTGGAGTCCTTTTTTTACTGATATTTGGTGTTTTGGATTTGACATGCTCTGTACTATGACATTGGGCATCGGCCTTGGCAGACGACGTTGCTGGCATTTCATCGTCTCGGCCATGACTAGTGGCAGCAGCTTCAGCACGAGGTGGAAGTGGATCTTGATCTTTCCCTAATTTTGGAACCTCAACATTTTTGTTCTCCATATTTTAATAGGCACAACTAAAAGGCACCTCAGGTAAACAATGGAGATGGATGGATACTAGTATACAATTATGGACGGACTGCCAAGTGCCGACACAGAGGTAGCTACAGCCGTGGACTACCGTACTGTACTGTGTCTGCTGCTAATATAGACTGGTTGATAAAGAGATGTAGTAGTATGTATGTATAAAGAAGAAAGAAAAAAAAACCACGGGTAGGTGGTATACAATTATGGACGGACTGCCGAGTGCCGACACAGAGGTAGCTACAGCCGTGGACTACCGTACTGTACTGTGTCTGCTGCTAATATAGACTGGTTGATAAAGAGATGTAGTAGTATGTATGTATAAAGAAGAAAGAAAAAAAAACCACGGGTAGGTGGTATACAATTATGGACGGACTGCCGAGTGCCGACACAGAGGTAGCTACAGCCGTGGACTACCGTACTGTACTGTGTCTGCTGCTAATATAGACTGGTTGATAAAGAGATGTAGTAGTATGTATGTATAAAGAAGAAAGAAAAAAAAACCACGGGTAGGTGGTATACAATTATGGACGGACTGCCGAGTGCCGACACAGAGGTAGCTACAGCCGTGGACTACCGTACTGTACTGTGTCTGCTGCTAATATAGACTGGTTGATAAAGAGATGTAGTAGTATGTATGTATAAAGAAGAAAGAAAAAAAACCACGGGTAGGTGGTATACAATTATGGACGGACTGCCGAGTGCCGACACAGAGGTAGCTACAGCCGTGGACTACCGTACTGTACTGTGTCTGCTGCTAATATAGACTGGTTGATAAAGAGATGTAGTAGTATGTATGTATAAAGAAGAAAGAAAAAAAAACCACGGGTAGGTGGTATACAATTATGGACGGACTGCCGAGTGCCGACACAGAGGTAGCTACAGCCGTGGACTACCGTACTGTACTGTGTCTGCTGCTAATATAGACTGGTTGATAAAGAGATGTAGTAGTATGTATGTATAAAGAAGAAAGAAAAAAAAACCACGGGTAGGTGGTATACAATTATGGATGGACTGCCGAGTGCCGACACAGAGGTAGCTACAGCCGTGGACTACCGTACTGTACTGTGTCTGCTGCTAATATAGACTGGTTGATAAAGAGATGTAGTAGTATGTATGTATAAAGAAGAAAGAAAAAAAACCACGGGTAGGTGGTATACAATTATGGACGGACTGCCGAGTGCTGACACAGAGGTAGCTACAGCCAGGACTACCGTACTGTACTGTGTCTGCTGCTAATATAGACTGGTTGATAAAGAGATGTAGTAGTATGTATGTATAAAGAAGAAAGAAAAAAAAACCACGGGTAGGTGGTATACAATTATGGACGGACTGCCGAGTGCCGACACAGAGGTAGCTACAGCCGTGGACTACCGTACTGTACTGTGTCTGCTGCTAATATAGACTGGTTGATAAAGAGATGTAGTAGTATGTATGTATAAAGAAGAAAGAAAAAAAAACCACGGGTAGGTGGTATACAATTATGGACGGACTGCCGAGTGCCGACACAGAGGTAGCTACAGCCGTGGACTACCGTACTGTACTGTGTCTGCTGCTAATATAGACTGGTTGATAAAGAGATGTAGTAGTATGTATGTATAAAGAAGAAAGAAAAAAAAACCACGGGTAGGTGGTATACAATTATGGACGGACTGCCGAGTGCCGACACAGAGGTAGCTACAGCCGTGGACTACCGTACTGTACTGTGTCTGCTGCTAATATAGACTGGTTGATAAAGAGATGTAGTAGTATGTATGTATAAAGAAGAAAGAAAAAAAAACCACGGGTAGGTGGTATACAATTATGGACGGACTGCCGAGTGCCGACACAGAGGTAGCTACAGCCGTGAACTACCGTACTGTGTCTGCTGCGACTGGATGATAAATAATTATATAAAAAATATATATATATCACTACTGCAGCCGGACAGGTATATATTATATAATGACGGACCTGCTGGACACTGTCTGTCAGCAGAATGAGTTTTTTATAGAATAAAAAAAAAAAACACCACACAAGTGAAGTCACACGACGAGTGTTTAACTTTTTCAGGCAATCACAATATAGTATACTACTAACTATACTGGTGGTCAGTGTGGTCAGGTCACTGGTCAGTCACACTGGCAGTGGCACTCCTGCAGCAAAAGTGTGCACTGTTTAATTTTAATAATAATATGTACTCCTGGCTCCTGCTATAACCTATAACTGGCACTGCAGTGCTCCCCAGTCTCCCCCACAATTATAAGCTGTGTGAGCTGAGCACAGTCAGATATATACATAGATGATGCAGCACACTGGGCTGAGCAGTGCACACAGATATGGTATGTGACTGAGTCACTGTGTATCGTTTTTTTCAGGCAGAGAACGGATATATTAAATAAAACTGCACTGTCTGGTGGTCACTGTGGTCAGTCACTAGTAAACTCTGCACTCTCTACAGTTCTACAGTACTCCTAAGCTCCAGTAAATCAGGTCAATCTCTCTCTCTCTCTCTTCTAATCTAAATGGAGAGGACGCCAGCCACGTCCTCTCCCTATCAATCTCAATGCACGTGTGAAAA
Source organism: Pseudophryne corroboree (assembly GCF_028390025.1). Classification (NCBI taxonomy): domain Eukaryota; kingdom Metazoa; phylum Chordata; class Amphibia; order Anura; family Myobatrachidae; genus Pseudophryne; species Pseudophryne corroboree. Next base: position 495,319,882 of record NC_086450.1, read on the forward strand.
TGGCGGCGACGCGCGGCTCCTTATATAGAATCCGAGTCTCGCGAGAATCCGACAGCGTCATGATGACGTTCGGGCGCGCTCGGGTTAACCGAGCAAGGCGGGAAGATCCGAGTCGCTCGGACCCGTGAAAAAAAACATGAAGTTCGGGCGGGTTCGGATTCAGAGAAACCGAACCCGCTCATCTCTAAGAGTTATATGAGTGATGTGTCAGTGAGGACAGGGCTGCATGTGACAGGGGCAGTGACATGATGTGAGGAGGGGAATGGAGGCAGCCGGAAGCCACAGACTGAGAGTTATATAGTGGGAGGAGCAGTGTCCCCAGCAGCACAGAGTATATCAGGAGATGAGTGATGTGTCAGTGAGGACAGAGCTGCATGTGACAGGGGCAGTGACATGATGTGAGGAGGGGAATGGAGGCAGCAGGAAGCCACAGACTGAGAGTTATATAGTGGGAGGAGCAGGATCCCCCAACAGCACAGAGTATATCAGGAGATGAGTGATGTGTCAGTGAGGACAGGGCTGCATGTGACAGGGGCAGTGACATGATGTGAGGAGGGGAATGGAGGCAGCAGGAAGCCACAGACTGAGAGTTATATAGTGGGAGGAGCAGGGTCCCCAGCAGCACAGAGTATATCAGGAGATGAGTGATGTGTCAGTGAGGACAGGGCTGCATGTGACAGGGGCAGTGACATGATGTGAGGAGGGGAATGGAGGCAGCAGGAAGCCACAGACTGAGAGTTATATAGTGGGAGGAGCAGGGTCCCCCAGCAGCACAGAGTATATCAGGAGATGAGTGATGTGTCAGTGAGGACAGGACTGCATGTGACAGGGGCAGTGACATGATGTGAGGAAGGGAATGGAGGCAGCATGAAGTCACAGACTGAGAGTTATATAGTGGGAGGAGCAGGCTCCCCAGCAGCACAGAGTTTATCAGGAGATGAGTGATGTGTCAGTGAGGACAGGGCTGCATGTGACAGGGGCAGTGACATGATGTGAGGAGGGGAATGGAGGCAGCAGGAAGCCACAGACTGAGAGTTATATAGTGGGAGGAGCAGGGTCCCCAGCTGCACAGAGTATATCAGGAGATGAGTGATGTGTCAGTGAGGACAGGGCTGCATGTGACAGGGGCAGTGACATGATGTGAGGAGGGGAATGGAGGCAGCAGGAAGCCACAGACTTAGAGTTGTATAGTGTGAAAAGCAGAGTCCCTTGGGTAACCAAAAAGGGGCCACTACACAAAGTGCGTCAGGGAAGCAAGATATGCCTATATAATAGATCTCCAACCAACGTAAATTAATGAACAACTATCATTCTAATTTACCATCCTCATCCCATAGTGAAGCACGGGTATTCAGCTATCTACAGTGTTATTTAATCCGTGTTTAATATTTACATTTATTTTTGTAAACACACATTCTTAAAATCCCGGGCAATGCTGAGTGCTCCAGCTAGTATATATATATATATATATATATATATATATATATAAAATATAAAATGTAATATTGCAATAAAAATAACAAATGATCATGGACAGGCTCAATCCCGGGGGCGCTCGTCCTGCCCAGCTGCACGGAGACTCACCCCTGCCGCTCTCCCCCTCTTACACAAATGCACTAATGATTGGCAGGCCACAGTAATTACAGTGTTGTTGTGGTAAGATGCTGAAGTTACTTCCCAAGTGCAATAAGCCCATTATCTGCCCACGTGTGCTAGAGGTGACATCAGAAGTCACATAGGAAGGTCACAGTGATATAAGGAAACAGGGGAGTGACATCAGAGGTCACGTAGAAAGGTCACAGTGATATAAGGAGACGGGAGTGACATCATTGGTCACATAGGAAGGTCACAGTGATATAAGGAGACCGCGGAGTGACATCAGAGGTCACGTAGGGAGGTCACAGTGATATAAGGAGACACCGGAGTGACATCAGAGGTCACGTAGGGAGGTCACAGTGATATAAGGAGACAGCAGAGTGACATCAGAGGTCACGTAGGGATGTCACAGTGATATAAGGAGACAGCAGGGTGACATCAGAGGTCACGTAGGGAGGTCATAGTGACATAAAGAGACAGCGGAGTGACATCATAGGTCACGTAGGAAGGTCACAGTGATATAAGGAGACAGCGGAGCTCCAGGGATTATGACATCAGCAGCCCAATAAATCAGAGTTTATTGCATTGGACACAGGACCTCATTCAGCTTGGACGCTATTGAGACAGAAAGTGCGATTTTCTCACTCCAGCTTCTACTAAAAATCACAGGAGGAGTCGCCCAGGGAGGTAAGAGACGCCCAACGGTGCATATGCAGAAATCAAGCATCATCAATAGTTGTGGATGACCCTGGGCTACGCAGAATAATGAGAATGTGGACGCACCAGGCGCCATGTTTTCAATCACAGCTGATGTCAGATGCACGCCCCGAAAACAGGCATGACACTCCTGCGTTCCCTCAACCACTCCCCGCAAACGCCAAGTGTAACCTCCCACAAGGTGACAGAACAGAACTGGTACAACAGGACTAGTGCAGAAAGCATGCCAACATGGGGTTAATTGCCTGCGGAGGACCCTTAAGAGAAAGGAGACCTGATTGGCTGGTATTGGTGCGCGGGAGACCAAGGAGGCAGATGTGATGTCAGACGCGAGGGCCGCGCAAGAGAGTGAAGCCACATGTTGAAGAGGCCAGCGGTGTGCAGCCGGGCAGAGTGAGCCGCGTATTGGAGAGGTCAGCGGTGTGCAGCCGGGCAGAGTGAGCCGCGTATTGGAGAGGTCAGTGGTGTGCAGCCGGGCAAAGTGAGCCGCGCATTGGAGAGGTCAGTGGTGTGCAGCCGGGCAGAGTGAGCCGCGTATTGGAGAGGTCAGCGGTGTACAGCAGAGGCAGAGTGAGCCGCGTATTGGAGAGGTCAGCGGTGTACAGCAGAGGCAGAGTGAGCCGCGAATTGGAGAGGTCAGCAGTGTACAGCAGAGGCAGAGTGAGTCACATATTGGAGAGGTCAGTGGTGTGCAGCCGGGCAGAGTGAGTCGCGTATTGGAGAGGTCAGCGGTGTACAGCAGAGGCAGAGTGAGCCGCGTATAGGAGGTCAGTGGTGTGCAGCAGAGGCAGATTGAGCCGCGTATTGGAGACGTCAGCGGTGTGCAGCAGAGGCAGAGTGAGCCGCATATTGGAGAGGTCAGTGGTGTACAGCAGAGGCAGAGTGAACCGCGTATTGGAGAGGTCAGCAGTGTACAGCAGAGGCAGAGTGAGCCACGTATTGGAGAGGTCAGCGGTGTACAGCAGAGGCAGAGTGAGCCGCATATTGGAGAGGATAGCGGTGTACAGCAGAGGCAGAGTGAGCCGCGTATTGGAGAGGTCAGCGGTGTACAGCAGAGGCAGAGTGAGCCGCGTATTGGAGAGGTCAGCGGTGTACAGCAGAGCAGAGTGAGCCGCATATTGGAGAGGTCAGCTTTAGGGTGTGCAGCAGAGGCAGAGTGAGCCGCGTATTGGAGAAGCCAGCGGGTATCGCCATGTGCAGAGTGGAGCCACATTGATTGCAGTTGGCTGCAAAACCGTGAGTCAAGGCCAGTGGCAAAGTCGGGGAGTCTGATAGTGATCCTGCAAAGGGAAGAAAGTGCCTTATTACGGTGTGACCTCGCATCCCCTCCCCCTAACTCAGAAAGGGGAGCACATACTCATCAGCACCCGCAGATAAGATATACAGGGCATGGTTATCAGCCCATCCATTCCCTTGTTCACCTGGACAGGACTGCCTCAAGCAAGTTCAGGTGTAGGATGTACAATCCATAGACTGTTATTCCAGCCAGTCCATGGCAGACTGGAACTATAAGAGAGGCCCCACACTGCACAGTATTGGAACAGCAAGCAGCTATGAGCAAGGAGTTTAGTACCCAGTGTATGTGAACTCTCCCTAGCAGGTCCTTGACCCAGGGACAGTGAGAGACTAAATCTTGCAACATAAAGACACAGGAGACATCGCCATCTTGTAGTACAAACTATGGGGGTCATTCCAACCCGATCGCACGCTGCACTTCTTCGCAGCCGTGCAATCGGGTTGGAACTGCGCATGTGCCGGCGCCGCAGTGTGGCGGCGCATTGGCAGTCATTGTAGCCTAGTAGTCATTGAGACAGAGGCGGTCGCTAGGTGGGAGGGGGCTGAACGGCGGCGATTAGCCGCCATGTAGGGGGAGCAGTCCGGCCAATGCATGTGTGGCTGGACCATTGAGGGGGTTGGGCCACGGTGGCCAGCGTGAGCGACGAGTAACTCACGGCCAGCCGCAGGAGCTGCGCTTGCCGGGAGTTACAACTCAAATACAAAGGCATTGCCTCTGTGCAATGCTTTTGTATTTGCGCGGGGGGGGGGGGGCGGCACTGACATGCGGGGCAGACTAGCCCTGTGCCGGTCGCAGCTGTGCTAAGATCAACTCGGAATGACCCCCACCATACCACCCATTGACTTATTTGTCTTCAAACCACCAGCCTCAGGTCTCCCGCAAATTGACTACTTTAAGCCCCGGACTCATTGTTTACTTCCTACCTAAGGACACTCATAGTGTGTGGGAACCACCAGCCAGTGTTGAAGGTGAGAAGTCACTCACCACAGTAAAGCCAAATCCGTGAGCACAGGTCGGGTTCCGTTTGAACGGGACAATAATAATATTTGAGTACCTGAAGGGTTATGTTACTTGGATATTTACGTGTTGTGTGAGGTTTATATGCTGTGACGTCTCCATTGTGTGATACTTATACCATATGATGTTCATGTTGTGCTGACTATCACTAGGCAACAGGTCAGCTTCAGTGAGGTGGCGACACCCCAACAAATATTGTGGACTCATTATTCTGATTAGGGTGAACAAGTAATTTGCAATAGAATGTTTCTATTGATCTGAGAATTATCCTAAAAGTGTTGCAGTACTACCTCATTCTACTTTAATAGAATAAAACTTAAGCAGTTTCATATTCTTGTCCATTTTCCTGTCTAAAGGGGGACATTTACTAAGCAGTGATAAAAGTGGAGAAGTGAGCCAGTGGAGAGGTTGCCCATGGCAACCAATCAGCTGCTTTGTATATTTTTAAAGTATGCAAATTATGAACGTTACGTCAATGTTGATTGGTTGCAATGGGCAACTTCTCCACTGGCTCACTTCTACACTTTTATCACTGCTTAGTACATCTCCCCCTTAGAAGGTTCCTTCCAACCACGAGAACAACGAACCTGAACGAATCTATCCACAGTGCATCCCACACGAAGGTAAGATACCTCTGACCAGCGCACTACACATGTGCACGCCCACCGCCTGTCAATCAGTCTGCGATCGCATCCCAACAAGATGCGATCGCAGAAGAATCGCAAATTGCGGGTCGCGCATGTGCAGTGCGTTCGCAGCGCATGCAGTTATCCGATAATTGGCTGATCTGCGATTTTGAACCTGAAGCTGAATAAGACCCTTAAATGCATGTCTCTGTTACCAGTGTTACTAGGGGTGAATGTAAGCGACGTGTTTGAGCGCAAGTCGTTTTATGTGAATACGAGGAACAAAAGCTGAATAATATACATGAAATAACTGGAGTGATTATACTAAAAGCTGCAACTGCGCACATAGGAAGTTACTTACCTTTTACTGTGCGTCAGTGGCGTAACTTCCTCCCAGGTGCCCGGAGGCGAGGTAAATATTGGTACCCCCCTATGAATAGGAACCATGAGCAAAGAGCGTCACTTGTGCAATAAGGACGGGGTCTGTGCAAGGGGGGTAGATCAGACCTGATCGCTGTAGTGCGAATTCGCAAGGTAGGCGATTATCGAATGACTGCGCATGTTACGGATCTTAGTGCGCACACACGAGGCCAAACTGTGAAATAATTCAGCGTCTTTTTTATTGCTAGCCTTATGCAGGCTGATTGACAGGAAGCGGACGTTTGTGGGTGGTAACTGGACGTTATCTGGGAGTGTCAGAAAAAACGCAGGCGTTCCCAAGTGTTTTCAGGGCGGGTGTGTGACGTCAGCTCCGGCCCCGATCAGCCTAATTCTATCGCACTGTTGGAGTAAGTCCTGGGCTGCGCACACACTGCACAGACTGGAAAAATCATTAGATGCTGAGTGAGGTGCAAACGGATTTGCAGCTGACCGGCGTTTGCAAAGGTTTTTCGCACGACGTACGCAGACCTGCACGGGGCGGATTTTCACTCCATCTGGGCGGCACCAACCCGATCACAAACCTCTGCAAATTCGCAGAGGAGCGACCAGGTCTGAATTAGGCCCTGTGTGAGAAATGAGAATCAAGGGCAGTGTGCAGCGAATAACTTGTGCAGTGAGAACGGGGTCTGTGCAGCGGGAGGACTGAGAATCGGAAGCAGTGTGCAGCAGGACACTTGTGCAGTGAGGACGGGGTCTGTGCAGCGGGAGGACTGAGAATGGGGGGCAGTGTGCAGCGAATAACTTGTGCAGTGAGGACGGGGTCTGTGCAGTGGGAGGACTGAGAATGGGGGGCAGTGTGCAGCGAGTCACTTGTGCAGTGAGGACGGGGTCTGTGCAGCGGGAGGACTGAGAATAGGGGGCAGTGTGCAGCGAGTCACTTGTGCAGTGAGGACGGGGTCTGTGCAGTGGGAGGACTGAGAATGGGGCGCAGTGTGCAGCAAGTCACTTGTGCAGTGAGGACGGGGTCTGTGCAGTGGGAGGACTGAGAATGGGGGGCAGTGTGCAGCGAGTCACTTGTGCAGTGAGGACGGGGTCTGTGAAGTGGGAGGACTGAGAATGGGGGGCAGTGTGCAGCGAGTCACTTGTGCAGTGAGGACGGGGTCTGTGCAGCGGGAGGACTGAGAATAGGGGGCAGTGTGCAGCGAGTCACTTGTGCAGTGAGGACGGGGTCTGTGCAGCGGGAGGACTGAGAATGGGGGGCAGTGTGCAGCGAGTCACTTGTGCAGTGAGGACGGGGTCTGTGCAGTGGGAGGACTGAGAATGGGGGGCAGTGTGCAGCGAGTCACTTGTGCAGTGAGGACGGGGTCTGTGCAGCGGGAGGACTGAGAATAGGGGGCAGTGTGCAGCGAGTCACTTGTGCAGTGAGGACGGGGTCTGTGCAGTGGGAGGACTGAGAATGGGGCGCAGTGTGCAGCAAGTCACTTGTGCAGTGAGGACGGGGTCTGTGCAGTGGGAGGACTGAGAATGGGGGGCAGTGTGCAGCGAGTCACTTGTGCAGTGAGGACGGGGTCTGTGAAGTGGGAGGACTGAGAATGGGGGGCAGTGTGCAGCGAGTCACTTGTGCAGTGAGGACGGGGTCTGTGCAGCGGGAGGACTGAGAATAGGGGGCAGTGTGCAGCGAGTCACTTGTGCAGTGAGGACGGGGTCTGTGCAGCGGGAGGACTGAGAATGGGGGGCAGTGTGCAGCGAGTCACTTGTGCAGTGAGGACGGGGTCTGTGCAGTGGGAGGACTGAGAATGGGGGGCAGTGTGCAGCGAGTCACTTGTGCAGTGAGGACGGGGTCTGTGCAGCGGGAGGACTGAGAATAGGGGGCAGTGTGCAGCGAGTCACTTGTGCAGTGAGGACGGGGTCTGTGCAGCGGGAGGACTGAGAATGGGGGGCAGTGTGCAGCGAGTCACTTGTGCAGTGAGGACGGGGTCTGTGCAGCGGGAGGACTGAGAATGGGGGGCAGTGTGCAGCGTATAACTTGTGCAGTGAGGACGGGGTCTGTGCAGTGGGAGGACTGAGAATGGGGCGCAGTGTGCAGCAAGTCACTTGTGCAGTGAGGACGGGGTCTGTGCAGCGGGAGGACTGAGAATGGGGGGCAGTGTGCAGTGAGTCACTTGTGCAGTGAGGATGGGGTCTGTGCAGCGGGAGGACTGAGAATGGGGGGCAGTGTGCAGCGAGTCACTTGTGCAGTGAGGACGGGGTCTGTGAAGTGGGAGGACTGAGAATGGGGGGCAGTGTGCAGCGAGTCACTTGTGCAGTGAGGACGGGGTCTGTGCAGCGGGAGGACTGAGAATGGGGGGCAGTGTGCAGCGTATAACTTGTGCAGTGAGGACGGGGTCTGTGCAGTGGGAGGACTGAGAATGGGGCGCAGTGTGCAGCAAGTCACTTGTGCAGTGAGGACGGGGTCTGTGCAGCGGGAGGACTGAGAATGGGGGGCAGTGTGCAGTGAGTCACTTGTGCAGTGAGGACGGGGTCTGTGCAGTGGGAGGACTGAGAATGGGGCGCAGTGTGCAGCAAGTCACTTGTGCAGTGAGGACGGGGTCTGTGCAGCGGGAGGACTGAGAATGGGGGGCAGTGTGCAGCGAGTCACTTGTGCAGTGAGGACGGGGTCTGTGCAGTGGGAGGACTGAGAATGGGGCGCAGTGTGCAGCAAGTCACTTGTGCAGTGAGGACGGGGTCTGTGCAGCGGGAGGACTGAGAATGGGGGGCAGTGTGCAGCGAGTCACTTGTGCAGTGAGGACGGGGTCTGTGCAGCGGGAGGACTGAGAATGGGGGGCAGTGTGCAGCGAGTCACTTGTGCAGTGAGGACGGGGTCTGTGCAGTGGGAGGACTGAGAATGGGGCGCAGTGTGCAGCAAGTCACTTGTGCAGTGAGGACGGGGTCTGTGCAGCGGGAGGACTGAGAATGAGGGGCAGTGTGCAGTAAGTCACTTGTGCAGTGAGGACGGGGTATGTGAAGTGGGAGGACTGAGAATGGGGGGCAGTGTGCAGCGAGTAACTTGTGCAGTGAGGACGGGGTCTGTGCAGCGGGAGGACTGAGAATAGGGGGCAGTGTGCAGCGAGTCACTTGTGCAGTGAGGACGGGGTCTGTGCAGCGGGAGGACTGAGAATGGGGGGCAGTGTGCAGCGAGTCACTTGTGCAGTGAGGATGGGGTCTGTGAAGTGGGAGGACTGAGAATGGGGGGCAGTGTGCAGCGAGTCACTTGTGCAGTGAGGACGGGGTCTGTGCAGCGGGAGGACTGAGAATAGGGGGCAGTGTGCAGCGAGTCACTTGTGCAGTGAGGACGGGGTCTGTGCAGCGGGAGGACTGAGAATGGGGGGCAGTGTGCAGCGAGTCACTTGTGCAGTGAGGACGGGGTCTGTGCAGTGGGAGGACTGAGAATGGGGGGCAGTGTGCAGCGAGTCACTTGTGCAGTGAGGACGGGGTCTGTGCAGTGGGAGGACTGAGAATGGGGGGCAGTGTGCAGCGAGTCACTTGTGCAGTGAGGACGGGGTCTGTGAAGCGGGAGGACTGAGAATGGGGGGCAGTGTGCAGCGTATAACTTGTGTAGTGAGGACGGGGTCTGTGCAGCGGGAGGACTGAGAATGGGGGGCAGTGTGCAGCGAGTCACTTGTGCAGTGAGGACGGGGTCTGTGCAGCGGGAGGACTGAGAATAGGGGGCAGTGTGCAGCGAGTCACTTGTGCAGTGAGGACGGGGTCTGTGCAGCGGGAGGACTGAGAATGGGGGGCAGTGTGCAGCGAGTCACTTGTGCAGTGAGGACGGGGTCTGTGCAGTGGGAGGACTGAGAATGGGGGGCAGTGTGCAGCGAGTCACTTGTGCAGTGAGGACGGGGTCTGTGCAGTGGGAGGACTGAGAATGGGGGGCAGTGTGCAGCGAGTCACTTGTGCAGTGAGGACGGGGTCTGTGCAGTGGGAGGACTGAGAATGGGGGGCAGTGTGCAGCGAGTCACTTGTGCAGTGAGGACGGGGTCTGTGCAGTGGGAGGACTGAGAATGGGGGGCAGTGTGCAGCGAGTCACTTGTGCAGTGAGGACGGGGTCTGTGAAGCGGGAGGACTGAGAATGGGGGGCAGTGTGCAGCGTATAACTTGTGCAGTGAGGACGGGGTCTGTGCAGCGGGAGGACTGAGAATGGGGGGCAGTGTGCAGCGAGTCACTTGTGCAGTGAGGACGGGGTCTGTGCAGCGGGAGGACTGAGAATAGGGGGCAGTGTGCAGCGAGTCACTTGTGCAGTGAGGACGGGGTCTGTGCAGCGGGAGGACTGAGAATGGGGGGCAGTGTGCAGCGAGTCACTTGTGCAGTGAGGACGGGGTCTGTGCAGTGGGAGGACTGAGAATGGGGGGCAGTGTGCAGCGAGTCACTTGTGCAGTGAGGACGGGGTCTGTGCAGCGGGAGGACTGAGAATAGGGGGCAGTGTGCAGCGAGTCACTTGTGCAGTGAGGACGGGGTCTGTGCAGCGGGAGGACTGAGAATGGGGGGCAGTGTGCAGCGAGTCACTTGTGCAGTGAGGACGGGGTCTGTGCAGCGGGAGGACTGAGAATGGCGGGCAGTGTGCAGCGAGTCACTTGTGCAGTGAGGACGGGGTCTGTGCAGCGGGAGGACTGAGAATGGGGGGCAGTGTGCAGCGTATAACTTGTGCAGTGAGGACGGGGTCTGTGCAGTGGGAGGACTGAGAATGGGGCGCAGTGTGCAGCAAGTCACTTGTGCAGTGAGGACGGGGTCTGTGCAGCGGGAGGACTGAGAATGGGGGGCAGTGTGCAGTGAGTCACTTGTGCAGTGAGGACGGGGTCTGTGCAGTGGGAGGACTGAGAATGGGGCGCAGTGTGCAGCAAGTCACTTGTGCAGTGAGGACGGGGTCTGTGCAGCGGGAGGACTGAGAATGGGGGGCAGTGTGCAGCGAGTCACTTGTGCAGTGAGGACGGGGTCTGTGAAGTGGGAGGACTGAGAATGGGGGGCAGTGTGCAGCGAGTCACTTGTGCAGTGAGGACGGGGTCTGTGCAGCGGGAGGACTGAGAATGGGGGGCAGTGTGCAGCGTATAACTTGTGCAGTGAGGACGGGGTCTGTGCAGTGGGAGGACTGAGAATGGGGCGCAGTGTGCAGCAAGTCACTTGTGCAGTGAGGACGGGGTCTGTGCAGCGGGAGGACTGAGAATGGGGGGCAGTGTGCAGTGAGTCACTTGTGCAGTGAGGACGGGGTCTGTGCAGTGGGAGGACTGAGAATGGGGCGCAGTGTGCAGCAAGTCACTTGTGCAGTGAGGACGGGGTCTGTGCAGCGGGAGGACTGAGAATGGGGGGCAGTGTGCAGCGAGTCACTTGTGCAGTGAGGACGGGGTCTGTGCAGTGGGAGGACTGAGAATGGGGCGCAGTGTGCAGCGAGTCACTTGTGCAGTGAGGACGGGGTCTGTGCAGCGGGAGGACTGAGAATGGGGGGCAGTGTGCAGCAAGTCACTTGTGCAGTGAGGACGGGGTCTGTGCAGCGGGAGGACTGAGAATGGGGGGCAGTGTGCAGCGAGTCACTTGTGCAGTGAGGACGGGGTCTGTGCAGTGGGAGGACTGAGAATGGGGCGCAGTGTGCAGCAAGTCACTTGTGCAGTGAGGACGGGGTCTGTGCAGCGGGAGGACTGAGAATGAGGGGCAGTGTGCAGTGTCACTTGTGCAGTGAGGACGGGGTATGTGAAGTGGGAGGACTGAGAATGGGGGGCAGTGTGCAGCGAGTAACTTGTGCAGTGAGGACGGGGTCTGTGCAGCTGGAGGACTGAGAATAGGGGGCAGTGTGCAGCGAGTCACTTGTGCAGTGAGGACGGGGTCTGTGCAGCGGGAGGACTGAGAATGGGGGGCAGTGTGCAGCGAGTCACTTGTGCAGTGAGGACGGGGTCTGTGAAGTGGGAGGACTGAGAATGGGGGGCAGTGTGCAGCGAGTCACTTGTGCAGTGAGGACGGGGTCTGTGCAGCGGGAGGACTGAGAATGGGGGGCAGTGTGCAGCGAGTCACTTGTGCAGTGAGGACGGGGTCTGTGCAGCGGGAGGACTGAGAATGGGGGGCAGTGTGCAGCGTATAACTTGTGCAGTGAGGACGGGGTCTGTGCAGTGGGAGGACTGAGAATGGGGCGCAGTGTGCAGCAAGTCACTTGTGCAGTGAGGACGGGGTCTGTGCAGCGGGAGGACTGAGAATGGGGGACAGTGTGCAGTGAGTCACTTGTGCAGTGAGGACGGGGTCTGTGCAGTGGGAGGACTGAGAATGGGGCGCAGTGTGCAGCAAGTCACTTGTGCAGTGAGGACGGGGTCTGTGCAGCGGGAGGACTGAGAATGGGGGGCAGTGTGCAGCGAGTCACTTGTGCAGTGAGGACGGGGTCTGTGAAGTGGGAGGACTGAGAATGAGGGGCAGTGTGCAGTGAGTCACTTGTGCAGTGAGGACGGGGTCTGTGCAGTGGGAGGACTGAGAATGGGGCGCAGTGTGCAGCAAGTCACTTGTGCAGTGAGGACGGGGTCTATGCAGCGGGAGGACTGAGAATGAGGGGCAGTGTGCAGTGAGTCACTTGTGCAGTGAGGACGGGGTCTGTGAAGTGGGAGGACTGAGAATGGGGGGCAGTGTGCAGTGAGTCACTTTTGCAGTGAGGACGGGGTCTGTGCAGTGGGAGGACTGAGAATGGGGGGCAGTGTGCAGCGAGTCACTTGTGCAGTGAGGACCGGGTCTGTGCAGTGGGAGGACTGAGAATGGGGGGCAGTGTGCAGCGAGTCACTTGTGCAGTGAGGACGGGGTCTGTGCAGTGGGAGGACTGAGAATGGGGGGCAGTGTGCAGCGAGTCACTTGTGCAGTGAGGACGGGCTCTGTGCAGTGGGAGGACTGAGAATGGGGGGCAGTGTGCAGCGAGTCACTTGTGCAGTGAGGGCGGGGTCTGTGCAACATGAGGACTGAGAATGGGGGGCAGTGTGCAGCAAGTCACTTGTGCAGTGAGGACCGGGTCTGTGAAGCGGAAGGACTGAGAATGGGGGGCAGTGTGCAGCGAGTCACTTGTGCAGTGAGGGCGGGGTCTGTGCAGCGGGAGGACTGAGAATGGGGGGCAGTGTGCAGCGAGTCACTTGTGCAGTGAGGGCGGGGTCTGTGCAGCGGGAGGACTGAGAATGGGGGGCAGTGTGCAGCGAGTCACTTGTGCAGTGAGGGCGGGGTCTGTGCAGCGGGAGGACTGAGAATGGGGGGCAGTGTGCAGCGAGTCACTTGTGCAGTGAGGACGGGGTCTGTGCAGCGGGAGGACTGAGAATGAGGGGCAGTGTGCAGTGAGTCACTTGTGCAGTGAGGACGGGGTCTGTGCAGTGGGAGGACTGAGAATGGGGCGCAGTGTGCAGCAAGTCACTTGTGCAGTGAGGACGGGGTCTGTGCAGCGGGAGGACTGAGAATGAGGGGCAGTGTGCAGTGAGGACGGGGTCTGTGAAGTGGGAGGACTGAGAATGGGGGGCAGTGTGCAGCGAGTCACTTGTGCAGTGAGGACGGGGTCTGTGCAGTGGGAGGACTGAGAATGGGGGGCAGTGTGCAGCGAGTCACTTGTGCAGTGAGGACGGGGTCTGTGCAGTGGGAGGACTGAGAATGGGGGGCAGTGTGCAGCGAGTCACTTGTGCAGTGAGGACGGGGTCTGTGCAGTGGGAGGACTGAGAATGGGGGGCAGTGTGCAGCGAGTCACTTGTGCAGTGAGGACGGGGTCTGTGAAGCGGGAGGACTGAGAATGGGGGGCAGTGTGCAGCGTATAACTTGTGTAGTGAGGACGGGGTCTGTGCAGCGGGAGGACTGAGAATGGGGGGCAGTGTGCAGCGAGTCACTTGTGCAGTGAGGACGGGGTCTGTGCAGCGGGAGGACTGAGAATAGGGGGCAGTGTGCAGCGAGTCACTTGTGCAGTGAGGACGGGGTCTGTGCAGCGGGAGGACTGAGAATGGGGGGCAGTGTGCAGCGAGTCACTTGTGCAGTGAGGACGGGGTCTGTGCAGTGGGAGGACTGAGAATGGGGGGCAGTGTGCAGCGAGTCACTTGTGCAGTGAGGACGGGGTCTGTGCAGTGGGAGGACTGAGAATGGGGGGCAGTGTGCAGCGAGTCACTTGTGCAGTGAGGACGGGGTCTGTGCAGTGGGAGGACTGAGAATGGGGGGCAGTGTGCAGCGAGTCACTTGTGCAGTGAGGACGGGGTCTGTGCAGTGGGAGGACTGAGAATGGGGGGCAGTGTGCAGCGAGTCACTTGTGCAGTGAGGACGGGGTCTGTGAAGCGGGAGGACTGAGAATGGGGGGCAGTGTGCAGCGTATAACTTGTGCAGTGAGGACGGGGTCTGTGCAGCGGGAGGACTGAGAATGGGGGGCAGTGTGCAGCGAGTCACTTGTGCAGTGAGGACGGGGTCTGTGCAGCGGGAGGACTGAGAATAGGGGGCAGTGTGCAGCGAGTCACTTGTGCAGTGAGGACGGGGTCTGTGCAGCGGGAGGACTGAGAATGGGGGGCAGTGTGCAGCGAGTCACTTGTGCAGTGAGGACGGGGTCTGTGCAGTGGGAGGACTGAGAATGGGGGGCAGTGTGCAGCGAGTCACTTGTGCAGTGAGGACGGGGTCTGTGCAGCGGGAGGACTGAGAATAGGGGGCAGTGTGCAGCGAGTCACTTGTGCAGTGAGGACGGGGTCTGTGCAGCGGGAGGACTGAGAATGGGGGGCAGTGTGCAGCGAGTCACTTGTGCAGTGAGGACGGGGTCTGTGCAGCGGGAGGACTGAGAATGGCGGGCAGTGTGCAGCGAGTCACTTGTGCAGTGAGGACGGGGTCTGTGCAGCGGGAGGACTGAGAATGGGGGGCAGTGTGCAGCGTATAACTTGTGCAGTGAGGACGGGGTCTGTGCAGTGGGAGGACTGAGAATGGGGCGCAGTGTGCAGCAAGTCACTTGTGCAGTGAGGACGGGGTCTGTGCAGCGGGAGGACTGAGAATGGGGGGCAGTGTGCAGTGAGTCACTTGTGCAGTGAGGACGGGGTCTGTGCAGTGGGAGGACTGAGAATGGGGCGCAGTGTGCAGCAAGTCACTTGTGCAGTGAGGACGGGGTCTGTGCAGCGGGAGGACTGAGAATGGGGGGCAGTGTGCAGCGAGTCACTTGTGCAGTGAGGACGGGGTCTGTGAAGTGGGAGGACTGAGAATGGGGGGCAGTGTGCAGCGAGTCACTTGTGCAGTGAGGACGGGGTCTGTGCAGCGGGAGGACTGAGAATGGGGGGCAGTGTGCAGCGTATAACTTGTGCAGTGAGGACGGGGTCTGTGCAGTGGGAGGACTGAGAATGGGGCGCAGTGTGCAGCAAGTCACTTGTGCAGTGAGGACGGGGTCTGTGCAGCGGGAGGACTGAGAATGGGGGGCAGTGTGCAGTGAGTCACTTGTGCAGTGAGGACGGGGTCTGTGCAGTGGGAGGACTGAGAATGGGGCGCAGTGTGCAGCAAGTCACTTGTGCAGTGAGGACGGGGTCTGTGCAGCGGGAGGACTGAGAATGGGGGGCAGTGTGCAGCGAGTCACTTGTGCAGTGAGGACGGGGTCTGTGCAGTGGGAGGACTGAGAATGGGGCGCAGTGTGCAGCGAGTCACTTGTGCAGTGAGGACGGGGTCTGTGCAGCGGGAGGACTGAGAATGGGGGGCAGTGTGCAGCAAGTCACTTGTGCAGTGAGGACGGGGTCTGTGCAGCGGGAGGACTGAGAATGGGGGGCAGTGTGCAGCGAGTCACTTGTGCAGTGAGGACGGGGTCTGTGCAGTGGGAGGACTGAGAATGGGGCGCAGTGTGCAGCAAGTCACTTGTGCAGTGAGGACGGGGTCTGTGCAGCGGGAGGACTGAGAATGAGGGGCAGTGTGCAGTGTCACTTGTGCAGTGAGGACGGGGTATGTGAAGTGGGAGGACTGAGAATGGGGGGCAGTGTGCAGCGAGTAACTTGTGCAGTGAGGACGGGGTCTGTGCAGCTGGAGGACTGAGAATAGGGGGCAGTGTGCAGCGAGTCACTTGTGCAGTGAGGACGGGGTCTGTGCAGCGGGAGGACTGAGAATGGGGGGCAGTGTGCAGCGAGTCACTTGTGCAGTGAGGACGGGGTCTGTGAAGTGGGAGGACTGAGAATGGGGGGCAGTGTGCAGCGAGTCACTTGTGCAGTGAGGACGGGGTCTGTGCAGCGGGAGGACTGAGAATGGGGGGCAGTGTGCAGCGAGTCACTTGTGCAGTGAGGACGGGGTCTGTGCAGCGGGAGGACTGAGAATGGGGGGCAGTGTGCAGCGTATAACTTGTGCAGTGAGGACGGGGTCTGTGCAGTGGGAGGACTGAGAATGGGGCGCAGTGTGCAGCAAGTCACTTGTGCAGTGAGGACGGGGTCTGTGCAGCGGGAGGACTGAGAATGGGGGACAGTGTGCAGTGAGTCACTTGTGCAGTGAGGACGGGGTCTGTGCAGTGGGAGGACTGAGAATGGGGCGCAGTGTGCAGCAAGTCACTTGTGCAGTGAGGACGGGGTCTGTGCAGCGGGAGGACTGAGAATGGGGGGCAGTGTGCAGCGAGTCACTTGTGCAGTGAGGACGGGGTCTGTGAAGTGGGAGGACTGAGAATGAGGGGCAGTGTGCAGTGAGTCACTTGTGCAGTGAGGACGGGGTCTGTGCAGTGGGAGGACTGAGAATGGGGCGCAGTGTGCAGCAAGTCACTTGTGCAGTGAGGACGGGGTCTATGCAGCGGGAGGACTGAGAATGAGGGGCAGTGTGCAGTGAGTCACTTGTGCAGTGAGGACGGGGTCTGTGAAGTGGGAGGACTGAGAATGGGGGGCAGTGTGCAGTGAGTCACTTTTGCAGTGAGGACGGGGTCTGTGCAGTGGGAGGACTGAGAATGGGGGGCAGTGTGCAGCGAGTCACTTGTGCAGTGAGGACCGGGTCTGTGCAGTGGGAGGACTGAGAATGGGGGGCAGTGTGCAGCGAGTCACTTGTGCAGTGAGGACGGGGTCTGTGCAGTGGGAGGACTGAGAATGGGGGGCAGTGTGCAGCGAGTCACTTGTGCAGTGAGGACGGGCTCTGTGCAGTGGGAGGACTGAGAATGGGGGGCAGTGTGCAGCGAGTCACTTGTGCAGTGAGGGCGGGGTCTGTGCAACATGAGGACTGAGAATGGGGGGCAGTGTGCAGCAAGTCACTTGTGCAGTGAGGACCGGGTCTGTGAAGCGGAAGGACTGAGAATGGGGGGCAGTGTGCAGCGAGTCACTTGTGCAGTGAGGGCGGGGTCTGTGCAGCGGGAGGACTGAGAATGGGGGGCAGTGTGCAGCGAGTCACTTGTGCAGTGAGGGCGGGGTCTGTGCAGCGGGAGGACTGAGAATGGGGGGCAGTGTGCAGCGAGTCACTTGTGCAGTGAGGGCGGGGTCTGTGCAGCGGGAGGACTGAGAATGGGGGGCAGTGTGCAGCGAGTCACTTGTGCAGTGAGGACGGGGTCTGTGCAGCGGGAGGACTGAGAATGAGGGGCAGTGTGCAGTGAGTCACTTGTGCAGTGAGGACGGGGTCTGTGCAGTGGGAGGACTGAGAATGGGGCGCAGTGTGCAGCAAGTCACTTGTGCAGTGAGGACGGGGTCTGTGCAGCGGGAGGACTGAGAATGAGGGGCAGTGTGCAGTGAGTCACTTGTGCAGTGAGGACGGGGTCTGTGAAGTGGGAGGACTGAGAATGGGGGGCAGTGTGCAGCGAGTCACTTGTGCAGTGAGGACGGGGTCTGTGCAGTGGGAGGACTGAGAATGGGGGGCAGTGTGCAGCGAGTCACTTGTGCAGTGAGGACGGGGTCTGTGCAGTGGGAGGACTGAGAATGGGGGGCAGTGTGCAGCGAGTCACTTGTGCAGTGGGAACGGGGTCTGTGCAGCGGGAGGACTGAGAATGGGGGGCAGTGTGCAGTGAGTCACTTGTGCAGTGAGGACGGGGTCTGTGCAGCGGGAGGACTGAGAATGGGGGGCAGTGTGCAGCGAGTCACTTGTGCAGTGAGGACGGGGTCTGTGCAGCGGGAGGACTGAGAATGGGGGGCAGTGTGCAGCGAGTCACTTGTGCAGTGAGGACGGGGTCTGTGAAGTGGGAGGACTGAGAATGGGGGGCAGTGTGCAGCGAGTCACTTGTGCAGTGAGGACTGGGTCTGTGAAGTGGGAGGACTGAGAATGAAGGGCAGTGTGCAGCGAGTCACTTGTGCAGTGAGGACGGGGTCTGTGCAGCGGGAGGACTGAGAATGGGGGGCAGTGTGCAGCGAGTCACTTGTGCAGTGAGGACGTGGTCTGTGCAGTGGGAGGACTGAGAATGGGGGGCAGTGTGCAGCGAGTCACTTGTGCAGTGAGGACGGGGTCTGTGCAGCGGGAGGACTGAGAATGGGGGGCAGTGTGCAGCGAGTCACTTGTGCAGTGAGGACGGGGTCTGTGCAGTGGGAGGACTGAGAATTGGGGGCAGTGTGCAGCGAGTCACTTGTGCAGTGAGGGCGGGGTCTGTGCAGCGGGAGGACTGAGAATTGGGGAGAATATTATTAACTTGTGCAAGAAGGTTCAAATCTCTTTAAGGATTCAGTTCAATATATCTGTGACTGGCTGGGATGATGACTGGAATAGCAAAGGGGGTCATTCCGAGTTGTTCGCTCGCAAGCTGCTTTTAGCAGCATTGCACACGCTAAGCCGCCGCCTACTGGGAGTGAATCTTAGCATAGTAAAATTGCGAACGAAAGATTAGCAGAATTGCGAATAGACAGTTCTTAGCAGTTTCTGAGTAGCTCCAGACTTACTCTGCCATTGCGATCAGTTCAGTCAGTTTCGTTCCTGGTTTGACGTCACAAACACACCCAGCGTTCGCCCAGACACTCCTCCGTTTCTCCAGCCACTCCCGCGTTTTTCCCAGAAACGGTAGAGTTTTTTCGCACACACCCATAAAACGGCCAGATTCCGCCCAGAAACACCCACTTCCTGTCAATCACATTACGATCACCAGAACGAAGAAAAAACCTCGTAATGCCGTGAGTAAAATACCTAACTGCATAGCAAATTTACTTGGCGCAGTCGCACTGCGGACATTGCGCCTGTGCATTAGCGACTAATCGCTCCGTAGCGAGAAAAAAATAACGAGCGAACAACTCGGAATGACCCCCAATGTGCAGAAGATCCGGCTCTTGTCACCTCTATTACATCTCTGCAGATAATGCCGCCACTTGTTGAGCAAATTGGATGCTAATTAAAGTGAACTTTAAAAACAAAAAACAAACCACTCAGTAGGTTTTCAAAATGCCGGCTCCCACCTTCTTTTTGCCAAATGATAATAATAATGCCTTTATGATAGATTGGATAAAGCTCCAGTGCTAGCGAATATATATATATATATATATATATAGAGAGAGAGAGAGAGAGCACCCGCCCCGCCCGTGGCACCCCCTCTCCCGCCCCTCCCCCACCCGCAGCACCCCGCAACCGCCCCTCAACCACCCGCGGCACCCCCTCACCCGCCCTTCCCTCACCCATGGCACCCCTGCACCCTCCATCACCCACGGCACCCCCGCACCTGCCCCTCTCCTACCCCCCAGAACTCCCGCCCCTCCCCCGGCACCCCAAGACCCCCTCCCCCATCCGCGTCTCGCCCGCAGCCGCCACCCCCCCCAACCACAGCACCTACTAGGTGATTCATCGTGCCCTGCGTGCGATGTTCATGCCATCGCAAAGGGGTTACGGCCCCTTAACCATTGCACGCCCTTTGTCCGTGCAATATTTACCCACTCACACAATTATGACTGGAGGTAATAATCCATAGAATACAAATATTGCAAGGGCGTGCAAGAGTTAAAGGGGCGTAGCCCCTTGTGACGGTGTGAATAGCGCCCGTAGGGCGCGATGAAGCCCCTTGTGATGGTGTGAATAGCGCCCGTAGGGCGCGATGAATCACCTAGTATATATACTGTCTATAATCCATGGCCCTGGCACTCCATGTACAGAAACTTTTTCTGCTGCCGGTGCCCTCACAAAAGGATAAGTAGCAGAGGTTTTATTGCCAATTGGGGGTGATAACCTGGCCCGAAATCTATGAGACATGCGAGGGGGCGTGCTGCACTAATTGGGGGTCCACATCCTGGAAGGGAAGTTTTGACATCAAAATAACATCAAAAACGGATGTCGACCTTTTCATGCGTCGACCATTTCCAGGTCGACCTTTTGACCACGTCAACCTTGTGTATGTCGATCATTTGGAGTCCACCTAGACATTATCATCCTTCTGACGCAAGCGCTGTGTGATTTTGTAGCTAATTAGGTGCATGCGCAATTGTAAAAATATTTTTTCGATCCTTTTTTGTGATTTTTCAATGAACATAGATAAAACAGTACTTGCCTATGTGTCATAGTGAGTTATTACGGTACGCGCAGATCACACGTACAAGGCAGGATACACAGAAATCAGCTAATAATACCAAGTGTACTGTACATCAGACAGAAATAAACAGTGGCCCCCATTCCGAGTTGTTCGCTCGTTAGTGGTTTTCACAACGGAGCGATTTGTCGCAAACTGCGCATGCGCAATGTTCGCAGAGCGCATGCGCTTAGTTATTTTACTCAAAAGTTTGGTATTTTACTCACGGCATAACGAGGAATTTTCATCGTTCTGGTGATCGTAGTGTGATTGACAGGAAGTGGGTGTTTCTGGGCGGAAACTGGCCGTTTTATGGGTGTGTGTGAAAAAACGCTGCAGTTTCTGGGAAAAACGCAGGAGTGTCTGGAGAAACGGGGGAGTGTCTGGGCGAACGCTGGGTGTGTTTGTGACGTCAAACCAGGAACGAAACTGACTGAACTGATCTGATCGCAGTGTAGGAGTAAGTCTCGAGCTACTCAGAAACTGCTAAGAAGTGTCTATTCGCAATATTGCTAATCTTTCGTTCGCAATTTTGATAAGCTAAGATACACTCCCAGAGGGCGGCGGCTTAGCGTGTGCAATGTTGCTAAAAGCAGCTAGCGAGCGAACAACTCGGAATGAGGGCCAGTGTACGCTGTGGGTAAACTCCCTTATCCTTATTGCAAGTACAAAACAGGTCATAAATACTTAAAAGCATGATGTGACGTACCATGTAAAATGGAATTACTTGCAGGATATGACAGATGTGAAAAGGAACTACTTGAGGCGCAGAGGTAATAAGATACTGACATCAGTCAGTATAAACAGACGTCCAATGAGGAAGCCTCTGGGGTTTTATAATACCGGGATTGAAGCCATTTATTGCAAATTTGATCAAATGTAGACTCAGCCGTATATGAAAGGTACATGTATTTATCAGGAGACTGTGGAATTAGCAACAGATTTCCAAACCATAAAGTCATTGCTCCCTAAAGGTGTCATCCCGGACCTAGCTATAACCATCTTTGCCAGTGTGTAAAGACTGACAACACATTGGGTAGTACTGTATATTTATCGAGAACATCAGAATACACGGTTCCGGTATGAATGGTCGACCATGTTATGGTCGACAGTCATTAGGTCGACCACTATTGGTCGACATTGACATGGTCGACATGGACACATGGTCGACACATGAAAATGGTCGACCCATGAAAGGTCGACACATGAAAAGTTTGACATGATTTTAACTTTTTTTGGTGTCGTTTTTTGCGTAAAGTGACTGGGAACCCCAATTAGTGCACCGCGTCCCCTCGCATGACTCGCTTCGCTCGCCATGCTTCGGGCATGGTGACTTCGCTTCGCTCGGCACAGATTACCGTTCCAATCGTAGTCCACGTGGATCGTAAAGTATGGAAAAGTTCCCCAAAAGAAAAAAAAGTAAAAAAACTCATGTCGACCTTTTCATGTGTCGACCTTTCATGTGTCGACCATTTTCATGTGTCAACCATGTGTCCATGTCGACCATGTCAATGTCGACCAATAGTGGTCGACCTAATGACTGTCGACCATAACATGGTCGACCATGTGAACGGATACCAGACACACCCTGGACGTTAACACAGAAGAAGGACCTTCTGTACTAGCAATGGCCTGAGTTACATTACTCCAAAGAGCATTCCCACCATAAAGGCCAACAAGTACCCCTGGGTGATGTTGCATTTGGGACAGCTATCTGTAGCTCTCCCAGCAAATCGCATAAGTCTAATGGGTGTGAGGTAAGTTCTCTGCAGGATAAAAAGTTGTATTTGCTGGAAATAAGTGGTTACAGTAGAGACACTAAGGCAAGAGTCCATCAGTCACCACTCATGGAGCCTACGTCTGATTCCCATTTATCCCTAAGGCCAGGGTGGTCTTCACAATGATGGGCAGACAGAGAAAATAACACGTAGATGAGAATGTTCTACACGGACAGCAGCCCCCCAGAGAGGAGGATGTACATGAAGTATGGAAAGCCCACCCGACCCACAAGTGAAAAGAGTTTCCCACCCATCAGGTGTGTTTTGATCAGACGGGCAATCCCTGCATCATATTGTTATAGCTGCTTTAAGAACCTGGTCGCGCTATAATTTATCATTGATGCCCCTCACATTCTAGGTTAAGATTTTTAAGCCTCGGAGCAGAGCAGCAAACGCAACAGAATATCCCCTAATAATACAGACAGATCTCCCATGACAGCAGCAGTGGCTGGTATTCAATATGCGTTCCCAGTCTGGGAAAGAAAGGACCCCACACCCATACGCGGCAGATAGCAATACACATCGCAGCAAAGCAGAAGCCTCTATAACCCAATCTCACACAGAGTAATACAGTTTGTCACATCAAAGTGACCCCCCCCCCCCCCCCACCCATAAAATTACACCGCAATTGCCAAAATCCCCCCAGTCCATATACCAGGGGTGGGGAACCTCAGGCCCGCGGGCTGTATAAGGCCCGCACAGCCACTTGATCTGGCCCAGCCAGGCTCACCTAACCGTGGAGATGCCGGGCGCCTGCTGAGATTTTGTTACTAGCGGGCGCCTGGCTTCTTCCCCTCAGCAGCAGCTGGAGGCAGGAGCTCACTCCTGAGCTCTGGGTTCGGTCTCTGGCAGTGTGCGTGTATGGTTGTGCAGTGCTATGGGAGAGATGTCATGACATCTCTCCCAAAGTTCTGAGGAGCGGGCGGCAAAGCGGAGGGCAATGGTCTGGAAGCAGGAGCGGGACTGCTGAGTATTGTGTTTTTTTTTTCTTTTAATGTGTGTGTTAGCGGCGCTACTAGAGGGCATGTCTAATGGGGCATATTTAATGGGGCATATCTAATACAGCATAACAACCGACTGGGGGCATATCTAATGGGGCATAACAAGTGACTGGGGGCATATCTACTGGAGCATAACAACTGACTGGGGGTATATCTACTGGGGGCATAACTACTGATTGGGGGCATAACTACTGAATTGGGGCATATCTAGTGGGGCATAACTACTGGGGGCAGTCTAATTTTTAAGTTGATAATTTTTGTATGGCCCCCGAAGGATTTTATAAATATCCAAATGGCCCTTGGTACAAAAAAGGTTCCCCACCCCTGCCATATACCAACCCAACCGAGGCATACTTGGACCCCTGAACAAAAAAGAAGTTAAAACTAAAACAGAATCCCTAACTTAGCAATTACCGCGGGACCCATACAGACGCTGGTGGTCTCTCCGGCATATAGGAGGAACAGCAACTCAACTTGTAGCAATAAGAAAGTATGAGTGCGATACGTTTTACCGGTGGACGGGATGCCGGCTGTCAATGGGGCTAATTCAGACCTGACCGCTGCTGTACGTTTTCGCACAGCAGCGATCTGGTCTGAATTGCGCATGCGCCGGCGCTCTGCATGCCAGACAGCCGACGGCTGTCTCAGCCCTGCGATCGCCTCTGCCTGCGTTCGCTGGATGGGAGGGTATGGGCCAGCAGCGTTTGGTTGCCATTTTAGGGGCGCAGTCCGGGCAACTCAGGCATGCCCGGACCGTGCGGGGGGGCGGGACGCGGCAGACGCGTGATGTCACATGCAGCCACTGTGACCAGCACAGCGATGGGTAGCTGCGCGCTGGTAGGAAGCTTCTCTACAAGTACAAAAGCATTGCCGCTGTGCGATGCCTTTGTACTTCTGCGACGGGGCAGGGCCTGAGTATCTGATCGTAGTGGCTACGATCAACTCTGAATTAGGCCCAATATCCCGACAGCGGCATCCTGCCTGCCAGAATACTGCCAGCGGGGCGAGCACTAATAGTCCCCTTGCGGGCTTGCTGCGCTCGCCACAGGATCTATTCCCTGTTTATGGGTGTCGTGGAAATTAATGGGGGAGCGCTGATTGGCTTAGAGCATTGCTATGGCAGTGTCGGATCTCAGCCAGTCAGCTCTTCCCCATTTATTTCCGTGGCAGTGTCCATAAGTGACATTATTAGAAGCTATAGTAAATCTCCCCCTTAGTGTTCCTACAATGTACATATAACTTTTGGTGTTTCTGGGAAAGTCTGTAAAAAGGTGAAACGCGCTGTATGATCTCCTGCATTCTGTCCGGTGATTATGAGGCGAAACACGTTGTAAGACCTCCCGCATTCTGTTCGGTGATTATGAGGCAAAATGCGTTGTTTGACCTCCTGCATTCTGGCCAGTGATTATGAGGCGAAACGCCTTGTAGGACCTCCCGCATTCTGTCCCGTGATTATGAGGCGAAATGCATTGTATGACCTCCTGCATTCTGGCAGGTGATTATGAGGTGAAATGCGTAATATGATCTGCATTCTGGCCGGTGGTTTTGAGGTGAAATGCGTCATATGATCTGCATTCTGTCCGGTGATTATGAGGCGAAACACATTGTAGGACCTCATGCATTCTGTCTGGTGATTATGAGGCGAAATGCGTCATATGATCTCCTGCATTCTGGCCGGTGATTATGAGGTGAAATGCGTCATATGATCTCCCGCATTCTGTCCGGTGATTATGAGGCGAAATGCGTTGTTTGACCTCCTGCATTCTGGACAGTGATTATGAGGCGAAACGCATTGTATGACCTCCCGCATTCTGTCCGGTGATTATGAGGCGAAATGCATTGTATGACCTCCTGCATTCTGGCAGGTGATTATAAGGCGAAATGCGTAATATGATCTGCATTCTGGCCGGTGGTTATGAGGTGAAATGCGTCATATGATCTGCATTCTGTCCGGTGATTATGAGGCGAAACACATTGTAGGACCTCCTGCATTCTGGCCGGTGATTATGAGGCAAAATGCGTCGTATGATCTCCTGCATTCTGGCCAGTGGTTATGAGGCAAAACGCATTGTATTACCTCCTGCATTCTGGCCAGTGGTTATCGGATCAGATAAGCTTCCTCATCTTGTGTTTCTTGTGAGCATATATTAAAAGCACTATCTGCAAATGTTCGGTCTGCCGACAACCTGTCGCAGCAACACAGAGAAAGTAATTTGACCCTACAGAATAATAGGCATGCGGTTTCCAATTGGTTCTTTGAAGGCTCTAGGATACCGGCTGCATTAATACCAGGTAAGCCTTTTTTCTGAGAAATAGAAGTTACATGTACATTTGGCGTTATAAGATTCAGTACTGACCAAGCGCTCCCCTGGGCTGTTATTATTCTCGGCTTATGACTAGGCACCTAGAGGATAAGGCCAGCTCACCCATGTGCGTAACGTTCCCCTTGTTAATCTCTACATGAAACACAATCTCCCGCCAGTGTCTCATCACATCAGAGCTGGATCGCCCCTGGCTATTGTGAGTCACATACATCAGTAAATGTGTGGCCCATATGTACAGCCCATAAGGGATTTATGGCCATAAGACACGCAGCTGTTTTGCAGTTTTGCTTGTGTGGAGCAGGTCTTCTCCATCAGGCCCCCCTCCTCCATAACTGGTCACGGTGGCACCATATATCTGAGGATAAATTAAGAGCGATGGCGCATGTGCGGTGCCCTCTTTGCAGATACATCACTGGAAAGCTGGCGTCACCAGGGGAGTTTAGGAGGGCACCTACAGTGGTTGGCCCTGGATCCATAGCCTTGCACTGGCGAGAGATACACATCTGCCCTATCTAACTATATATCTATACACCATGTGATGGCACTAATAGTATTTGGGCAAATCCGCCACCTCACCCCCAAGCGCCATCTGCTGTATCTCTCCGACCTGGCCACACACAAGCGTTTATATGCCCAGCTGTTTGCCGGTAGGACTGTTTGTATTGCCACTGTGTAAGGGCACCTTCATTAGCCGACGGTACAGCAGTGCCCTTCTCATGGGGTCTACTTGCCACACAGTGGTGGCGGAACCTACAGATGGGTCCACGGTTATCTTGACTAGTTTTCTGCACCTAGGCACAACATGACTTATTAGCATAAACCCTTCATCTATTGTTCTCAGCTGCAATACAACACAGAGAACAATACATCAGGGGATTAAGTCATTACAGCAGGGGATTAAGTCCGACTGGCCAGTCTCAGTTAATCCTATTAAAGGTCAAGATAAATGTGGACCCATCTGTATAGCGTAACATTTCACTTGGAACTGGTCAGATGAGCGACTGAATTGATAGCTTGCATTATAGTGATTATTATATCTGCCCACAGAGTGACGGCCTCCATTCTGTGCAGGCTGCACGTACAGTTTCATAGATTATGAATTAGAGTAGAAACTGCACCATAATCATGGTAATAATGGACTACTTACTTTCATATAACCTTGATACCTGCTGTGTGAATGCTGGGCCATCGATGGAGGAGGTCCGATCTTTATCCACCATCGATGGCAGACACACAGCAATATTTGTTTTTACCCCTGTTGCACGGTACTTAGCTTTGCCCCCAACTTGGGCTTCTTAGCCACACAGCCTTCCATGTTTGGCCCGCAGCATTCCTGTTTCCCACAGCAGTGATGCCCATTGATGCTTTTCGATGGTTTCATGCATTCAATGTATGCACCCATCGATGGTGAACCATTTAATGCAGAGGTTCTCAAACTCGGTCCTCGGGAGCCCACACAGTGCATGTTTTGCAGGTAACCCAGCAGGTGCACAGGTGTATTAATTACTCACTGACACATTTTAAAAGGTCCACAGGTGGAGCTAATTATTTCACTTGTGATTCTGTGAGACCTGCAAAACATGCACTGTGTGGGCCCCCGAGGACCGAGATTGAGAACCTCTGATTTAATGGCTATCCCTAGCATTGCCATACCCAGTGGCTGACCCACAGCTCCTCCATGTGGCCGAGTTGAGAACTGCAGGTAATAGGTTCCCCTCCCGCCCCCTCCCCCAGATGGGTAATTTTGAAAAACTCTATCAGAGGTGGAAGAGGTCCATTTAGGGGACTATGGGGGTCATTCCGAGTTGATCGCTTGCTAGCAGTTTGTAGCAGCAGTGCAAACGTTAGGCCGCCTCCCACTGGGAGTGTATTTTAGCTTAGCAGAAGTGCGAACGAAAGGATCGCAGAGCGGCTACAAAAAAATATTGTGCAGTTTCTGAGTAGCTTCAGACCTACTCAGCGCTTACAATCACTTCAGACCATTCAGTTCCGGATTTGACGTAACAAACACGCCCTGCGTTCGGCCAGCCACGCCTGCATTTTTCCTGGCATGCCTGCGTTTTATCAAACACTCCCTGAAAACGGTCAGTTGACACCCAGAAACGCCCTCTTCCTGTCAATCACTCTGCGGCAGCCAGTGCGACTGAAAAGCTTTGCTAAACCTTGTGTGAAAATACATCGGCCGTTGTGAAAGTACGTCGCGCGTGCGCACTGCGCCGCATACGCATGCGCAGAAGTGCCGTTTTTTCCCTTAATCGCAGCGAACATTTTCAGCTAGCGATCAACTCGGAATGACCTCCTATGTATCAATAGGTCCCTGTTTGCGTAATAAGGTAACACTGATAAAAATCCTTCAATCTATGATACAGGAGTCGGAGGGCAGCGGAGGGATTTCCAGCTACCCTGGTCATGCCATCTCTGTGAGACAATGCACACGTTACTCCTACTGGGAGAAAAGTGCTATAAAATATAACATTATTATTATTATATTATTATTATTGACCAGTATATGCATTGAAACTGAAAAAAAGTGAAACTGGTCTAAAAATATTTAAATGATTTTAATAAAAAAAAAAAAATCTAAACTTTTTATTCCCCAAAAAATAAAGCTTTTTTTATTTTTATTTTCAAATGAATGTCATATGTTATCGCTGCATAGTAATGCCTTGTTGCAAAATGAGAACGATTGTCAAATCCCCATGGTTTCCTGGTAAGATGGCCCGTGTCAGACGTATATAAAATATTAGAACAAATAACAGACGATTCTGGTGTACATGAAACGTTACACCCTGTACCTCTGCCCTAATAGCTGTAGTGCCCCCTGACATGCATTGTGAAACACTCCCGTACTGATAAGCTAGCAATCTGTGACAGAAGCAGGGGGCGGTAACGAGGGCACCAGTGCACCACAGATATGGGTTACCTGTAAACCTAAAGCTGCAATTATTTATTATCCTGTGTACAAAGTCTACCTGGGCAATCTCAGCCCGCACTTGTGGACTCATATAGAAACCGGCGCGCATAAAACAGCTGCTGTAACCCATAGCAACCAATCATGGCCCTCATTCCGAGTTGTTCGCTCGCAAGCTACTTTTAGCAGCTTTGCACACGCTAAGCTGTCGCCTACTGGGAGTGAATCTTAGCTTATCAAAATTGCGACCGAAAGATTCGCAATATTGCGAAAAGACTTCTCTGTGCAGTTTCTGAGTAGCTCGAGACTTACTCTTCCAGTGCGATCAGTTCAGTGCTTGTCGTTCCTGGTTTGACGTCACAAACACACCCAGCGTTCGCCCAGACACTCCTCCGTTTCTCCAGCCACTCCCGCGTTTTTCCCAGAAACGGTAGCGTTTTTTCCGCACACTCCCATAAAACGGCCAGTTTCCGCCCAGAAACACCCACTTCCTGTCAATCACATTACGATCACCAGAACGAAGAAAAAACCTCGTAATGCCGTGAGTAAAATTCCTAACTGCATAGCAAATTTACTTGGCGCAGTCGCACTGCGGACATTGCGCATGCGCATTAGCGACTAATCGCTCCGTTGCGAGAAAAAAATAACGAGCGAACAACTCGGAATGACCCCCCATGTGAGATTTCCTTTTTCACAACTGTAAATATATACCAAAATGAGGAAACGTGGTTTAGTGTGTTACAATCACCTTCCTCCTGAGCTCTCCTTGCCATACATTTCCCATCACTACTTGCTGCTGACCACAGGATGTATGTAATGTGCACAGACCCCAATATTGCTGACGTCCTGCGGCGCTGTCAGTCACTTCTAAGAATAGTCTCCACAATCCCGTGTATGAGAGCCCGGCACAGAGGAAGCTCTGAGGAACATGTCTGGTGGGGTAACAATTACAGTAATACCTGGCGCGCTTACTCAGGCAACATTTACCAGTAACGCCACAAGTAATCCTCCAGTGTCCCCACCATACTACATTGCATGCAGAGCGTTTTTCTGCAGAGTGTTTTCCGTCAGAGCGATCCGATAGATTATTTATAGGTGTTTTCCTATTTAATAGTAACCACTAAAAGTATTATTGTGTTCTTGATGTCCTGCAAGTTCCTGTTTGGCGCCTGACCTGGAAAGAGGGGGTTAAACATGAGGTATCACGCAGGGCCTCTCGGTGCTCTTTGACCAGCCTTGAGATAAGAGGTGATAGTGTTTAGCCTTGACCTAGAGCAGAGGGAGAGATAGGACCAAGGTCTCTGTCGTCTAATCAGTGTCATCCTCTTCGTGTCACGGTCATGCCACAATCAAATAACAGTGCAACATTTTTAAGCATGAATCTTCTCCAGGCAGAAGCAGTTTCAGAAGATGTCGCATGTGCAGAATATACCGACCCACTGGCCGGTGTGCACAAAGCACCCTGCACCCCCAGTGGCAAACGCAGGATTTGCATGGGGGGGTTTCCAGAACTGGGAGGAGCCAAGCACGGGGGTGGGGACTGAGGTGACCCAGTATATGATGGGTCCGTAAAACTAGTGTCTGTGTGTATGTATGTATATATATATCTACACACATATATATACCGTATATACACCTCTCTCTCTCTCTCTCTCTCTCTCTCTCTCTATATATATATATATATATATATATACACATATACATAGCATATTAAACATGCATATATATACAGTACACATATATATACACACATGTATATATATCATATGTGTGTGTGTGTGTGTGTGTGTGTTTATATGTATGTATATACATGTGTATATATGTATGCACATGGATATATATGTACTATAATTAAAGTAAAGTAAACTTTTTGTAAGTACTTATAAGTACCACCAGGAAGACAGCAGGCATAATAATAGTCATGCAGGACAAAAAACGAAAAAACAAAAAAAACAAAAACAAATTTTTTTTTTTTTAGTGAGGGGGGTTTCTGGGTGCTCGGAAACCCCCCCTGCATGCGCCACTGACCCCTATGAGTGACGGCATGCATTTTTAATGCTGCAGGCAATTATACATTGTGCAGTTGGCCACAGCATCACGCAGAGTGTACAGACGGTGTAATGTATTGTGCCATCGCATCATGCTGTCGTTGGGTACACACTTCGCTTAGTAGAGTAAAGAGAAAACCAACTGTTAAACATCTCAGAACATTTGGATGCACGGCCTACATACACATACCAATAGAAAAAAGACACAAACAGAATGATAAATCAGTGACGGTACATCATGCTTGGCTATTGCCACGAAAGCAAAGGCTACAGATTGTGGAATCAAAGTGCCAAAATGTATGTCAAGTCAAGCAATGTTATGTTTAAAGAAACATGATAAGTCACAGAAAATCTGGAAGTTCATACACAGAACAGGTATGTGTCACTGGACATGCCAGCAGCTGGAGAAGTGTCTGAACCAGAAGCTACCAGCATGGACATTCAGCCACAGAAAAGGTTTTCTGCCAGACCAAATATTAGCAAGCCACCTAAATGATATGTGTTGGGATGTACCAACCTCTTGCGGTACATCCCGTCACCGCACCGATACTAATCAAATATTTACTAACATATGCGATTGGTATCGCAAAGGGCAGCTCTCCTGATAAGAGCTGCCCTTTGCGATGGCCGCCAGTCCCTGGGCTGCCGGGTTTATGACCTGAGAGTCCCTCTGTAAATGCAGAGTGACGCGGAGGCCGCAAGGGGTGCCGGGAGGGATCCAATCGGATCCCTCTAACAGCACTGAAGCTGAAAAAAGCCAATAAGCTTTTATAGGGTAATGCCAGCTTTTGCTTGCATTACTCTCCGCATCAGAAACCTGGCATCCAAGTCTTAGTTCATATGGGAAATGCGGTAAAATCCCCAAAATGGGGTCTATACTGCATTTTCCCATTAGTACATACCGTCCAAGATGAGGAATTCGCGAATATTGCAACCAGTGAACCTCAAGACACCCAGAAGCCGAAGTAAAAATATGATTCATATGAGTGGAAGTTCAAGATAGGCAAAGGGGCTTTGCAAGACAAGTGTGGAAGACATCAGGAATCGTAAGTGTGACAGCAGTCCTGAGTTTGTGAGTCAAGACACTTTTAGACCCTATAATTATATTTTCTTATTGCTGCAATCCATTGGAATAAGAAATGATGTTCCGCCCGGATTGTGCCAAGAATACATAGAGGGTCAGGGGCTCCAACAGGAGCCTCTCCCTGCGATGTGTAAAGTCAGGTGATTGCTAATACGATCACTTTACTTTGTGCTGCGGGACACTGGAGCAATCCTGCTATGCTTGGTCATCAGACTACGCATGTGCGAGTGGCTATTACCAGGGATGGTTCCTACTCTCTAGTCTCTCCAGCTCCAACTAGCTCCCTTCTGTCTCTCCAGCCTCCTAGCGGCTCTCCAGCCAGCCTGCTTCTGTCTCTCCAGTCCTGCAGTGTCTCCAGCTCCAGCCAGTCTCCTTCTGTTTCTCCAGTTGCAGCCAGCCTCCTTCTCTCTCCAGCTCTAACCAGCTCCCTTCTGTCTCTTCAGCCTCCTAGGGGCTTTCCATCTAGCCTGCTTCTGTTTCTCCAGCCCTGCAGTGTCTCCAGCTCCAGCCAACCTTCTTCTGTCTCTCCAGCTCCAGCCAGTCTCCTTCTCTCTCCAGCTCCAACCAGAACCCTTCTGTCTCTCCAGCCTCCTAGGAGCTCTCCATCAAGCCTGCTTCTGTCTCTTCAGCACTGCAGAGTCTCCAGCTCCAGCCACCCTTCTTCTGTATCTCCAGCTCCAGCCAGTCTCCTTCTCTCTCCAGCTCCAACCAGCACCCTTCTGTCTCTCCAGCCTCCTAGGGGCTTTCCATTTAGCCTGCTTCTGTCTCTCCAACACTGCAGTATCTCCAGCTCCAGCCAGCCTCCTTCTGTCTCTCCAGCCTCCTAGGGGCTCTCCAGCCAGCC
The DNA here is from genome assembly GCF_028390025.1 of Pseudophryne corroboree. Lineage (NCBI taxonomy): Eukaryota > Metazoa > Chordata > Amphibia > Anura > Myobatrachidae > Pseudophryne > Pseudophryne corroboree. Next base: position 495,351,898 of record NC_086450.1, read on the forward strand.
TGTTTTTGTCTCTCCAGCCCTGCCATGTCTCCAGCTGCATCCAATCTCCTTTTTTCTCTCCAGCTGCAGCCAGTCTCCTTCTCTCTCCAGCTCCCTTCTGTCTCTCCAGCCTCCTAGGGGCTCTCCAGCCAGCCTGCTTTTGTCTCTCCAGCCCAGCAGTGTCTCCAGCTCCATCCAACCTCCTTCTGTCTCTCCAACTGCAGCCAGTCTCCTTCTCTCTCCAGCTCCAGCCAGTCTCCTTCTCTCTCCAGCTCCCTTCTGTCTATCCAGCCTCCTAGGGACTCTCCAGCCAGCCTGCTTCTGTCTCTCCAGCACTGCAGTGTCTCCAGCTCCAGCCAACCTTCTTCTGTCTCTCCAGCTCCAGCCAGTCTCTTTCTGTTTCTCCAGTTGCAGCCAGCCTCCTTCTCTCTCCAGCTCTAACCAGTTCCTTTCTGTCTCTTCAGCCTCCTAGGGGCTTTCCATCCAGCCTGCTTCTGTTTCTCCAGCTCTGCAGTGTCTCCAGCTCCAGCCAACCTTCTTCTGTCTCTCCAGCTCCAGCCAGTCTCCTTCTCTCTCCAGCTCCAACCAGAACCCTTCTGTCTCTCCAGCCTCCTAGGAGCTCTCCATCAAGCCTGCTTCTGTCTCTTCAGCACTGCAGAGTCTCCAGCTCCAGCCACCCTTCTTCTGTCTCTCCAGCTCCAGCCAGTCTCCTACTCTCTCCAGCTCCAACCAGCACCCTTCTGTCTCTCCAGCCTCCTAGGGGCTTTCCATTTAGCCTGCTTCTGTCTCTCCAACACTGCAGTATCTCCAGCTCCAGCCAGCCTCCTTCTGTCTCTCCAGCCTCCTAGGGGCTCTCCAGCCAGCCTGCTTTTGTCTCTCCAGCCCTGCCATGTCTCCAGCTGCATCCAATCTCCTTTTTTCTCTCCAGCTGCAGCCAGTCTCCTTCTCTCTCCAGCTCCCTTCTGTCTCTCCAGCCTCCTAGGGGCTCTCCATCCAGCCTGCTTCTGTCTCTCCAGCACTGCAGTGTCTCCAGCTCCAGCCAACCTTCTTCTGTCTCTCCAGCTGCAACCAGTCTTCTTCTCTCTTCAGCTCCCTTCTGTCTCTCCAGCCTCCTAGGGGCTCGCCAGCCAGCCTGCTTCTGTCTCTCCAGCCCCAGCCAGCCCCCTTCTGTGTCTCCAGCTCCATCCCCGCAACCCTCCAACTCCTGCCCAGAGACACTTACTGTACCATCTTTTGTGTCATCTGGCTGCTTCTATTCTCCAACTGGCCCATTAATACTTGATGTGGCTCTGCAGCTGGCCGCCACGAGAGGTCAGCAGATTCGTAGCCAATTAGGAGCACTGCAGATGGGACTTGTGAGCTTCTCAGTGTCTTCAGAATCTGATCACCCGTCACCAACATACCGAAGCTGCCTTCGGGCTTTCCCTCTTCCGCTCTCTCACAGTGTGGCTCAGTGGTCAGCCAGCTGCTGTGCTGCAGCGGCCTGAGGACCCACAACTATGGAGTGAGCAGTGAAAAGTAAATGAAACCAAGGAGTTTGGCTACTGTTGATCTGTGGATTCAGTTGCATAATAATGAATGATCCTAGCCTGCAGTCTCTTACATGGGGGTAAATTTACTAAGGTTGGAGATTTTTAGAACTGGTGATGTTGCCCATGGCAACCAATCAGATTCTACTAACCATTTATCTAGCTGCTTCTAGCAGATAATAGATATAATCTGATTGGTTGCCATGGGCAACATCACCAGTTCTAAAAATCTCCCACCTTAGTAAATATACCCCATGGTGTGAAATCTTATTACACTATTACGTCATAGGTTTGCACTTTCACTTGATAACTGGAGCAATAAGTATTCAGACATTCTCAAGCTAATGATATATCTTTTTTTTTGTATGTGTTTTGAGTATAACAGGGGAGCTACAACCTTATTTTTTTTTTTAGGTCTGAGGGCCGTATTGAGAAATACTAGCCATTTGAATAAAATTTATTTTTACAGAATGTGGTGCAGAAAACCAAATTCTTCCAGCATTGTTAAAGAATTCCCAAGGAGTGAGAGTCGTGTACATTGATGGTGCACCTACAGAGCTGCATAACCATCCCATGTTGTAGGGGTGCGCAAGATATGAGTGAACTGTGGGCCTAATTCAGGCCTGATCGCAGCAGCAACATTTTTCTCTAATGGGCAAAAACCATGTGTAGTGCAGGTGGGGCAGATGTAACATGTGCAGAGAGAGTTACATTTGGGTGGGCTGTGTTCAAAATTATATCTAAATTGCAGTGTAAAAATAAAGCAGCCAGTATTTACCCTGCACAGAAACAATATAACTCACCCAAATCTAACTCTCCCTGCACGTTATATCTGCCCCCCAACCCCCTTGCAGTGCACATGGTTTGGCCCATTAGAGAAAGATTTTGCAGCTGCAATCAGGTCTGAATTAGGCCCAATGTACCTCCGACATAATACCCCCGTTTTAATGCTATAGAAACATACACCCCCACACCTCTCGTGTAACATATTCTCCCATATGCCTGTATGACTTGCCAGGTTTGCTCTGGAAAGTCTGGAAATCTATCTCCAGTCTGGAGGGCTAGCAATCCCAAATGGGCAGCGTCTGCAATGCACAGTGACAACGAAAGTGATGATTATATGATGAGTGCATGCCGCTGTCGCAGGGTGAGACTGGCACAGCCAGTTTATGAAGGACAGGACATGTCTCTCTGTGTCAGTCTGAACAAGCTGCTCTTTCCCAGAACTGGGATCTGAGGTAAGGCAGTGGCAGGTGCGAAGTAAAACATGACGGTGGCTGCCTCAGAGGGTGGGCAAGTGACATGATGTGGAGAGAGGGCAGAGATTAATCACTTATAATGATATAGTTATTATAGATAGCACTAAAGTGACATTATTATGTTTTGGGGCATTTTCTACCTTCGTATTATATGTTATGTCATCAATATATTTATTAATCTTACCATTTTTTATTTATCATGGTCATTATATTGCATGTTAGTCTCTAGAATGCTCCCAATATTGTATATTAGTCACTGTGGTGTTCCCTGTATTGTATACAGGTAACTAGAATGGTCCCTGTATTGTACAGTATATCGCTCACTGTAATGATCTTTGGAGGGAATTGAACAGTTTCTCCCTTCACCACTAGATGGCGCCCAATGGAGCAATTCAATTGTTGCTCCATTCAGGGGCGCCTAACCGGGGGGAGACGCATTTCAGCTTGCAGCCCCCCCCTGCTGGCGAGATGAAATGTGCAGAAAGTGACCTGTTTGAGCACCCTAGCGCACTTTTCACGTCGCGGTCAGCACTTTGGTCGGGTTTAGTCATTTTACTCAGCTAATCCCAGCCTGTCTGAATCGCCCTATTTGTAATGTGTAAAGGTTACTGTAATGCTCTCTGTATTGTATAGATGTCACTAGACTAGCCTTTGTCAGATGGGATTTGCAGAATTGCTGGATTTAGGGCAAAGTCAGCTGGGGTGTGGTATAGAAAATCTACAATGGTCTAGGTTGACATGCATTAGGTCGACACTGACGAAATGTCGACACAGGGAAAGGTCAACAGGTACGGGAAATGGTCGACACAAAAAGGTCGATACAACATTTTTAAACTTTCATGGTGTAGTTTTCACCGGCAGAGCACAGGGAACCCCGATTAGTGTACCGTGTCCCTTTGCGTGGAACGCGAGTGCCGTGCTGGAACACAAGTCGGTTTTGCAGTCATATTGTGTGTATTTTTTGTACTGTGCATGCCCCAGTGCCGCACGGATGCAGCAGGAGCGCTGGGACCACAAGGGAGCTGCCGCAGTCACCCCGCCGACACCCCGCCTACTATCGCACGCTGCCATGTTTATTTTCATCCAGTATAACACAACGCAGTCAGCGCCGACCCTCATACTTTCCCAGAATGCTTTGCACGATGACATCTGACGTCGTTATGCACCGCATTCTGGGAGCGGCCGCTGGAAGGACGGCCGGAGGAGCAGCACTGCATCTCTAGAGTTGGGTGTGTACGGTTGGGTGTATACATTTGTATTCTAATCCTATTAAAAATAGAAAGCGAAATTCAAAGAAACATGACTAGCCTGCCTTTAAATCATTGTGACTGATCCATTTCAATGTACTTAGTATTTAGAATGAGGTAACATTACATAACAGAAGAGCAGGGGTGTTTGCATAACACATAAAAAGCTCTGACTGCTCATTTGCATTTGGGAATACCAGCTATATTACTTATATTCGAAGTGCAGATTAGCACACACACTCACACTCTCTCTATAGAGGGGCTCTACCTAGAGTAACATGTGTAAGGAGCTCAACCCAGCGTAACATGTGTAACGGGCCCTACCTGGCATAACGTGTGTAAGGGGCTCTACCTGGCATAATGTGTGTAAGGGGGTTTTCCTGGTGTAACATGTATAAGGGGCTCTACCTGGCATAACGTGTGTAAGGGGCTCTACCTGGCATAATGTGTGTAAGGGGTTTTTCCTGGTGTAACATGTATAAGGGGCTCTACCTGGTGTAATGTGTGTAAGGGGCTCTACCTGGCGTAATGTGTGTAAGGGGGTTTTCCTGGTGTAACATGTATAAGGGGCTCTACCTGGCATAACGTGTGTAAGGGGCTCTACCTGGCATAATGTGTGTAAGGGTTTTTTCCTGGTGTAACATGTATAAGAGGCTCTACCTGGTGTAATGCGTGTAAGGGGCTGTACCTGGCATAATGTGTGTAAGGGGTTTTTCCTGGTGTAACATGTATAAGGGACTCTGCTCTATTGTGGTGTAATGTGTATAAGGGGCTCTAACGTGGCATAATGTGTATAAGGGGTACTACTGTGTGGTGTAATGTGGCTGACAGACACTACTGTGTGGTGTAATGTGAATTGGTACTATTTTGTGGTCACGCCCATACAGCGCGCATTGTCCCTGTTTTGAATAGTGTGAGAGCACCAAAGGATACGTTTGCCCTGGGTGCCACAATGTGTAGAATCGGCCCTTGTACGCAGCTAGGGCTCATGCTGAGTTGTATGTAACTGTCACATCTCCATTTGTGGCTGATGGGGCAAAAATGGGTGGTAACAGTGTGATTAAAGGTAAGCTGGGTTCAATGCTGGCGTTTCACCACTGATAAAGTCTCTGATTTAGGTGGTGAAACTTGTCAGAGGTCCCCCTTGCTAGTCATTAGTACTGCACACCGACCCCCTGGTGCTCAGCCAGAGCCGTGCATTACAGCGGCAGCATTTGTATCAGACGCTGGTTTGGGATAGGAGCGCTGCGGTCTGGAGCGGCTAAGGACGGTCTTCTGCCGGATGGCCCCGCCGCAGGTCTGTGAGATCTGAGATACTTCACATAAGCCGGAGTGTCTGGTAATGGTCCCACTTTATACACGGCTATATATCAGACCTGTCAAACTTGTCTGGGACTTGTAGTTCCACAAACAGTGGTCTTACTATCTAATACTGTGTGCAAGTTATTTCTCACAACCAATACTGGGATCCGTACAAAGGGACTTATGATTGAGTGATACCAGCAAATTGGAACGTGTTACATGCATTTTTATAGTCTAATAGCCATATGGTTACATGTTAATAATTACTATCTCCTATATATTTGCCCAGATCTGTGACTCTGTGACTCATTTCCAAACGCTGGGCGGAGTCACAATGCTGGGCGGAGTCAGAGTCATAGATTTGGGAGGGTGGGTGGATGCAGGGCATGATCCCTTAACTTACTGGTGAGTGGTGAATACATTAAATATCGTTGATGATAAGCAGACGCGCCTAAGACGCAGAGGTCACGCTCCCTGCCTGACCACACGCTGCTGCGTCTATTTCCGTCCTGACCCGCGCACCCGCCCCTCCGCCACCCGCAGCAACCCCACACCTCATTTTGCACTTCAGGAATAGCTCCCGGCCAGAGCAGCTTTTGTGTGCTGGCCGGGAGCTACTCGTCACTGCCCGGGTCGCAGCCGCTGCGGCCCACCCCCTGCACGGTCCGGCCACGCCTACGTTGGCCGGACCACTCCCACAAAGCGTGCCGCCCCCTCCCGCCCAGCAACTGCCTGTCAATCGGGCAGAGGCGATCGCTAGGCAACGATAGCCGTCGGCTGTCAGCCATGCACCGGCGCACTGCGAAGAACTGCAGCGAGCAATCAGGTCAGAATGACCCCCATAGGGCGCAATGAATCACCTAGTTTTATATAAGCTGTTTTACTTATATTGCTATTAAATTGGTATTATTCCACTTATTCACCACAAAACAAATCACATTAGAACCAGACGCTCCAATACTTTTTCTTTATATCTATAAGGATATTTATATATGTTTTATTAGTGCAGAGGTATTTTTTCTTCTTTTTCTTTTTTCCCCCCAAGTCCTAAGGTGTCAAATGTGTACGTGCCAGAGGTAATATTTATAGGTGCAAAATGTACGGTATCATTAACTTACAGTAATGTTCCTCTGCGTCAGCCTTATAGACAAGCACCGAGCATGTAGCCTGCCTCATTTGGGTGGGTAACTGTTTACGCGGATAACGGGCGACTATTCACGGGGTGTTAAAGGATTAGTGCGCAGGAGAGTGTTGTGTGTTTATAGGGTAGGGCCGGGGGCGGATTCAGTGTCAGCTTCCACACGCTGGCAGGATGGAAAGGAATGTGTATATGTGCGGCTTGCACTAGGTGTGTGGGGAACGCTCACCAGCAAAGTGCAACGTGAGGCCACAATCAGCAACGGGAAAAAGATAAGGACAGCTGAAAAAAAGCAAATAAAGGATGGAAGGGATTCTTTAGGGAGGGTCCATGCCAGGCCGCATTCAGAAGCAACCAATTAGATTCCAGCTATTATCTGCAAGAAGGGGCTAGATAGATGATATGTAGAATCTGATTGGTTGCTAATGGCGTGACACTGTTCTTCAGCAATGTGAGAAGTGTATCAAAATGAAAGGTAACAATATAAAGCTGTGTGTATGATAAGAATGCTAGAACTTATTGTGACAAAACGACATGGACCTGGACTGAGAACCTCCTTATTCATCACTTGATTCTCACAGTATAATCCTTGGCCAGTCTAGGTCTTGTGGTAAGAAGGATTGTGTCTCACCACAATTGCCCACATTCTGGTGGTATTAGCTGACTCCAAGGGAGAAGAAAACAAGGCCTGCACATTCTGCACCTGCAGTTAAGGTTTATAATTCCAGGCTTTCTGAATTGCAAACATGCAACTGGAGAAACAGAGGTCCAGGTTTTCCAGCTCACCCAGAGACAGCAGGATGTCAGGTGCAGGAGAGGGGTTGAAAACTCCCAAACACCAATAGGTCATTGTGCTGATGCCTATTAGGGGCCAGTGAGCAGGGATCAGTTTGCAGCGCCAGGGACTATGGACATTGGCTGTGCCAGGAGAGCATGGCATGTGTGTGGCTTCAAGCCACTGCAACAGAATGACTATTGAGCACGGGAAATGCTAGGACCTTTTATGTTCATTTTTTTATTTTCTGTATGTACCTGAGTATGCTGCTCTACAGTGTCTGATGCCAGTAAAGACACTGTGGTTGTAACCGGAAAACCTGCCTGCGACTTCATTTTTCAGTACCCGTGTTACAGTATCTACAACAGCGCACAAGTGTATCATGTGTACTCAGTACTGTAAGTAAGGCAGTACGGTGCCTTATTTGAGAGAATGCCGCCGCCGGGGACCGGATGAGCAGTGAGGGGCAGGAGAGGCGCGCGCTGCACTCTCCTCCCCTCACACAGAGCACAGCAGCGGTGAGTGGTGAGCTTGATGTGTAGCTTGCAATGTGTCCATATAGTAGGGATGGCCATCGGTGGGTTATCGATCGATATTCACCATCGATGGTAACATTGATGGATAAGCTCGATGGTGTAAAACCATCTGGAAGGGATCCATCAATGGTTTCCCCATCGATGGTCACACCTTCATTTCTGTATAATGAAATACGGGCCAATCAGGGCCTGGGGGTATGGCTTTGTGGGTGTCAGGGGGTGGGGATAAGCTCTGTGCCCTGACACTGAGATGAAAAAAATATATATATTCGGTAGCAGTGAACCACCGATAGCGGGAAACCATCTGGTTCTCCCCCATTGATGGTAAAAGTATTTGACATCGGTCATCGACCATCGATGATTTCGAATCATCGATGGTCGATGGCCATCCCTCCTGTATAGCAGGCACTGGGGGGCATATGTGTATCTGGCACTGTTAGGGCATATCTGGCACTGGGGGCATATGTGTATCTGACACGGGGGGGGGGGGGGTATATTTGTATCTGGCACTGTGGGGGCATATCTGGCACCGTGAGGACATAGGTGTATCTGGTACTGTGGGGGCATATGTGTATCTGGCACCATGGGGGCATAGGTGTATCTGGCACTGTGGGGTCATATGTGTATCTGGCACCATGGGGGCATAGGTGTATCTGGCACTGTGGGGTCATATGTGTATCTGGCACTGCACTATTGGGGTTATATGTGTATCTGGCCCCCCATATGGGTATCATGCCCTCATTTTAATTGGCCACGCCCCGTGTGGCATGTAGCCACACCCATTTATTGGCCGAAGTTGCGCGCAAACAGTACCACTAAGAAATTTTTTCTACTTGCACCACTGTGTGTACTGTTATTTCCAGTTATTAGGTATATATTGCCCTTGCTATCACCTGCAATATGGTATGTATTGGAGATATAAAGACCATTGCCATACTGTGTGACTATAGCAGGACAGCAGAAGCCATAGTGTGTGACAGGAGGGAGAGCCAGGCAGCTGTGCTAGATCATTACCATATGTATCACATATGTGAGTCCATTGTGTGAGGTGTGATAGGTGTTGCTGGTAATGTAGTCAGAACAATGACTGAGTGACTGGTAAAATAGCTGCCAGCCCAAATTATTTATCTAGGTCATCAGGTCATCTGGGAGGTAATTAGTTCAGATCTCCCAGAGTATGTACAATGGTTCTCCACAGCACTATACTGGCTGACACAGCATTTGGCCGGAATATAGTGAGTCGTGACCCAACTCCCTGAGCAGACTTTTTGGCACGAGAGGGGATCTACCAGTCAGGTATATAAGGAGAGCAGATCTCAAAGGAGGAGATTCTATGGTGGATTCTGTGAACCAGACATCAGCAGGAAACCCTCTGAGCTGGGAATCGCTGTGCCACCAGAGGAAACCCTACCAGGACAGGGCCAGTGTGAGCCAGTACCCCAGGCTAGGGGATACAGAACTGTTTGGCAAACAGTAGTGGTAAGGATGAAGATTACTGATATTTGTGGATGCTGACTGCAAGAGGCTGCTGGAGGATACATGCTACCAATTACCCTGAACCATGGAAACATCTTATGGTGTTGTGCTCTCATAATAAATACTTACATTTGATATATTGTGCTCTGCCGAGTGAATTGAATCCCACCGAGGGTAACCACCGTCCCAGCTAAGCGTGGTATCCCCACACTTATAAATATAACTCACTAGGAGGAAGAAAATTACCTTTGTCTTACTGGCTGGCTCGCCAATTCCTGTGGTGACGATCAGGGGGATGTGCTCATAGGAAGAAGAATAAAGAAACATGGCGGCTGCTGCGGAACACGCATGAAATTGCTATGCGCATACCCGGAAAACAGACTCATGCGTGACTCTGGCACTCGCACCTGCCCCTAGACAGAGCCACAGGTGTCTCAGGGCAAGTTGCACTGTTAACGGAGAAAGCTGCTAACTTACAGGCAAGGCTGCCAGTCTAGTCAAAAGAGCTGCCAATCTATAAGCAAGAGCTTCATAACTGATAGAGCTAGCTGCCAGGCCATCAGAGGAAATTATCAGTACAAGAGCAGAAACTGTCACTGACAGAGAGGAAGCTGCCAGTGATCCCGTTTAAGCTTCTAGAGGAGCAGAAGAAGACCAGATCCAGCCCATAGGAACAGAGGGTCTAAGTCCAGCACAGAGGAGCAGAGGTAGTCCAAGTCCAGTCAATAGGAACAGAGGGAGTCCAAGTCCAAGTCCATCTTAGAGGAGCAGAGGAAGTCCGGGTCCAGCCTAGAGAAGCAGAGAGAGTGCGGGTCAAGCCCAGAGGAGCAGAGGTAGTCCAAGTCCAGTCCATAGGAACAGAAGGAGTCCAAGACCATCTTAGAGGAGCAGAGGAAGTCCGGATCCAGCCCAGAGGAGCAGAGGGAGTCTAAGTCCAGCCCAGAGGAGTAAAGGGAGTCTAGGTCAAGCCCGTTGAAGAGAAAGTATCTCTTACAAATCGCCAATTGCTCCTAGAACTTGGTGTATTGCCCACCACATAATCTTCTTCATATTACTAGTACTGGGATGACAACTCCCATTATCATTGATTCCAGCATTTATCTTATGTTCAAAGTTATTGTAGTTTGAAGTTGCTACCATTCTCCTTATTGTGTTGTTACTTATTGCTTCCTCTTCTTCTCAGGCCCTTTGGTGGTGGAAAATGCACATTTGCCATTAGTGTTAGATTCCTCTCCCTATTTATGCTTCATATTCAGTCTCTTCTCTGAGGTTGTACGTCCAAAGGGCAATTGATAGTTATATCCCTTTATACTACCTCCTTGACCCGTGATGTTAGCAAATAGTAGATGAGTACTGCATACCTACCAACATTTTAATTTTGGCCTTCAGGACATCTCAAGCTGACTAGTGCCGCTAAACCATGCCCCCTGTTGTATGACATTTTGGGGCGGCACGTCCCCATTTTTCTGTAAGGCGGGGGAGACCCGTCACTCCCGCAGGTTGGTCTGCCCCCAGTCTCTCCAGGTGCTAAAGGAACACTGCATGCATGCACGTGGCAATCCATTCACCACACTGCAGCGGTGACCTCCACGGGCAATGCGGCTCACCGGTGGAACATCGGAACAGTAACAGAAAAGTGGGACTGTTCCGCTGAAATCAGGATGGTTGGAAGATTTGATAATGTGATGCAGTCACATTCTTCATATTCATATTCAGAGTCATACAAGGTGTCTTGGGAGTCGTACAAGGTGTCTTGGGAGTCATAGACGGTGTCTTAACTGTGATTGTGTATATACATTCATTCATTATGCCAAGTAGCGTCTAGGGGTCCGATTCATAGTTCTACAGTGCTGCACAGCAGTAGAGAAGCTGCAGGAGACTTCTGAGAAAGTCTTCTGACGGCTTCACAGATCCAAGTGCCGCATCCGAAGATGCAACATCGGATCACCATCACGATCATCGGTGGAAAATCCGAGCCCAGCAAATTTTCAGGTTATAGAGTTTAGCACTTGTTTTCATCACCTTAAATGCCTTCTGATATATTATCTTATTACTCCAGTTAAGGGTAATGTGTGGCCCTTTTAAAGGGAAGAGGACCAACATGTGGCGCTTAGTGTATCAGGTTACCCATCACTGCTTTAAAAAAAGAAATAAAACAATATTAAAACTTATCGGGTTCTTTGCAGGGTCAGTGAGGGTCACAAGAAACTAGAGGCATCCCTCCCCTCGGACTGCACCCACGGGCTCTGTGATCACCCCCCTCATGCTTCATGAGAGTGGCGGCTGGTAGAGGAGGGAGATGCCCATGTGCCCCAGCCCCCCCCCCCCCCCCCCCGGATAATTTGGGAATGTGGCACTGGGCTTACACGGATGATGCAGCATCAGGTAAGACTGGCGCAGACCTCCAGCGTTTAATGTAAGCTATTATACGTGACCCCTCTTCCCCATAGTCAGCCAATGATGAAACAGGTATGTTTAACGTAAATTCATAGAGCGTCCAGCTCGGGGTCACCAGGAAGAGTAGCAACATGAAAAGAGCGACACGATGTCGCATATGCAGTATACTGTATGTCGGCATGTCCCATATGCAGTATATGTCGGCATGCCCGATATGCTGGTGCTTTAAATGTTGTTTTTACATCTTCACATAACCTAACAATAACTGAGGGGTCTATGGGCCTAATTCAGACCTGATCGCAACAGCAAATTTGTTAGCTAATGGGCAAAACCATGTGCACTGCAGGTGGGGTAGATGTAACATGTGCAGAGAGCGTTAGATTTGGGTAGGGTGTGTTCAAACTGAAATCTAAATTGCAATGTAAAAATAAAGCAGCCAGTATTTACCCTGCACAGAAACAATACAACCCACCCAAATCTAACTCTCTCTGCACATGTTACATCTGCCCCACCTGCACTGCACATGGTTTTATCCATTAGCTAACAAATTTGCTGCTACGGTCAACTCTGAATTACCCCCATAGTACTAAGCCTTGGAGGGAGATAAAGTACCAGCCAATCAGCTCCTTACTGCCATGTTACAGGCTATGTTAAGAGCTGGTTGGCTGGTATTTTGGGTTTATTTACTAAGCCTTGGAGAGTGATAAAGTGGAGAGAGATAAAAGATCTAATTCAGACCTGATCACTGCTGTGCGAAATCGCTCAGCGGACGACTATTGAATGACTGCGCAAGCGTACAGATCGTAACGCACAGGCGCAAGGTCAAACTGCGAAAAAATCCTGCGTTTTTTTTATCACTAGTTGATGGACAGGAAGCGGGCGTTTTTGTTTTTTTTTTGGGGGGGGGGGTAATTGCCCGGTTTTGGGAGCGTCAGGAAAAGCGCAGGCGTTCCCAAGTGGTTTCAGGACGGGTGTGTGACGTCAGCCCCGGCCCCGATCAGCCTGTTTGTATCGTACTGTAGGAGTAATTCCTGGGCTACGCACAGCCTGGAAAAAATCATTAGATGGTGAGTGATTTGTGAACGGATTTGCAGCTGACCGGCGTTTGCAAAGCTTTTCACACGGCGTACGCAGACCTGCACGGGGCGGATTTTCTCTCTGTCTGGGCGGCGACTATCTGATCGCAGATCTCTGCAAATTTACAGAGGAGCGACCAGGTCTGCACTAGGCCCAAAGTACCAGCCAATCAGCTCCTAATTGTCATTTTTCACACACAGCCTGTGACAGGACAGTTAGGCGCTGACTTGCTGGTGGTACTTTATCTCCATCCAGGGCTTAGTAAATAGACCCCTTAGACTAGGGGTGGGCAACATGCGGCCCGCGGGCCGCATGCGGCCCGCGAACCGAACCTGCCTGGCCCGCTGTCCCCCACCAGTGTGCAATGACAAGCGGCCCGACTGGCTGAGCCGCTTGTCATTGCGCTATAGCAGCTCCGGGAGACGCGGCGCCGCTGAGGAAATCCCGGTCACGTCACAGGGGCTGCTGGCCGGGATTTCCCTTCCGACCTCTTAGGTGCTGGGCAGCGCAGGGGGCGGAGCCATCTCAAGAAGAGTGTGCCTGTGCAGCAACAGCGGATCTCTCCAGCGGGCAGCGGGAGCTGAGCTCTGATGAAGTCACCGTCACTCTCTATGCCGCCCGCGTCTTGCCGCTCACCTCTCACCCCCTGCCACTCACCATTTGCCGGTCGCTGCTCACCACTCACTACTCGCCACCTGCCGCTCACCTCTCACCGCCTGCTGGCCGCCGCTCACCGCTCACCACCCTCCACACGCCAGCCATCATGCAGAACAGAGAGATTTGGTACAGTTGCCACTTCTGAGATACCAACTACAGTACCTGGACCCACTCAGTGGAGAGGGATCTGGAGAACAAACCGTCAACTGTGATCGGTTCAAGGCTGCTTATTTGTTGAAAAGGGAACATAAGGTACATATTAATATGACTGCCGACACCTTGCTGTTTTCCCAGCTTTTATTTATGATTTTCTTACATTTATCTCCAAAGGTTTAGGGTTCTATTTAAAAAAGAAATGCAAAATACTTATTTTTATTTTTGCCGTTAAGGTCTGTACTGTGGTGTGCCGTGTGTAAGCAACTGTACTGTGGTATAAGCGGCTCTACTGGGTTGTAACGTGTATAAGTAGCTCCACCCCCTCAGGTTACACTGAGCATCCCAACAACAGGCGTGCAGTTTACAGTGCAGCATGACCAGTGAACACCCCCTCCCCCTGATGGAGCATGAGCCGCAGGCAATACTGCCAGATCCCCCTGCTGCCGCAGCCTCCGGAGTTTACAGTGTGCTGCGGGCTGTAATACCAGACCCCCTTTCCCATCTCCATGCCGCCACTGCAGTTTAAAGCCGTCCTCCCGATCTTGAGCTAGTGACCCGCAGGCTGTAACGCCCGATCCCCCCCGCAGCCGCAGGAGTTTACTGTGAGGCTGAGCCGCAATGCTTGGGCCCACTCCCGTCTCACTGCCAGCGCAGCATCTTAAAGTCCAACCCACCCCAAAGCTTACAGTGACCTGCGGGCTGTAATGCCCCCCCCCCCGCCCCCACTCCTCCCTGCCACTGCCATAACTTAAAGTCTACCCCCACCAAAGCTGACAGAGAGCCGTGGCTGTAACACCCGATTCTCCCCCTCCCCTCAAAGTTGTGTGTAAAAGAAGGACCCTGCCTGCCGTAATGTGTAAAAGAGGGCTCTACCTGGCGAAATGTGTGATAGGGGCTCTACCTGGCGAAATGTGTGATAGGGGCTCTACCTGGCGAAATGTGTGATAGGGGCTCTACCTAGAGAAATGTGTGTAAGTGGCGCTACTGTGCAGCGTAATTTGAATAATAGAGACTATTGTGCAGCCTAATATGAATCTGTATTATTTTGTGGCCACGCCCCTTCCCCATGAAGCCACACCCCTATATGTTTGGTGCATGCCTATGGCGGCCCTCGAGTACTCATTGGAAAGTGTTAAGTGGCCCCTCAGCTGAAATAATTGCCCACCCCTGCCTTAGACACTTAAGGGGGGTACACACGGAGAGATCCGTGCTTAAAATCTAAGCAATCTTGCTAGATTGCTTAGATTTTAAGCACGGATCTGCCGTGTGTATGCCCCCCAGCGATAGCGATGCGCGGCCCCGCGCATCGCTATCGCCGATGCTAGATTGAGCTGCATGCAGGCTCAATCTAGCGGGTCGCTCACTTTACCGTTGTGTGAAGTGAGCGGCCCCCCGTCGGCTTTCCCCCTCGCTCAGCACATCGCGCTGTGCTGAGCGGGGTGAGAGATGTGTGCTGAGCGGTCTGTGTTAAGATCGCTCAGCACACATCTCTCCCGTGAGTACCCCCCTTTATGGTCACAGAGAAGGAGCTGTCTCCCAGATGGGACAGATTATTGTGCATTCAGAGGAAAAGTATCTGGCAGGCAGATAAGGAAGCAGATTATTGCTGCGTATTGTGCTAATATGCATTCAAACAAAGGACGGTGACAATGACAATTATTCCACAAAGCACATGTTATGCCCTCTGTGACTGGTAACGCTGCAGGTAAATATACAACGTGACTGACTGGCTGCCAGTAACACTTCCCTGTTCCAGGTACTTTGTGCGATACACGTTGTGTGTTCTTTGTAGCACAGTACTGCTCCTCTAGACTCCGCCGGCCTCTGTGTGTAAGGCTCACCCTGGAAGCCGATGACGCAAGGTGCGCTGAGTCGTATCATAGCCCTGCCCCTCTGCTTCACAATGACGGTAATTGCGGAATTGTATCGCGGGGGCCATGATGATGCAAATGTCATGCCCCACCCACTTCTCCCATGCCACTCCCCCGCCTTCCCATTCCGGATGGGGCAGAGCAGAAGTCAGCAGCCATGAAGTGATGTTATATTAGCAATCCGAGCCTGACGCAGAGTAGGGAATAATTTGGGTGTACAAATAAAAAAATATATGGATATATGGGTCTCGACGTGCGTACGCCTCTACAGTGTGCGTCCATTTTTGGCACAAGCACAATGCAAATACCTATAGAAAGTCATCACACCCTGACAGAACCCTTACCTTTTGTCACATGGAAAATAAATGAAATTAAACTTTTACCAGCTTTATTTACACATCATTACCCTAAACATGACAGTGAAAACAGCATCTACAGTACACAAAACCTTAGCACTGAATCCAACTACAGAGGTACCTGGGGGTAAATTTACTACGATGGGAGTTCTATTTAAGATGGGATGTTGCCCATAGCAACCAATCAGATTCTACTTCTCATTTATCTAGAACCTTCTTGAAGATAATACCTGGAATCTGACTGGTTGCTATAGGCAACATCACATCTTAAATAGAACTCCCATCTTAGTAAATTGACCCCCTGGTTTGGATGAGGGATCGTACCCACTATACATCCGGCTAAAGGGGGTCATTCCGAGTTGTTCGCTCGGTAAATTTTTTCGAATCGCAGCGATTTTCCGCTTAGTGCGCATGCGCAATGTCCGCAGTGCGACTGCGCAAAGTAAATTTGCTATGCAGTTAGGTTTTTTACTCACGGTTTTTTCTTCGTTCTGGTGATCGTAATGTGATTGACAGGAAGTGGGTGTTTCTGGGCGGAAACTGGCCGTTTTATGGGTGTGTGCGAAAAAACGCTACCGTTTCTGGGAAAAATGCGGGAGTGGCTGGAGAAACGGAGGAGTGTCTGGGCGAACGCTGGGTGTGTTTATGACGTCAAACCAGGAACGACAAGCACTGAACTGATCGCAGATGCCGAGTAAGTCTGGAGCTACTCAGAAACTGCTAAGAAGTGTCTATTCGCAATATTGCGAATCTTTCGTTCGCAATTTTAAGAAGCTAAGATTCACTCCCAGTAGGCGGCGGCTTAGCGTGTGTAAAGCTGCTAAAAGCAGCTTGCGAGCGAACAACTCGGAATGAGGGCCAAAGTACAGACAGTGAAGTTCCAGATCCCTCAGCGAGGGGACAATTAGCCGCCAGGTGACATCGGCTGCAGCGGTTTGATGACTTCAGGATAAAATATGGGATCTGAGTGACTGGTAGATGTTATAGAACTGACCTCCGTTACTGGGGACATTTAAACACACACAAGTTGTGACATGTTGGAACCAGCTCGGATATTGTACCTGGGTTCAGCATGATTTTCCCTTGTACCTGTCTGCCTTCAGGTCAAATGTTTTAGTCAGTTTTAGTCTATATAAAGATGGAGAATTTAATGCTCATTTTCCAACCAGCCAGAAGCGTATTGCGGCACCTCTAGTAACTGGCACCTTGGAAGCCTCTGTGAATTGTTGGGAATGATGTGTGTGCAGGTAATGATATTACAGAGTTATATAGGCACACCCCGCTGAATGACTCACACTGTGAACAGACCAGTTACTTAATCAGTGGTGTTGGCTTATTGCTAGATAGCAGCTACAGCTGTACTCACTGTTGCATGTACATTGGTTAGGGAGCAGAGTGGGGTTTCATACACCAGCCAGTGAGTATATGTTGCAAACAGGTACTAGGTGAAGGGATGCTGGAACAGCGTTATAGCAAGCATGTTTCTCATAGGAGCTAAGTAGGAGACTTCAGTCTCTGACCATGACACTCCTCCTTAGTAAAGACAAGATGGCCCCTGCAGCTGATCATTAGTGATCTCAGGTGCCATCTTGGGACAGGGCATGAAGCCTCCCTGGAAAACTGCCATCCGCGTAGTAGTGCACTCCCTTTTCAACGTGAATCACTTGTGTCACCTGTTTCCTGTTATATTAATGTGTAATTATGATGTGACGTGTACATCATACGTGCGGCTCAGAAATAGGCCCTATTATCTCATGACACTTTATTACATTACTATATTGTGTACAAATAGGGTAATGTAACGTAAGCGTTTGCTGCTAATACTGCCTGCCACGACTCTTCTCTGTCTCATATCACTTTGATTTTCATCTGATTCGCCCAACTCCATATGCTCACATCAATGCGCATTTTCTACATGCATGTACTCCTGTGGACTTTCAGAGCGCGCCATCCCCTAATGAGCCACGTCAGGCCATATACCTATCTCTAAGTAACTAGCACAGGAGCAGCGTTCTGCTAAACAAAGCCCCCCGCAAAAATAATCATACCGGGTTATTCTAAGTTCCTGATAGTTGAAATTGATCAATTAGAAGTTTGTGCGTGCAGGAATGTGCCCAATTCTATTCTCCCTGCACGAAACACAACAGGGGGCCTCATTTTTCTCCTGGGTGCGGCCGGGCTGTTCCTTGGTGAAGGCCGTGAGTGCTCCAAGTCACTGACCCACACACAAGATTATAATCCAGTACAAGTAAATGTTTCTCACTGCAAGATACTGACTTGTCAGTGTCTCCGGAGTGCTGGAAGTCAGATATCAGCCTACACTTTATATAGGAGCCTACACTTTATATAGGAGTCTTTGGAAACAGTTGGGCATGTATAGTTCCCCCCCATCAGGTACCAGATAGAGGAAAGGATTCAAAGTTACTGCATTAGTAATGTAACAGACATCAGAGTCATGCAATGCATCCACTGTCATTACTCTCCCCTTTCTTCTGGCAACAGACGCTATTTATTCTTTGTTTCCTGGTGTCTGTAATAAACAGTCTTTATTCCTGGCGGTGACGACTGTGCGAAGGAAGTCCCGTGGTCAGCTGAGGTCCAAGGTGCCCTTCACCCCCGCTGCTTCATCACACAGCTGTCATTGTATTATTTTATTAGACATGATGAAAGGATGGACAGGACTCTGCAGTGTTTCCGCTTGTACTGTCCACTCCCCAGAGACAGGGTTTCCTGCACGTACATAGGGTGAGATGCACTTTGCAACTTTACAGACTAATTTTGAATTGAACGCAGAAGTGGGCATCCCTGAATCCTTGCCGCAGTCACGTCTGCAACTTAATGCTTTAATAAGCCCTTCCCTGGTGAACACCTGGGACAGTTGGGAGGTATGACATGATCAGCGCACCTGGGACAGTTGGGAGGAATGACATGGTCAGCGCATCTGGGACAGTTGGGAGGTATGACATGGTCAGTGCACCTGGGACAGTTGGGAGGTATGACATGGTCAGTGCACCAGGGACAGTTGGGAGGTATGACATGATCAGCGCACCTGGGACAGTTGGGAGGAATGACATGGTCAGCGCATCTGGGACAGTTGGGAGGTATGACATGGTCAGTGCACCTGGGACAGTTGGGAGGTATGACATGGTCAGTGCACCTGGGACAGTTGGGAGGTATGACATGGTCAGCGCACCAGGGACAGTTGGGAGGTAGGACATGTCAGTGCACCAGGGACAGTTTGGAGGTATGACATGGTCAGTGCACCTGGGACAGTTGGGAGGTATGACATGGTCAGCGCATCTGGGACAGTTGGGGTATGACACGATCAGTGCACCTGGGACAGTTGGGAGGTATGACATGGTCAGCGCACCTGGGACAGTTGGGGTATGACACGATCAGTGCACCTGGGACAGTTGGGAGGTATGAAATGGTCAGCGCACCTGGGACAGTTGGGAGGTAGGACATGGTCAGTGCACCTGAGACAGTTTGGAGGTATGACATGGTCAGTGCACCTGGGACAGTTGGGAAGTATGACATGGTCAGAGCACCTGGGACAGTTGGGAGGTATGACATGGTCAGCGCATCTGGGACAGTTGGGGTATGACAAGATCAGCGCACCTGGAATAGTTGGGAGGCATGACATGGTCAGCGCACCTGGGACAGTTGGGAGGTATGACATGGTCAGCGCATCTGGGACAGTTGGGGTATGACACGATCAGTGCACCTGGGACAGTTGGGAGGTATGACATGGTCACTGCATCTGGGAAAGTTGGGGTATGACATGGACAGCGCACCAGGGACAGTTGGGAGGTAGGACATGGTCAGTGCACCTGGGACAGTTTGGAGGTATGACATGGTCAGTGCACCTGGGACAGTTGGGAGGTATGACACGGTCAGAGCACCTGGGACAGTTGGGAGGTATGACATGGTCAGCGCATCTGGGACAGTTGGGGTATGACAAGATCAGCGCACCTGGGACAGTTGGGAGGCATGACATGGTCAGCGCACCTGGGACAGTTGGGAGGTATGACATGGTCAGCGCATCTGGGACAGTTGGGGTATGACAAGATCAGCGCACCTGGGACAGTTGGGAGGCATGACATGGTCAGCGCACCTGGGACAGTTGGGAGGTATGACATGGTCAGCGCACCTGGGACAGTTGGGGTATGACACGATCAGTGCACCTGGGACAGTTGGGAGGTATGAAATGGTCAGCGCACCTGGGACAGTTGGGAGGTAGGACATGGTCAGTGCACCTGAGACAGTTTGGAGGTATGACATGGTCAGTGCACCTGGGACAGTTGGGAAGTATGACATGGTAAGAGCACCTGGGACAGTTGGGAGGTATGACATGGTCAGCGCATCTGGGACAGTTGGGGTATGACAAGATCAGCGCACCTGGAATAGTTGGGAGGCATGACATGGTCAGCGCACCTGGGACAGTTGGGAGGTATGACATGGTCAGCGCATCTGGGACAGTTGGGGTATGACACGATCAGTGCACCTGGGACAGTTGGGAGGTATGACATGGTCACTGCATCTGGGAAAGTTGGGGTATGACATGGACAGCGCACCAGGGACAGTTGGGAGGTAGGACATGGTCAGTGCACCTGGGACAGTTTGGAGGTATGACATGGTCAGTGCACCTGGGACAGTTGGGAGGTATGACACGGTCAGAGCACCTGGGACAGTTGGGAGGTATGACATGGTCAGCGCATCTGGGACAGTTGGGGTATGACAAGATCAGCGCACCTGGGACAGTTGGGAGGCATGACATGGTCAGCGCACCTGGGACAGTTGGGAGGTATGACATGGTCAGCGCATCTGGGACAGTTGGGGTATGACATGATCAGCGCACCTGGGACAGTTGGGAGGCATGACATGGTCAGCGCACCTGGGACAGTTGGGAGGTATGACATGGTCAGCGCATCTGGGACAGTTGGGGTATGACACGATCAGTGTACCTGGGACAGCTGGGAGGTATGACATGGTCAGCGCACCTGGGACAGTTGGGGTATGAAATGGTCAGCGCACCTGGGACAGTTGGGAGGTATGACATGGTCAGCGCACCTGGGACAGTTGGGAGGTATGACACGGTCAGAGCACCTAGGAGAGTTGGGAGGTATGACATGGTCAGCGCATCTGGGACAGTTGGGGTATGACTTGATCAGCGCACCTGGGACAGTTGGGAGGCATGACATGGTCAGCGCACCTGGGACAGTTGGGAGGTATGACATGGTCAGCGCATCTGGGACAATTGGGGTATGACATGATCAGCGCACCTGGGACAGTTGGGAGGCATGCCATGGTCAGCGCACTTGGGACAGTTGGGAGGTATGACATGGTCAGCGCATCTGGGACAGTTTGGAGGTATGACATGGTAAGTGCACCAGGGACAGTTGGGAGGTATGACATGGTCAGCGCACCTGGGACAGTTGGGAGGTATGACATGGTCAGTGCACCAGGGACAGTTTGGAGGTATGACATGGTCAGTGCACCTGAAACAGTTGGGAGGTATGACATGGTCAGCGCACCAGGGACAGTTGGGAGGTAGGACATGGTCAGTGCACCAGGGACAGTTTGGAGGTAGGACATGGTCAGTGCACCTGGGATAGTTGGGAGGTAGGACATGGTCAGCGCACCTGGGACAGTTGGGAGTTATGACATGGTAAGCGCACCTGGGACAGTTGAGAGGTATGACATGGTCAGCGCACCTGGGACAGTTTGGAGGTATGACATGGTCAGCGCACCAGGGACAGTTGGGAGGTATGACATGATCAGCGCACCTGGGACAGTTGGGAGGTGTGTCGTGATCAGCGCACCTGGGACAGTTGGGAGGAATGACATGGTCAGCGCACCTGGGACAGTTGGGAGGTATGACATGGTCAGCGCACCTGGGACAGTTGGGAGGTATGACATGGTCAGCGCACCTGGGAAAGTTGGGAGGTATGACACGGTCAGTGCACCTGGGACAGTTGGGTGGTGTGTCATGATCAGTGCACCTGGGACAGTTGGGAGGTATGACATGGTCAGCGCACCTGGGTCAGTTGAGAGGTATGACATGATCAGCGCACCTGGGACAGTTGGGAGGTATGACATGGTCAGCGCACCTGGGACAGTTGAGGTATGACATGGTCAGAGCACCTGGGACTGTTGGGAGGTATGACATGGTCAGCGCACCTGGGACAGTTGGGAGGTATGACACGGTCAGCGCACCTGGGACAGTTGGGAGGTATGACATGGTCAGCGCACCTGGGACAGTTGGGGTATGACACGGTCAGCGCACCTGGGACAGTTGGGAGGTATGACACGGTCAGAGCACTTAGGACAGTTGGGAGGTATGACATGGTCAGCGCACCTGGGACAGTTGGGAGGTATGACATGGTCAGCGCACCTTGGACAGTTGGGAGGTATGACATGGTCAGCGCACCTTGGACAGTTGGGAGGTATGACATGGTCAGCGCACCTGGGACAGTTGGGAGGTATGACATGGTCAGCGCACCTGGGACAGTTGGGAGGTATGACATGGTGAGTGCACCTGGGACAGTTGGGAGGTATGCCATGGTCAGCGCACCTGGGACAGTTGGGAGGTATGACATGGTCAGCGCATCTGGTACAGTTGGGGTATGACATGATCAGCGCACCTGGGACAGTTGGGAGGCATGACATGGCCAGCGCACCTGGGACAGTTGGGAGGTATGACATGGTCAGAGCACCTGGGACAGTTGGGAGGTATGACATGGTCAGCGCATCTGGGACAGTTGGGGTATGACATGATCAGCGCACCTGGGACAGTTGGGAGGCATGACATGGTCAGCGCACCTGGGACAGTTGGGGTATGACATGGTCAGCGCACCTGGGACAGTTGGGAGGTATGACACGGTCGGCGCACTTGGGACAGTTGGGGTATGACACAGTCAGCTCACCTGCGACAGTTGGGAGGTATGACATGGTCAGCGCACTTGGGACAGTTGGGAGGTATGACATGGTCAGCGCACCTGGGACAATTTGGAGGTATGACATGGTCAGTGCACCAGGGACAGTTGGGAGGTATGACATGGTCAGCGCACCTGGGACAGTTGGGAGGTATGACATGGTCAGTGCACCAGGGACAGTTGAGAGGTATGACATGGTCAGCGCACCTGGGACAGTTGGGAGGTATGACACGGTCAGCGCACTTGGGACAGTCGGGAGGTATGACATGGTCAGCGCACCTGGGACAGTTTTTGGTATGACATGGTCAGTGCACCTGGGTCATTTGGGAGGTATGACACGGTCAGAGCACCTGGGACAGTTGGGAGGTATGACATGGTCAGCGCATCTGGGACAGTTGGGGTATGACATGATCAGCGCACCTGGGACAGTTGGGAGGCATGACATGGTCAGCGCATCTGGGACAGTTGGGGTATGACATGGTCAGCGCACCTGGGACAGTTGGGAGGTATGACACGGTCGGCGCACTTGGGACAGTTGGGGTATGACACGGTCAGCTCACCTGGGACAGTTGGGAGGTATGACATGGTCAGCGCACTTGGGACAGTTTGGAGGTATGACATGGTCAGCGCACCAGGGACAGTTGGGAGGTATGACATGGTCAGCGCACCTGGGACAGTTGGGAGGTATGACATGGTCAGCGCACCTGGGACAGTTGGGAGGTATGACATGGTCAGTGCACCTGGGACAGTTGGGAGGTATGACATGGTCAGCGCACCTGGGACAGTTGGGAGGTATGACATGGTCAGCGCACCTGGGACAGTTGAGAGGTATGACATGGTCAGCGCACATGGGACAGTTGGGAGGTATGACATGGTCAGCGCACCTGGGACAGTTGGGAGGTATGACATGGTCAGCGCACCTGGGACAGTTGGGAGGTATGACATGGTTAGCGCACCTGGGACAGTTGGGAGGTATGACATGGTCAGTGCACCTGGGACAGTTGGGAGGTTTGTCATGATCAGTGCACCTGGGACAGTTGGGAGGTATGACATGGTCAGCGCACCTGGGACAGTTGAGAGGTATGACATGATCAGCGCACCTGGGACAGTTGGGAGGTATGACATGGTCAGCTCACCTGGGACATTTGGGGGGTATGACACGGTCTGCGCACCGAGGACAGTTGGGAGGTATGACAAGGTCAGCGCACTTAGGACAGTTGGGAGGTATGACATGGTCAGCGCACCTGGGACAGTTGGGAGGTATGACATGGTCAGCGCACATGGGACAGTTGGGAGGTATGACCTGGTCAGCTCACCTGGGGCATTCGGGAAATATGACATGGTCAGCGCACCTGGGACAGTTGGGAGGTATGAAACGGTCAGCTCACCTGGGACATTCGGGAGGTATGACATGGTCAGCGCACTTGGGACAGTTGGGAGGTATGACATGGTCAGCGCACCTGGGACAGTTGGGAGGTATGACATGGTCAGCGCATCTGCGACAGTTGGGGTATGACACGATCAGTGCACCTGGGACAGTTGGGAGGTATGACATGGTCAGCGCACCTGGGACAGTTGGGGTATGACACGGTCAGAGCACTTAGGACAGTTGGGAGGTATGACATGGTCAGCGCACCTGGGACAGTTGGGAAGTATGACATGGTCAGCGCACCTGGGACAGTTGGGAGTTATGACATGGTCAGCGCACCTTGGACAGTTGGGAGGTATGACATGGTCAGCGCACCTGGGACAGATGGGGTATGACATGGTCAGCGCACCTGGGACAGTTGGGAGGTATGACATGGTCAGCGCACCAAGGACAGTTGGGAGGTATGACACGGTCAGAGCACCTGGGACAGTTGGGAGGTATGACATGGTCAGCGCATCTGGTACAGTTGGGGTATGACATGATCAGCGCACCTGGGACAGTTGGGAGGCATGACATGGTCAGCGCACCTGGGACAGTTGGGAGGTATGACACGGTCAGAGCACCTGGGACAGTTGGGAGGTATGACATGGTCAGCGCATCAGGGACTGTTGGGGTATGACACGATCAGCGCACCTGGGACAGTTGGGAGGCATGACATGGTCAGCGCACCTGGGACAGTTGGGGTATGACACGATCAGTGCACCTGGGACAGTTGGGAGGTATGACATGGTCAGCGCACCTGGGACAGTTGGGGTATGACACGATCAGTGCACCTGGGACAGTTGGGAGGTATGAAATGGTCAGCGCACCTGGGACAGTTGGGAGGTAGGACATGGTCAGTGCACCTGAGACAGTTTGGAGGTATGACATGGTCAGTGCACCTGGGACAGTTGGGAAGTATGACATGGTCAGAGCACCTGGGACAGTTGGGAGGTATGACATGGTCAGCGCATCTGGGACAGTTGGGGTATGACAAGATCAGCGCACCTGGGACAGTTGGGAGGTATGACATGGTCAGCGCATCTGGGACAGTTGGGGTATGACACGATCAGTGCACCTGGGACAGTTGGGAGGTATGACATGGTCACTGCATCTGGGAAAGTTGGGGTATGACATGGACAGCGCACCAGGGACAGTTGGGAGGTAGGACATGGTCAGTGCACCTGGGACAGTTTGGAGGTATGACATGGTCAGTGCACCTGGGACAGTTGGGAGGTATGACACGGTCAGAGCACCTGGGACAGTTGGGAGGTATGACATGGTCAGCGCATCTGGGACAGTTGGGGTATGACAAGATCAGCGCACCTGGGACAGTTGGGAGGCATGACATGGTCAGCGCACCTGGGACAGTTGGGAGGTATGACATGGTCAGCGCATCTGGGACAGTTGGGGTATGACATGATCAGCGCACCTGGGACAGTTGGGAGGCATGACATGGTCAGCGCACCTGGGACAGTTGGGAGGTATGACATGGTCAGCGCATCTGGGACAGTTGGGGTATGACACGATCAGTGTACCTGGGACAGCTGGGAGGTATGACATGGTCAGCGCACCTGGGACAGTTGGGGTATGAAATGGTCAGCGCACCTGGGACAGTTGGGAGGTATGACATGGTCAGCGCACCTGGGACAGTTGGGAGGTATGACACGGTCAGAGCACCTAGGAGAGTTGGGAGGTATGACATGGTCAGCGCATCTGGGACAGTTGGGGTATGACTTGATCAGCGCACCTGGGACAGTTGGGAGGCATGACATGGTCAGCGCACCTGGGACAGTTGGGAGGTATGACATGGTCAGCGCATCTGGGACAATTGGGGTATGACATGATCAGCGCACCTGGGACAGTTGGGAGGCATGCCATGGTCAGCGCACTTGGGACAGTTGGGAGGTATGACATGGTCAGCGCATCTGGGACAGTTTGGAGGTATGACATGGTAAGTGCACCAGGGACATTTGGGAGGTATGACATGGTCAGCGCACCTGGGACAGTTGGGAGGTATGACATGGTCAGTGCACCAGGGACAGTTTGGAGGTATGACATGGTCAGTGCACCTGAAACAGTTGGGAGGTATGACATGGTCAGCGCACCAGGGACAGTTGGGAGGTAGGACATGGTCAGTGCACCAGGGACAGTTTGGAGGTAGGACATGGTCAGTGCACCTGGGATAGTTGGGAGGTAGGACATGGTCAGCGCACCTGGGACAGTTGGGAGTTATGACATGGTAAGCGCACCTGGGACAGTTGAGAGGTATGACATGGTCAGCGCACCTGGGACAGTTTGGAGGTATGACATGGTCAGCGCACCAGGGACAGTTGGGAGGTATGACATGATCAGCGCACCTGGGACAGTTGGGAGGTGTGTCATGATCAGCGCACCTGGGACAGTTGGGAGGAATGACATGGTCAGCGCACCTGGGACAGTTGGGAGGTATGACATGGTCAGCGCACCTGGGAAAGTTGGGAGGTATGACACGGTCAGTGCACCTGGGACAGTTGGGTGGTGTTTCATGATCAGTGCACCTGGGACAGTTGGGAGGTATGACATGGTCAGCGCACCTGGGACAGTTGGGAGTTATGACATGGTAAGCGCACCTGGGACAGTTGAGAGGTATGACATGGTCAGCGCACCTGGGACAGTTTGGAGGTATGACATGGTCAGCGCACCAGGGACAGTTGGGAGGTATGACATGATCAGCGCACCTGGGACAGTTGGGAGGTGTGTCATGATCAGCGCACCTGGGACAGTTGGGAGGAATGACATGGTCAGCGCACCTGGGACAGTTGGGAGGTATGACATGGTCAGCGCACCTGGGAAAGTTGGGAGGTATGACACGGTCAGTGCACCTGGGACAGTTGGGAGTTATGACATGGTAAGCGCACCTGGGACAGTTGAGAGGTATGACATGGTCAGCGCACCTGGGACAGTTTGGAGGTATGACATGGTCAGCGCACCAGGGACAGTTGGGAGGTATGACATGATCAGCGCACCTGGGACAGTTGGGAGGTGTGTCATGATCAGCGCACCTGGGACAGTTGGGAGGAATGACATGGTCAGCGCACCTGGGTCAGTTGAGAGGTATGACATGATCAGCGCACCTGGGACAGTTGGGAGGTATGACATGGTCAGCGCACCTGGGACAGTTGAGGTATGACATGGTCAGAGCACCTGGGACTGTTGGGAGGTATGACATGGTCAGCGCACCTGGGACAGTTGGGAGGTATGACACGGTCAGCGCACCTGGGACAGTTGGGAGGTATGACATGGTCAGCGCACCTGGGACAGTTGGGGTATGACACGGTCAGCGCACCTGGGACAGTTGGGAGGTATGACACGGTCAGAGCACTTAGGACAGTTGGGAGGTATGACATGGTCAGCGCACCTGGGACAGTTGGGAGGTATGACATGGTCAGCGCACCTTGGACAGTTGGGAGGTATGACATGGTCAGCGCACCTTGGACAGTTGGGAGGTATGACATGGTCAGCGCACCTGGGACAGTTGGGAGGTATGACATGGTCAGCGCACCTGGGACAGTTGGGAGGTATGACATGGTGAGTGCACCTGGGACAGTTGGGAGGTATGCCATGGTCAGCGCACCTGGGACAGTTGGGAGGTATGACATGGTCAGCGCATCTGGTACAGTTGGGGTATGACATGATCAGCGCACCTGGGACAGTTGGGAGGCATGACATGGCCAGCGCACCTGGGACAGTTGGGAGGTATGACATGGTCAGAGCACCTGGGACAGTTGGGAGGTATGACATGGTCAGCGCATCTGGGACAGTTGGGGTATGACATGATCAGCGCACCTGGGACAGTTGGGAGGCATGACATGGTCAGCGCACCTGGGACAGTTGGGGTATGACATGGTCAGCGCACCTGGGACAGTTGGGAGGTATGACACGGTCGGCGCACTTGGGACAGTTGGGGTATGACACAGTCAGCTCACCTGCGACAGTTGGGAGGTATGACATGGTCAGCGCACTTGGGACAGTTGGGAGGTATGACATGGTCAGCGCACCTGGGACAATTTGGAGGTATGACATGGTCAGTGCACCAGGGACAGTTGGGAGGTATGACATGGTCAGCGCACCTGGGACAGTTGGGAGGTATGACATGGTCAGTGCACCAGGGACAGTTGAGAGGTATGACATGGTCAGCGCACCTGGGACAGTTGGGAGGTATGACACGGTCAGCGCACTTGGGACAGTCGGGAGGTATGACATGGTCAGCGCACCTGGGACAGTTTTTGGTATGACATGGTCAGTGCACCTGGGTCATTTGGGAGGTATGACACGGTCAGAGCACCTGGGACAGTTGGGAGGTATGACATGGTCAGCGCATCTGGGACAGTTGGGGTATGACATGATCAGCGCACCTGGGACAGTTGGGAGGCATGACATGGTCAGCGCATCTGGGACAGTTGGGGTATGACATGGTCAGCGCACCTGGGACAGTTGGGAGGTATGACACGGTCGGCGCACTTGGGACAGTTGGGGTATGACACGGTCAGCTCACCTGGGACAGTTGGGAGGTATGACATGGTCAGCGCACTTGGGACAGTTTGGAGGTATGACATGGTCAGCGCACCAGGGACAGTTGGGAGGTATGACATGGTCAGCGCACCTGGGACAGTTGGGAGGTATGACATGGTCAGCGCACCTGGGACAGTTGGGAGGTATGACATGGTCAGTGCACCTGGGACAGTTGGGAGGTATGACATGGTCAGCGCACCTGGGACAGTTGGGAGGTATGACATGGTCAGCGCACCTGGGACAGTTGAGAGGTATGACATGGTCAGCGCACATGGGACAGTTGGGAGGTATGACATGGTCAGCGCACCTGGGACAGTTGGGAGGTATGACATGGTCAGCGCACCTGGGACAGTTGGGAGGTATGACATGGTTAGCGCACCTGGGACAGTTGGGAGGTATGACATGGTCAGTGCACCTGGGACAGTTGGGAGGTTTGTCATGATCAGTGCACCTGGGACAGTTGGGAGGTATGACATGGTCAGCGCACCTGGGACAGTTGAGAGGTATGACATGATCAGCGCACCTGGGACAGTTGGGAGGTATGACATGGTCAGCTCACCTGGGACATTTGGGGGGTATGACACGGTCTGCGCACCGAGGACAGTTGGGAGGTATGACAAGGTCAGCGCACTTAGGACAGTTGGGAGGTATGACATGGTCAGCGCACCTGGGACAGTTGGGAGGTATGACATGGTCAGCGCACATGGGACAGTTGGGAGGTATGACCTGGTCAGCTCACCTGGGGCATTCGGGAAATATGACATGGTCAGCGCACCTGGGACAGTTGGGAGGTATGAAACGGTCAGCTCACCTGGGACATTCGGGAGGTATGACATGGTCAGCGCACTTGGGACAGTTGGGAGGTATGACATGGTCAGCGCACCTGGGACAGTTGGGAGGTATGACATGGTCAGCGCATCTGCGACAGTTGGGGTATGACACGATCAGTGCACCTGGGACAGTTGGGAGGTATGACATGGTCAGCGCACCTGGGACAGTTGGGGTATGACACGGTCAGAGCACTTAGGACAGTTGGGAGGTATGACATGGTCAGCGCACCTGGGACAGTTGGGAAGTATGACATGGTCAGCGCACCTGGGACAGTTGGGAGTTATGACATGGTCAGCGCACCTTGGACAGTTGGGAGGTATGACATGGTCAGCGCACCTGGGACAGATGGGGTATGACATGGTCAGCGCACCTGGGACAGTTGGGAGGTATGACATGGTCAGCGCACCAAGGACAGTTGGGAGGTATGACACGGTCAGAGCACCTGGGACAGTTGGGAGGTATGACATGGTCAGCGCATCTGGTACAGTTGGGGTATGACATGATCAGCGCACCTGGGACAGTTGGGAGGCATGACATGGTCAGCGCACCTGGGACAGTTGGGAGGTATGACACGGTCAGAGCACCTGGGACAGTTGGGAGGTATGACATGGTCAGCGCATCAGGGACTGTTGGGGTATGACACGATCAGCGCACCTGGGACAGTTGGGAGGCATGACATGGTCAGCGCACCTGGGACAGTTGGGGTATGACACGATCAGTGCACCTGGGACAGTTGGGAGGTATGACATGGTCAGCGCACCTGGGACAGTTGGGGTATGACACGATCAGTGCACCTGGGACAGTTGGGAGGTATGAAATGGTCAGCGCACCTGGGACAGTTGGGAGGTAGGACATGGTCAGTGCACCTGAGACAGTTTGGAGGTATGACATGGTCAGTGCACCTGGGACAGTTGGGAAGTATGACATGGTCAGAGCACCTGGGACAGTTGGGAGGTATGACATGGTCAGCGCATCTGGGACAGTTGGGGTATGACAAGATCAGCGCACCTGGGACAGTTGGGAGGTATGACATGGTCAGCGCATCTGGGACAGTTGGGGTATGACACGATCAGTGCACCTGGGACAGTTGGGAGGTATGACATGGTCACTGCATCTGGGAAAGTTGGGGTATGACATGGACAGCGCACCAGGGACAGTTGGGAGGTAGGACATGGTCAGTGCACCTGGGACAGTTTGGAGGTATGACATGGTCAGTGCACCTGGGACAGTTGGGAGGTATGACACGGTCAGAGCACCTGGGACAGTTGGGAGGTATGACATGGTCAGCGCATCTGGGACAGTTGGGGTATGACAAGATCAGCGCACCTGGGACAGTTGGGAGGCATGACATGGTCAGCGCACCTGGGACAGTTGGGAGGTATGACATGGTCAGCGCATCTGGGACAGTTGGGGTATGACATGATCAGCGCACCTGGGACAGTTGGGAGGCATGACATGGTCAGCGCACCTGGGACAGTTGGGAGGTATGACATGGTCAGCGCATCTGGGACAGTTGGGGTATGACACGATCAGTGTACCTGGGACAGCTGGGAGGTATGACATGGTCAGCGCACC
Organism: Pseudophryne corroboree; assembly: GCF_028390025.1. Classification (NCBI taxonomy): domain Eukaryota; kingdom Metazoa; phylum Chordata; class Amphibia; order Anura; family Myobatrachidae; genus Pseudophryne; species Pseudophryne corroboree. Next base: position 495,382,956 of record NC_086450.1, read on the forward strand.
TGGGACAGTTGGGGTATGAAATGGTCAGCGCACCTGGGACAGTTGGGAGGTATGACATGGTCAGCGCACCTGGGACAGTTGGGAGGTATGACACGGTCAGAGCACCTAGGAGAGTTGGGAGGTATGACATGGTCAGCGCATCTGGGACAGTTGGGGTATGACTTGATCAGCGCACCTGGGACAGTTGGGAGGCATGACATGGTCAGCGCACCTGGGACAGTTGGGAGGTATGACATGGTCAGCGCATCTGGGACAATTGGGGTATGACATGATCAGCGCACCTGGGACAGTTGGGAGGCATGCCATGGTCAGCGCACTTGGGACAGTTGGGAGGTATGACATGGTCAGCGCATCTGGGACAGTTTGGAGGTATGACATGGTAAGTGCACCAGGGACATTTGGGAGGTATGACATGGTCAGCGCACCTGGGACAGTTGGGAGGTATGACATGGTCAGTGCACCAGGGACAGTTTGGAGGTATGACATGGTCAGTGCACCTGAAACAGTTGGGAGGTATGACATGGTCAGCGCACCAGGGACAGTTGGGAGGTAGGACATGGTCAGTGCACCAGGGACAGTTTGGAGGTAGGACATGGTCAGTGCACCTGGGATAGTTGGGAGGTAGGACATGGTCAGCGCACCTGGGACAGTTGGGAGTTATGACATGGTAAGCGCACCTGGGACAGTTGAGAGGTATGACATGGTCAGCGCACCTGGGACAGTTTGGAGGTATGACATGGTCAGCGCACCAGGGACAGTTGGGAGGTATGACATGATCAGCGCACCTGGGACAGTTGGGAGGTGTGTCATGATCAGCGCACCTGGGACAGTTGGGAGGAATGACATGGTCAGCGCACCTGGGACAGTTGGGAGGTATGACATGGTCAGCGCACCTGGGAAAGTTGGGAGGTATGACACGGTCAGTGCACCTGGGACAGTTGGGTGGTGTTTCATGATCAGTGCACCTGGGACAGTTGGGAGGTATGACATGGTCAGCGCACCTGGGACAGTTGGGAGTTATGACATGGTAAGCGCACCTGGGACAGTTGAGAGGTATGACATGGTCAGCGCACCTGGGACAGTTTGGAGGTATGACATGGTCAGCGCACCAGGGACAGTTGGGAGGTATGACATGATCAGCGCACCTGGGACAGTTGGGAGGTGTGTCATGATCAGCGCACCTGGGACAGTTGGGAGGAATGACATGGTCAGCGCACCTGGGACAGTTGGGAGGTATGACATGGTCAGCGCACCTGGGAAAGTTGGGAGGTATGACACGGTCAGTGCACCTGGGACAGTTGGGAGTTATGACATGGTAAGCGCACCTGGGACAGTTGAGAGGTATGACATGGTCAGCGCACCTGGGACAGTTTGGAGGTATGACATGGTCAGCGCACCAGGGACAGTTGGGAGGTATGACATGATCAGCGCACCTGGGACAGTTGGGAGGTGTGTCATGATCAGCGCACCTGGGACAGTTGGGAGGAATGACATGGTCAGCGCACCTGGGACAGTTGGGAGGTATGACATGGTCAGCGCACCTGGGAAAGTTGGGAGGTATGACACGGTCAGTGCACCTGGGACAGTTGGGTGGTGTGTCATGATCAGTGCACCTGGGACAGTTGGGAGGTATGACATGGTCAGCGCACCTGGGACAGTTGGGAGTTATGACATGGTAAGCGCACCTGGGACAGTTGAGAGGTATGACATGGTCAGCGCACCTGGGACAGTTTGGAGGTATGACATGGTCAGCGCACCAGGGACAGTTGGGAGGTATGACATGATCAGCGCACCTGGGACAGTTGGGAGGTGTGTCATGATCAGCGCACCTGGGACAGTTGGGAGGAATGACATGGTCAGCGCACCTGGGACAGTTGGGAGGTATGACATGGTCAGCGCACCTGGGAAAGTTGGGAGGTATGACACGGTCAGTGCACCTGGGACAGTTGGGTGGTGTGTCATGATCAGTGCACCTGGGACAGTTGGGAGGTATGACATGGTCAGCGCACCTGGGTCAGTTGAGAGGTATGACATGATCAGCGCACCTGGGACAGTTGGGAGGTATGACATGGTCAGCGCACCTGGGACAGTTGAGGTATGACATGGTCAGAGCACCTGGGACTGTTGGGAGGTATGACATGGTCAGCGCACCTGGGACAGTTGGGAGGTATGACACGGTCAGCGCACCTGGGACAGTTGGGAGGTATGACATGGTCAGCGCACCTGGGACAGTTGGGGTATGACACGGTCAGCGCACCTGGGACAGTTGGGAGGTATGACACGGTCAGAGCACTTAGGACAGTTGGGAGGTATGACATGGTCAGCGCACCTGGGACAGTTGGGAGGTATGACATGGTCAGCGCACCTTGGACAGTTGGGAGGTATGACATGGTCAGCGCACCTTGGACAGTTGGGAGGTATGACATGGTCAGCGCACCTGGGACAGTTGGGAGGTATGACATGGTCAGCGCACCTGGGACAGTTGGGAGGTATGACATGGTGAGTGCACCTGGGACAGTTGGGAGGTATGCCATGGTCAGCGCACCTGGGACAGTTGGGAGGTATGACATGGTCAGCGCATCTGGTACAGTTGGGGTATGACATGATCAGCGCACCTGGGACAGTTGGGAGGCATGACATGGCCAGCGCACCTGGGACAGTTGGGAGGTATGACATGGTCAGAGCACCTGGGACAGTTGGGAGGTATGACATGGTCAGCGCATCTGGGACAGTTGGGGTATGACATGATCAGCGCACCTGGGACAGTTGGGAGGCATGACATGGTCAGCGCACCTGGGACAGTTGGGGTATGACATGGTCAGCGCACCTGGGACAGTTGGGAGGTATGACACGGTCGGCGCACTTGGGACAGTTGGGGTATGACACAGTCAGCTCACCTGCGACAGTTGGGAGGTATGACATGGTCAGCGCACTTGGGACAGTTGGGAGGTATGACATGGTCAGCGCACCTGGGACAATTTGGAGGTATGACATGGTCAGTGCACCAGGGACAGTTGGGAGGTATGACATGGTCAGCGCACCTGGGACAGTTGGGAGGTATGACATGGTCAGTGCACCAGGGACAGTTGAGAGGTATGACATGGTCAGCGCACCTGGGACAGTTGGGAGGTATGACACGGTCAGCGCACTTGGGACAGTCGGGAGGTATGACATGGTCAGCGCACCTGGGACAGTTTTTGGTATGACATGGTCAGTGCACCTGGGTCATTTGGGAGGTATGACACGGTCAGAGCACCTGGGACAGTTGGGAGGTATGACATGGTCAGCGCATCTGGGACAGTTGGGGTATGACATGATCAGCGCACCTGGGACAGTTGGGAGGCATGACATGGTCAGCGCATCTGGGACAGTTGGGGTATGACATGGTCAGCGCACCTGGGACAGTTGGGAGGTATGACATGGTCGGCGCACTTGGGACAGTTGGGGTATGACACGGTCAGCTCACCTGGGACAGTTGGGAGGTATGACATGGTCAGCGCACTTGGGACAGTTTGGAGGTATGACATGGTCAGCGCACCAGGGACAGTTGGGAGGTATGACATGGTCAGCGCACCTGGGACAGTTGGGAGGTATGACATGGTCAGCGCACCTGGGACAGTTGGGAGGTATGACATGGTCAGTGCACCTGGGACAGTTGGGAGGTATGACATGGTCAGCGCACCTGGGACAGTTGGGAGGTATGACATGGTCAGCGCACCTGGGACAGTTGAGAGGTATGACATGGTCAGCACACATGGAACAGTTGGGAGGTATGACATGGTCAGCGCACCTGGGACAGTTGGGAGGTATGACATGGTCAGCGCACCTGGGACAGTTGGGAGGTATGACATGGTTAGCGCACCTGGGACAGTTGGGAGGTATGACATGGTCAGTGCACCTGGGACAGTTGGGAGGTTTGTCATGATCAGTGCACCTGGGACAGTTGGGAGGTATGACATGGTCAGCGCACCTGGGACAGTTGAGAGGTATGACATGATCAGCGCACCTGGGACAGTTGGGAGGTATGACATGGTCAGCTCACCTGGGACATTTGGGGGGTATGACACGGTCTGCGCACCGAGGACAGTTGGGAGGTATGACATGGTCAGCGCACTTAGGACAGTTGGGAGGTATGACATGGTCAGCGCACCTGGGACAGTTGGGAGGTATGACATGGTCAGCGCACATGGGACAGTTGGGAGGTATGACCTGGTCAGCTCACCTGGGGCATTCGGGAAATATGACATGGTCAGCGCACCTGGGACAGTTGGGAGGTATGACCTGGTCAGCTCACCTGGGACATTCGGGAGGTATGACATGGTCAGCGCACTTGGGACAGTTGGGAGGTATGACATGGTCAGCGCACCTGGGACAGTTGGGAGGTATGACATGGTCAGCGCATCTGCGACAGTTGGGGTATGACACGATCAGTGCACCTGGGACAGTTGGGAGGTATGACATGGTCAGCGCACCTGGGACAGTTGGGGTATGACACGGTCAGAGCACTTAGGACAGTTGGGAGGTATGACATGGTCAGCGCACCTGGGACAGTTGGGAAGTATGACATGGTCAGCGCACCTGGGACAGTTGGGAGTTATGACATGGTCAGCGCACCTTGGACAGTTGGGAGGTATGACATGGTCAGCGCACCTGGGACAGATGGGGTATGACATGGTCAGCGCACCTGGGACAGTTGGGAGGTATGACATGGTCAGCGCACCAAGGACAGTTGGGAGGTATGACACGGTCAGAGCACCTGGGACAGTTGGGAGGTATGACATGGTCAGCGCATCTGGTACAGTTGGGGTATGACATGATCAGCGCACCTGGGACAGTTGGGAGGCATGACATGGTCAGCGCACCTGGGACAGTTGGGAGGTATGACACGGTCAGAGCACCTGGGACAGTTGGGAGGTATGACATGGTCAGCGCATCTGGGACAGTTGGGGTATGACATGATCAGCGCACCTGGGACAGTTGGGAGGCATGACATGGTCAGCGCACCTGGGACAGTTGGGGTATGACATGGTCAGCGCACCTGGGACAGTTGGGAGGTATGACACGGTCGGCGCACTTGGGACAGTTGGAGTAAGACACAGTCAGCTCACCTGGGACAGTTGGGAGGTATGACATGGTCAGCGCACTTGGGACAGTTGGGAGGTATGACATGGTCAGCGCACCTGGGACAATTTGGAGGTATGACATGGTCAGTGCACCAGGGACAGTTGGGAGGTATGACATGGTCAGCGCACCTGGGACAGTTGGGAGGTATGACATGGTCAGTGCACCAGGGACAGTTGAGAGGTATGACATGGTCAGCGCACCTGGGACAGTTGGGAGGTATGACACGGTCAGCGCACTTGGGACAGTTGGGAGGTATGACATGGTCAGCGCACCTGGGACAGTTTAGAGGTATGACATGGTCAGTGCACCGGGGTCATTTGGGAGTTATGACACGGTCAGAGCACCTGGGACAGTTGGGAGGTATGACATGGTCAGCGCATCTGGGACAGTTGGGGTATGACATGATCAGCACACCTGGGACAGTTGGGAGGCATGACATGGTCAGCGCATCTGGGACAGTTGGGGTATGACATGGTCAGCGCACCTGGGACAGTTGGGAGGTATGACACGGTCGGCGCACTTGGGACAGTTGGGGTATGACACGGTCAGCTCACCTGGGACAGTTGGGAGGTATGACATGGTCAGCGCACTTGGGACAGTTTGGAGGTATGACATGGTCAGCGCACCAGGGACAGTTGGGAGGTATGACATGGTCAGCGCACCTGGGACAGTTGGGAGGTATGACATGGTCAGCGCACCTGGGACAGTTGGGAGGTATGACATGGTCAGTGCACCTGGGACAGTTGGGAGGTATGACATGGTCAGCGCACCTGGGACAGTTGGGAGGTATGACATGGTCAGCGCACCTGGGACAGTTGAGAGGTATGACATGGTCAGCGCACCTGGGACAGTTGGGAGGTATGACATGGTCAGCGCACCTGGGACAGTTGGGAGGTATGACATGGTCAGCGCACCTGGGACAGTTGGGAGGTATGACATGGTTAGCGCACCTGGTACAGTTGGGAGGTATGACATGGTCAGTGCACCTGGGACAGTTGGGAGGTTTGTCATGATCAGTGCACCTGGGACAGTTGGGAGGTATGACATGGTCAGCGCACCTGGGACAGTTGAGAGGTATGACATGGTCAGCGCACCTGGGACAGTTGGGAGGTATGACATGGTCAGCTCACCTGGGACATTTGGGGGGTATGACACGGTCTGCGCACCGAGGACAGTTGGGAGGTAAGACATGGTCAGCGCATTTAGGACAGTTGGGAGGTATGACATGGTCAGCGCACCTTGGACAGTTGGGAGGTATGACATGGTTAGCGCACATGGGACAGTTGGGAGGTATGACCTGGTCAGCTCACCTGGGGCATTCGGGAAATATGACATGGTCAGCGCACCTGGGACAGTTGGGAGGTATGAAATGGTCAGAGCACCTAGGACATTCGGGAGGTATGACATGGTCAGCGCACTTGGGACAGTTGGGAGGTATGACATGGTCAGCGCACCTGGGACAGTTGGGAGGTATGACATGGTCAGCGCACCTGGGACAGTTGGGAGGTATGACATGGTCAGTGCACCAGGGACAGTTGAGAGGTATGACATGGTCAGCGCACCTGGGACAGTAGGGAGGTATGACACGGTCAGCGCACTTGGGACAGTTGGGAGGTATGACATGGTCAGCTCACCTGGGACAGTTTAGAGGTATGACATGGTCAGTGCACCTGGGTCATTTGGGAGGTATGACACGGTCAGAGCACCTGGGACAGTTGGGAGGTATGACATGGTCAGCGCATCTGGGACAGTTGGGGTATGACATGATCAGCGCACCTGGGACAGTTGGGAGGTATGACATGGTCAGCGCATCTGGGACAGTTGGGGTATGACATAGTCAGCGCACCTGGGACAGTTGGGAGGTATGACACGGTCAGAGCACCTGGGACAGTTGGGAGGTATGACATGGTCAGCGCATCTGCGACAGTTGGGGTATGACATGATCAGCGCACCTGGGACAGTTGAGAGGTATGACATGGTCAGCGCACCTGGGACAGTTGGGAGGTATGACACGGTCAGCGCACTTGGGACAGTTGGGAGGTATGACATGGTCAGCGCACCTGGGACAGTTTAGAGGTATGACATGGTCAGTGCACCTGGGTCATTTGGGAGGTATGACACGGTCAGAGCACCTGGGACAGTTGGGAGGTATGACATGGTCAGCGCATCTGGGACAGTTGGGGTATGACATGATCAGCGCACCTGGGACAGTTGGGAGGCATGACATGGTCAGCGCACCTGGGACAGTTGGGAGGTATGACACGTTCGGCGCACTTGGGACAGTTGGGGTATGACACGGTCAGCTCACCTGGGACAGTTGGGAGGTATGACATGGTTAGCGCACCTGGGACAGTTGGGAGGTATGACATGGTCAGCGCACCTGGGACAGTTGGGAGGTATGACATGGTCAGCGCACCTGGGACAGTTGAGAGGTATGACATGGTCAGCGCACTTAGGACAGTTGGGAGGTATGACATGGTCAGCGCACCTGGGACAGTTGGGAGGTATGACACGTTCGGCGCACTTGGGACAGTTGGGGTATGACACGGTCAGCTCACCTGGGACAGTTGGGAGGTATGACATGGTCAGTGCACCAGGGACAGTTGGGAGGTATGACATGGTCAGCGCACCTGGGACAGTTGGGAGGTATGACATGGTCAGTGCACCAGGGACAGTTGAGAGGTATGACATGGTCAGCGCACCTGGGACAGTTGGGAGGTATGACACGGTCAGCGCACTTGGGACAGTTGGGAGGTATGACATGGTCAGCGCACCTGGGACAGTTGGGAGGTTTGTCATGATCAGTGCACCTGGGACAGTTGGGAGGTATGACATGGTCAGCGCACCTGGGACAGTTGAGAGGTATGACATGATCAGCGCACCTGGGACAGTTGGGAGGTATGACATGGTCAGCTCACCTGGGACATTTGGGGGGTATGACACGGTCTGCGCACCGAGGACAGTTGGGAGGTATGACATGGTCAGCGCACTTAGGACAGTTGGGAGGTATGACATGGTCAGCGCACCTGGAACAGTTGGGAGGTATGACATGGTCAGCGCACATGGGACAGTTGGGAGGTATGACCTGGTCAGCTCACCTTGGGCATTCGGGAAATATGACATGGTCAGCGCACCTGGGACAGTTGGGAGGTATGAAATGGTCAGCTCACCTGGGACATTCGGGAGGTATGACATGGTCAGCGCACTTGGGACAGTTGGGAGGTATGACATGGTCAGCGCACCTGGGACAGTTGGGAGGTATGACATGGTCAGCGCATCTGCGACAGTTGGGGTATGACACGATCAGTGCACCTGGGACAGTTGGGAGGTATGACATGGTCAGCGCAACTGGGACAGTTGGGGTATGACACGGTCAGAGCACTTAGGACAGTTGGGAGGTATGACATGGTCAGCGCACCTAGGACAGTTGGGAAGTATGACATGGTCAGCGCACCTGGGACAGTTGGGAGTTATGACATGGTCAGCGCACCTTGGACAGTTGGGAGGTATGACATGGTCAGCGCACCTGGGACAGATGGGGTATGACATGGTCAGTGCACCTGGGACAGTTGGGAGGTATGACATGGTCAGCGCACCAAGGACAGTTGGGAGGTATGACACGGTCAGAGCACCTGGGACAGTTGGGAGGTATGACATGGTCAGCGCATCTGGTACAGTTGGGGTATGACATGATCAGCGCACCTGGGACAGTTGGGAGGCATGACATGGTCAGCGCACCTGGGACAGTTGGGAGGTATGACACGGTCAGAGCACCTGGGACAGTTGGGAGGTATGACATGGTCAGCGCATCTGGGACTGTTGGGGTATGACATGATCAGCGCACCTGGGACAGTTGGGAGGCATGACATGGTCAGCGCACCTGGGACAGTTGGGGTATGACATGGTCAGCGCACCTGGGACAGTTGGGAGGTATGACACGGTCGGCGCACTTGGGACAGTTGGAGTATGACACAGTCAGCTCACCTGGGACAGTTGGGAGGTATGACATGGTCAGCGCACTTGGGACAGTTGGGAGTTATGACATGGTCAGCGCACCTGGGACAATTTGGAGGTATGACATGGTCAGTGCACCAGGGACAGTTGGGAGGTATGACATGGTCAGCGCACCTGGGACAGTTGGGAGGTATGACATGGTCAGTGCACCAGGGACAGTTGAGAGGTATGACATGGTCAGCGCACCTGGGACAGTTGGGAGGTATGACACGGTCAGCGCACTTGGGACAGTTGGGAGGTATGACATGGTCAGCGCACCTGGGACAGTTTAGAGGTATGACATGGTCAGTGCACCTGGGTCATTTGGGAGGTATGACACGGTCAGAGCACCTGGGACAGTTGGGAGGTATGACATGGTCAACGCATCTGGGACAGTTGGGGTATGACATGATCAGCGCACCTGGGACAGTTGGGAGGCATGACATGGTCAGCGCATCTGGGACAGTTGGGGTATGACATGGTCAGCGCACCTGGGACAGTTGGGAGGTATGACACGGTCGGCACACTTGGGACAGTTGGGAGGTATGACATGGTCAGCGAGTAGATAAAGTCAACCTTTCTGTCAAACTTGACAGTTGTTAACGCCCCCTTGCCCTAGGACCCGCCCCCTTTTAATATTAAATGATAGTGTTTTATATCGCTTAATATAAAATTAATATAAAATTTATAGTGTTCGATATTAAACCGTATTAAAAATTGTCGCGTAACACCAGTCGCAGAGTGTCGCGCAACACCCCGTCGCAGTATGTCACGCAACGCGGCGCGTCAAATCAGGCGGATGAAAGATGCATATTACACAGTGTTAAAACCAGGTAGTTTTAGCGGTATTGATAAATATTATGGGTCGGTTAAAAATAAATTTAAAAGATCCGACGTAAGAAAGTGGTTACAAGAACAAGACGCCTACACGCTGCACAAGCCAGCAAGAAAAAACTATAAAAGGAACATGATTTGTGTATCGGGTATAAACCAACAGTGGCAATGCGATTTGGTCTCGCTGATAGATTTGTCAAAATACAACGATGGCGTTAAATACATATTAACAATCATCGATATATTCAGTAAGAGGGTGTGGGGTGAAAGTCTGGCCGCTAAGAATGCAGCAACAGTCGCTAATGCTTTTGAAAAAATATTCCAGCGCGGTGATGTGCCGATGAAGCTACAAACCGATAATGGTAAAGAGTTTCTAAACAGAAGCCTAAAAAAGGTGTTAGAAAAATACGGTATAAAACATTTCACGACCAATAACGATGTGAAAGCGGCTGTTATAGAGCGCTTCAATAGGACTTTAAAAACACGCATGTGGCGCTATTTCACGGCAAAGAATACCTACAGATATATAGACGTTTTACAAGACTTCATACGCAGCTATAATAACACATACCATAGAACGATTAAGTGCGCTCCAAACGATGTGAATGACTCTAACGCGTTGAGTGTCTTCAAAACGACCTACGGTGATTACTTTAGAAGTAAGAAAGCCCCAGTTTGTTTAGGAATCGGTGACCACGTCCGTATTTCTAAATATAAGGACATATTTCAGAAAGGTTACGAACAGAGCTTTTCTGAGGAGATTTTTGTTGTACATAGTGTGAACACTAAAGGGATTAAACCGCTTTATAAGTTGGCAGATCTGTACGGTGAAGTTATAACAGGTAGTTTTTACCCCGAAGAGCTTCAAAGCATACCAAAAAACTATAACAGAGTTTACAAAGTGGAAAAGATTTTAAAAAATAAGACGGTCAGAGGCCGTAAATACGCTTTAGTCAAGTGGCGCGGTTACCCCGCAAAATTTAACAGTTGGGTCGCAGCATCGGTGATAAAAGACATATAAAGATCATCAGTATCTAACAAGACGAGCGATGGATGACAAGTCGTTCTACATAACCTTACCCAGCAACGCATCGGCTGTTACCTTCCCGCAAAATAAGATTTCTAACTATACGACAAAGTTGGCTAAACCGATAGACTTAAATGGCGAATGGGAAGTGGCACTTACTGAGATACAATACCCGCATACGTGGAATACATTGGATTTACAAGATTGTAGACTGCAATTATCATGGGATGGAACGGCGGAACAGCCGGTGGCGAGAGTCGCGAGTTTGTGCATTAAACCCGGTTTTTATGAGACAATCGAAGCGTTACTGAACGTAATCAACGCTGAAATTGTACAACTGAAACTGGACGTTGGATTAAGACTAACGTATGATCCATTTGCACGCGTTGTAACATGTGACAGTAAACTGTTGTATCAAATCCACGCCGGTTCTAAGCTGACATGGATACTGGGTTTACAACCTAAAACTAATATTTCTAAACCATGCGCCGACATCAAAGGCGGCCAATATACGATGTACGTGTACACAGACATTATCGAACACCAACGGGTCGGGGATAGTTATGTACCGCTACTTCGCACTGTTGAAATGAAGGGTTATAACAATGAGGTTGTCACAATACGATACGAGAAACCCGATTACGTACCATTGTGCAAAACACATTTTGACACGATAGCCATAGAGATAAAGAACGACCAAAACGAGAACATGGCATTTAAGTTTGGGAAAGCGATCGTGAAGCTACACTTCAGGCGCCGCAAAACTGAATTTTATTAACTAAGCAGAATGGTCGCTGTAAAAAATTATGGCGATCCGGGACTCTATGCGCAATATTATAAAACTCAAGCCGGTAATGGATTACCAGGTTTTCACGGCAGCGCATACATGTACGGCTGCGGTTTAGGCGGTATTTTTCGAAGTCTTTTCAGAAAAGCTGTTCCTCTTTTCCGGAGAGGTTTAGAGTTGGCTAAACCGCATATGAAGACAGCGGTTCGTAATATAGCGAAAGATGTTATCGGGCAAGCCACAACGGCCGTTGTGAATAAGATACACGAGGCGAACCAGGCAAAGCAAGACGGTTCAGGACTAATATATACAAGAAAAGGCGTGTCTAAAAGAAAACGGAAGCGTATGATAACGCTTCCGCCTTGGGACATACCCTTTTTAAATAAAAAACAGAGACGACGCAACTCAAAGAAGAAGAGAAAGCCGAAGAGTGCCGTTGGTGATATTTTTTAAACATGTCTTTCATACACCACGAATCCGTTGAATGTGCAAAAACAGAGCTGGATCTTTTTGACGTGCCCCCGACACAAACTAGCATAGAAAAAAGTCTATACGTCGAAGTTCAACCTTTAGCGGCGTTATCCGACACAGCACCGCTTGAATTTTATATAGCAGCCAGCGGTGAACACTACTACGATCTGAACAATACGCTGTTGTACGTGACATGCAAGATCGTACGAACCGATAACACGCCGATACCGCAAGGTGCGCGGGTCGCGCTTATTAATTACCCAATAGCGACCTTATTCAACCAAGTGGATGTAACTCTGGGCGACAGGCTCATATCACAATCCAACAATCTTTACGCATACCGCGCGTACATTGAGACTATATTAAATTACAGCTCGGACGCGTTGTCAACAAAACACACAACAGGACTATTTTACAAAGATGTGGATGGTGAATTTAACAACACGGCGCTGGACGGCCCGAATACGGGATTCAAAAAACGAGCAGGCGCAACAACGCAGAGTCGCACTGTTGAACTGCTAGGCCCGCTTCACTGCGACCTTTTCCATCAACATAAACTAATTTTAAACGCCGTTGATCTGAAGATTAAACTAACCAGAAACAAAGACGCATTCTGCTTAATGTCATCTGAGGCGGATGCCTTTAAAATACAGATCACAGCTGCATCCCTGTTCGTGAAAAGAGTTCAGGTCTCACCGGCCGTGCGGATTGGGCACGCGCAGGCTCTGTTAAACGGTAACGCGAAATACGCGATTGACCGCGTTGGGATGAAAATCTACAGCGTACCAGCAGGCAGTAGAGTATTTAATCTAGAAAATTTATTTTTAGGACAAGTGCCGAAAACAGTTATAGCCGGTTTCGTGGATAACGAATCATTTTCAGGAATACATAACAGGAACCCCCTGTGCTTTGAACACAAAAATGTAAGTTTTGCGTCCCTTTATCTGGATGGAACGCCGCACCCCGCCAAGCCATTTCAACCCGACTTTGAAAGCGGTAATGCTGTAAGAGAGTATATGTCACTCATACAGATCACAAATAAGCAGAAATCTGACAATGGTATACTGATTGACCGCGAAGAGTACATCAGGGGCTACACGCTATTTGCTTTTGACCTTTCACCAGAACAGGAGTGTGGAGAACACCTTTCCCTGATAAGAACAGGCAATCTACGTGCCGAATTCCGCTTTGCAGAAGCGTTGGACCGGACAGTCAATGTGATAATATATGCTCTATTTGATAACATCATCGAGATTAATCAAAGGCGCGATGTGCTGTACGATTATCTATAAATGAAATAAACTAACACTATGCTGCTGAAAAAATGAACACATTACAGATAAACTGTATTCTGTACGCCGTGCAAAGCACAAGGCATATTTTTAAAGGAACGTATCCGTGCGATATGTTGCCGGTCAGTAAACTGTCGCAATACCCCTGCGCGTTTGTAATCAATACGCATAGCAGCGGGCAGCCGGGTGAGCACTGGCTGGCCGCTTATTTTAACGAACAGCGTGAATGTTACTTTTTTGATTCTTACGGGTTAGCCCCTGACAGCCCCCTATTCCCAAAAGCGATAATAAATTTTTTAAACTTGAATTCAAAAAGTGTTTATCACCAAAATAAGCAGTTGCAAAATTTTAACAGCACCGTTTGCGGTCAATATTGCATATACTTTATATTTTACATGTGTAAAAAATACAAATATGTGGATGTACTGGCCCGTTTTAGTGATGACACAAAACGTAATGATTGTTTTGTTTCAAATTTTGTAAGACGACTCCCAAGAAGCCATTGTCTGAGTCATTATGAATATAGATATATACAGAATTGTGTAACTTGTAACCAACGCTGTGCGTGAAGCGTTTTATGTACAACGTGTCATAACTATGACACGTTGTACATAAAACGCTTCACGCACAACGCTGTGTGTGAAGCGTGTTACGCACAACGTTGTATTGTTTGTGTAACTTGTAATCAACATTCTGTTTGATACGTTTTATGTACAACGCATCATATCTATGATGTTTTTCTAATAAACAACGTTGTTTATTAAACTTTATATCGTGTGCTTGAAATTTCTTCCGTTTACAGCAATAGAAACAAAGAACAAAACGTTGTTTTATAAAGCATAAGCATATTTTATTGATATATGTATATATATATATATAACACGGTAAAGATGCATTTAAAACATTACATAAAATATTATTGACATAAGTTAAACATTGTGGCGCAAAATACCAACACAAAATACAGTGTATAAAAATAATATAAATTAGTTATATGTTATAGTTTCAGCCACTGTGAATCCTGAAATAGATTTACGGATCTTTTCCTAGGCAGTAAGTAACCGTGCGGTGTTGTTAAACCTGGGGGACTTAAAACATTTATTCGCCCTTTGTTAAGGGTTTGTAACGACATGGGCGATGTCACAGCGCCATCAGAGTCATCCTGCATCTCAGCTTTTAATCGTTCTAAACACATTCTATTCCCCGCATTGGCTATGACGGTTGAGGGAATATTCAATTCAGACATAGCCCGCATAAATTCAGGCCAACCATTCGGTATATTACGGATCGACACACCGTTACTTTGCGTGATGCTTCTTATTAAATCTAACATGTTGGAACCAGGCACAGTGACACCTTTGTACAGAAACTCCCCTTTACTGTTCCAGTCTGTGATGTGTTTAGAGCGTGTCATTTTACTCAATAGTATTTCACAGTTTTTCTTATACCGGTCATTAACACCGCTCAAAAGCTCATGATAAACAGCATCGGGGGCAATAGGCTGTGTCGTATTATTTGATTCATCAACAGATTTTGCAACGGGTGATAAAAGAGCTAAAGTTGACATTTCACTATCAGCCTGCTTACTCAACACCAGGTATCTCTGCAACAACATTGTATATCGCTTTGCTTTTTCATATTCTGATAAATCATTATTCTGTAGTATTTTCACGATCTCTACATCTAGACCGTGCGTTGCTGTTTTACGTATGTCGTCGCTGTTCGTTTTATTATGTAAACGTTCTATCTGATTCTGAGGCACCAGATACATTTTCTCAGCGTACTCCATCAGCGATTAGACAATAGTCCTGTAATTAGCGGTATAGCAAAACCAAGCAGCGAGCCGATAAAACCACCCGACTGTTTAACCAGAATCTTCTTTTTTCCAATGGCACATTTCTTATTACAAAGTGATTTTATAAGCGCACGCTTCTTTTTAAGGTAGTTCAGCTGCCGCTGAGACAGCGGTATTTTGCCTTTAAGCGTGTTGAGCGCTATCTCACAAATGGCCGTGACTAAATCGTTTGAAGCGTTGGATAAAATAGCATTTCTTTGGATTGGTGTTGCTTTAATTAACGTTTTTAAAAGCACCCAATTACGTCTTATCCGCCCCGACATGTTCACCGTTGTTAGAATGGCAACAAGTGACTAAAGGTTGTACTGTTATAGCTTTATAGAACCACGCTTCTTAATGACAAAAGCGACAGGCTTGTCTGGTGGGAATAAGCCGCTTCGTAAACGATAATCGTCAAGAGCGTTGTTTCTTAAATCAACCAGCAAATACCCATAAGGGGCAGCCGTCGCGGATTCATAGGATTCGAGAAAAAAACGATGTTTCGATGGGTACATTTGTCTAGCCAGAATGCCCACCTGCATTTTATCCCTGGGGTTTTTGAACAGGACCATATATTTTGTGTTTAAATGTATAGTTCTGCTCTTTTTACCTTGACAAAATATGTTTTGGACAAGGTACAGGATACTGAGATTACGATGATGTACATACTTTGTGAAAGCCTTCTCAACCTCAGAATTATTACTTGCCGCGTCCATCAAATCATCAATCACTGTTAAATTAACCTTATCAGGGGGAAAAAGTTGATCATCGCTAAAAGACTCTGGTAACCCCTCTATAAAGCGCGTACCGGGGTAATCACGCAGAAGTTGGTCGTATATAGGTTGCCAACAGGTGTAAAACCAAACAACATTATCAGGTACATGAGTCATATGTGTTGCAGCGTGTTGCAACAGCGTTTTGACAAAATAACTTTTACCCGAATTGGACGGCCCCGCTAAAATACATGAGAAAGGGTGTTGAAATCTGGTGTCCATCTTAATAGCCGAACGGCAGTGTTGTGAAGTTGTCCGTAAGAGACCGTTTAGTATAAACACACCTTTGCGTCTTCTGCAAAGTACGCGTCTCTATCTGCCAGCACTTTTTCACACGTACTATACCGGGTTGACGGATCACAACCTTTTTCTGGTCATCGCCTTCGGGGTTTAAAGGATAATCTAAGACCAGTTCTTTCAGGCTGTCAAAGTTAACGTGCTGCGCATTATCAACATTGAGCGTTATACCTTTAACTTTTAAACAGGTCTTTCCGTTGTTTAGTCGATAGCCGTATGACTTGGGACCGGCTGAGACAAATTCTGTTATATGTGTGCCTGTGGGCAGTTCGCTGGTCAACTCACCTAAATAATCACCCAATGGCGGGCTCCAGTCACCGGGTCTACTGACAAAAATTACAGAATCGGTGTCGTGATAAAGACATCTATCTTGTAATCTATACAGTAGTTTGTACAGTTCAACACGTGCATAAGCCGTTGTAAAGATGGCTATAGTTACATTTGAAATTGCACCCCTGGTGTAATGATCTTTGGAATACTTCCAATTTACCATAACTGTATCATCGTCAATAAAATCCAAAGCGGACACGTCATAGTACGGTAAGAACGCGTATTCAAAAAGTTTGTCGGGGTCAGTCACTAGACACGTATTGGGCATGTTGCTACGTTGACCAAATTTACCCCATAAGGAATTTAAAAACAATTTTGAAATTTGTCTTTTAGCGGGGTTGATTTCTATGTGTTCGGGTCGTAAAGACACGCCTTCATTTTTTTGATAGGCGTCTATATACTCTTGGCGTTTCTCGGCGTCTGTACACCATTCGGGATAACCAGAGGCCTCTTGTTTATCCCTGAGGTGCGTTTTAATGTAGCCTGAAAACAATTTGTCAGATCTCTCATCAAAATGCCACACCTCATAGATTTTACATACCTTGTAACCCATTTCTACAGCCAAGTTTAGTTCCACGGTACACCATGTACCGATGAGCGCACGTTTTTCTGAATCATGAACGCACGGCTCAGTCTGTCCAGACTCAGCGCATGTGCGACATAATGGAAACATTAACTTGCCGCCCATTTTAACCGGCAGAACCGGAAAGAATAGGCCACGAGGTGGGTAAACTTTAACCCTGGCAAAACCGAAATACTTTGTGACATCACCAAAGTCCTTATAAATAATGCGTGGGTGCTGTATAGGATACGTTTTGGTTTTATTAACATACGGATAGAGGCTGGTGAAATCAAAATAGTGTATTTTTTCATCACAGCCTGTTTTGTGATACAGCTTTATGGCGTTTGTGCGCCCGCCATAAAGAGCATCACGTGGCTCCAAGGGTTCGGGTAAATCTTTACCCTTCAGAAAAGCCTGTAGATCCGCATCAGAATCTAGCATAGACTTCCATTCACAACCCCAGATTTCACGTATCTGAAATCCACAACGTTTAAGGTAGTGCAACTTTACCTGCGTCTTGTGGTGTAATTGACCGTAGGTCGTTTTAGTCAGTTTGTTTTTATCATCGGCGTTGTAACAAGCACCACAGCCGTGGTAAAAACAACCTTGGAATTCAAATGCAGTGGGTGTTCCGTTAATCACGGCATAACCATCCAGGCTGTATTTACCAACTTTCTTCTCACCCCCTTGTAAAGCGTGTCTTATACTCACCCCTTCTTTGTGTTCTATGTACATTAACCACTGTATGGCGGGCGTTGAGTAACGCTTCTGCGTCTTGTGATAGTTATCACCCGGTACAAGCGCCAGTGTCTTTTCCTGTAAAAATTTACACCGGTACATGGCCATGCATACGCTCGCCAACGTGACTAATTGAAAAGCCTCGATGTGACGTTTAACCACAACCTTTTTTTTTTTCTTTGTTATTAGAAACTCCTGTTCTGTCATGGCTATAACAGCAGATCTGAAAGCATCACAAGCTTTTTGTAATATTTTCACATCGTCTTTACAATATCGCACGAGCTCTTTTTGAAAGTTAAACGGTTTGTGTACGCACTGTTTATACCAAGCTGTAAACTCAGATAATTCATCAGGCATCATGTATTGTGGACCAAAATACTCTATTGACGGCATAGTTCCTATGTAATTTTGGTTATCAGCTGTGTTAAAAAAATGTGGGAAATAACCTTTGGTACCGTCAAACCCCATCGCCTTTGGTAACTTGCTAAGCCGCATGGGTAAAAAATTTAAAGAGTCGATAAATCTTATCTTCAAATCTTTTACCGTGATGCACATTATGTTGCCGCCTCTAGATAATAATTCAATCTTTAATTTCTCCTTAATCAGCTGGCGCAGCACAAAATATGCATCATAGCGACCTGCATTATGGGCTATGAATGTGTAATGCTCAAATTTTGGTTTCATGAACGTCTTTACAAAGTCTTCGATACACGCAACACCCTTAAACTCCCAGTCTTTCTCACCCGTTAATGTTAAAGCGTAACAGTAGTTTGGTATGTGCACACCCGTCTCCTGCATACACTCAAAATCATAAAAGATGTATTTCTTTGTGGGCTCTTCCGGCTTGATGGTTTGTATATAGCACAAATGGTTCGAAAACCCATCAACGAACACCTTACAAATGGGGCACTTTAGGCCTCTGCAGTTATGATCTGTTCGCCTGTAGAGACAACACTTGTCACAATATACATGTTCAAGACAGGATATTTTGTGATCAAGAGCTAAAGCTTTGTGTAGCTCTAAACACTCGTTTGATCGACAAAATACCCTACACACCGAACACCTTAAAGCCGTCACACCGTCGTCAATACAAGCCGGCCTGTGACAAGCCTTACAAAAGAAAAGACAATCGTGATTATTTCTATGATGGTAAGCGCTATGACAACGGACGCAGTAATATCGGGCACCAAGAAACGCTTTGATATCGAGTATCCCATAAAAGTGACAATCGTGATATAGCACAAAGATCGTGTCTTTGTAACGACTGTCTGCACTGTAGTATTTCCAAGACCCTTGACTGTAATAGAGGAGATTGATGGATACTTTTAAATAATTTTCAAAAATTGCAACATCGCTAAAGCTGACCGCTTTATCAAGCGGCAGATTCAAAGCTTTATGTAGTTGGATCGCTCTCTCCTGTATTACATGATCATTGGCATTGTTACCTTTATCCAGAAGTTTACAGACGCTAGCGGCCAAACACAGGTTATTACCTACGCGTCTGAAGTCATAGAGATATCTCTTTCTTTTATCTATTATTAAACTTTGGGGCAGGCGCTGTAAACTACGCCCAGTCAAACCAGACCCTGCCCTGTTTTTAAAAATACTGATCACAAATCTTAAGCCTGTGGATAATAAGAATTCAGCGTTACTTTGAAGCGTGTTTGTAATCTGATTCAAAAAACTGGCAGCGTCTAATGTTTCTTGCGGCTTACGATGCGAATAGATGGCATTGTGTAACCCACCCCCCTCCAATCTAAGCTGAACGCGGTCGGCCGGATCCACGCCCGCAAGGACACCATCGAGCATGGCCTGTATAGCCGTATGAATGGCTCGAACCCCCTCTACAAATGATGTAACCCTGTCCAAATTAACAAACCGATAGTGATTGTGGTACTCAACGGCTCTGAAATTCGGTCGTTGTCGTTCATAACTGTTAATTGCCTCTAAGTATACATGTTGCCGACCTTCGTCATTACCGGGTGACTCAACACGGCCTGCATCATCATATATGGGGCTTGCATCGCGCTCAATATTGTCAGCCTGTGATTCGTCATTCGGTAATGCATGGGGTGGGGATTGATCTAAATCTACACGCCTCGCACTGTGCTGACCGCCTACCACATGTTCCCTGTGCCGCTTGCGTTTTCTCAATTGGCCACCTACCGCATGTTCCCTGTGCCGCTTGCGCTTTCTCGATCTGATTAATGTTGTTACAGCCTGTTTCACCTTTGCGCGTCGGAATAACTGTGAGATCTTGTATGTTAAACAAGGTTTAATTCGTGGTTTTTTTTTACAGTCATTTAAATTTAAAACACGTTTCAAACCATTGCCTAGCATGCCTAGTCACGGATCAGTTTCATTTATTTCTGCAAAATGATGTATGTTGGCTTTAATAAATTCAGTGGTCTTAACCGACCGATCTATGTATTTTGACATGACATTCATATACGTCTCAACAACTTCTTTAACAATGTCTTGTTTACATTTACTACCGTGGCACACACCTTTAATGTGTTTTAACAAGTATCCGGCTTTTACGCCCATGTTCTCAACATCTTCCCGTATCTTACCCAACAGCGCGTAAAATTGTATTTCAGCGTCTTGGCCTAATTGTTCTGAATTTTGACATTCATCAACTATGTCGGGCGCTAGCCCTCGCGCCGGTACACAAGCATCAGCCGATGCGTGTACCAGGGCTGTCGTTGTAAAAATATTGGGCATTGATGTTACACAATCAACCGTTGTAGTATCACCAGGTATTCCTGCAACGGCTGATAATACTTCATCAGAACTATTCTGCGGATCTTGTGTCGTTGACTCTACACAGTTTGTAATAAGCTCTTGCCCATTTATGTCATCAATATCTGATATCACAGGATTACCGGCTATGTGTCTTGTTTCTGTTTCAGAGCAATCCTGTGTATCGGTAATAGTGATGACATCGGATTGCGACAATTGCTTAACATTACTTCTTGAGTCAATATTTGATAACAAACCAATGCCTGCTATGTGTCTTGTTTCTGTTTCAGAACAAACCTGTGTATCTGGAATTGTGATTACAGCGGATTGCGACAATTGCTTAACATTACTTCTTGAGAGACGCGATGCCCTCTTAACCTTTACAGTCTTTGTATTACCAGCGACATCCCGGTCTGCAGTGTTAAACGCTGTGTGTTTTGATGTTACAGCAACATCATTACTTACGCATGATACAGTTTGTAACGCGATCCTTCTCCGTTGCGGCTTATCATTTTCGGAATATGACAATTTTCTTTTCAGATCTGTAAATGTTGAATTATGACTTCTCTCATTCGTTCTTGGTCGAGCTGGCTTTCGTTTGTTCGGGACGATACAGCCGTTATGCACAGCCATAACTGATGACCTAGCAACGTCCTTATGTACAATTGCCGGCGTTACGAATTGATGGTTCTCCGCTTCAGCGGCGGTTGTGCGTTTTGATATTTTCCCGCTTGTACTAGGTCTGTGTATCTGCGCGCATGTATCACTGACTGTTGGTATCAAAGGAGCATAGCGTCTTGCTACAGCATCATCTGTAATACATATATTATAAAATAAATATAAACGACTCTGCATGTAAATCAGTATTTAAATCACCGCATAACAATATACCATATAACAGTGTTTGATTACACACCTGCTGCTGCGAATTGATGGCTTTCCGTTTCAGCGGCGGTTGTGCGTTTTGATATTTTCCCGCTTGTACTAAGACGGGGTATTTGCGCTACTGTATCACATCCTGATGGTATCGTCGGCGCATAACGCATTGCTACAGCGTCATCTGTAATACATATATTATAAAATAAATATAAACAACGCTGCCTGAAAATCAGCATTTAAATCAACGCATAACAATATACCATATAACAGTGCTTGATTACACACCTGCTTTATATTCGAATGTTTTAGCACGACCCCCTGTCGCGTGTGGGAAAAACGGTTGCTCATCAACAACATTGCTGTTCTGTATAGATGTGTTGTGACAATAATCAGGTTTGTTCAATATATCCCGTAGAATAACATCAGCCGTCGCATCATCCATTTTTGTGGCATCTTTAGCCGGTGAAAAATGAAAAATAAAAATAAAAAAAATAAAAAATATTACATACGGTATAAAATTAGAATAACATGAAAAAGCGATTCATTACTGAGAATATAAAGTGTGTACAGTTGACAACAAATCAGCACAACTGTACAAGGTTTATTTTTAATTCTTTAGCCGTGGAAAAATAAAAAATAAAATGAAAAATAAATAAAGATATCATGTTACTCACAATCTGGCGCCAATTCCAAAATATTATTAAAATCCGGTATAGCGCTGAAGTCTAAGCCAAAGGGACTATCAACAGACAAATCGAGATTCTCTGTATTTGTGATTACTGTCAAATCGTGGGAAATAAAAATGAGAAAATAATAATTATTTAATAATTACTATTTAATAATTACTTATCAATGTATCCAGACTGTTGTACGTTCATACTATTTAAACTTTTAAAAATGAACAAATTGTAGACCTTGACTATAATTTCATACTATTTAAACTTGAAATATAAATAAAAACGCGTCAATGTCCTTTATAGACATAGCTTACTTTGAGAGGTTTGATAACTTGGCAAAGCATCATCATCATCAGAAGAAGAAGATCTGTTTCTAACCATGAAAGTGTTTTTGTTGTTGATGTTCTGCATTGTCTGTCTCTGAAAATGAGAGACGGTTAATTTTAGTTGAAATATTGTGTTGGCGCATTCCCAAAATGAACCACTAGATGTCGCTATTACCACATATTTAAATAACATTCAGACAGCCACATTATTAAAACTATATGTTCTATGTGTTACAATGCATCGCTAAACAACTACATCAATGTGGTATACCCACATTGATGTTGCTGTTTAGCGATGCATTTCACATATGAGTGCATAATGCGCTTTGTACAATAGGTTTGAAATATTAACATATTATACATGTATGCCTAAAAACAAAGGATGCAATGGCAGGACAGAATCGTGTAACAGTGTGTATATCGTGGCATAGAAACAACATATTTAAACAGCATTCAGAGCCATATTTGTAAAATAAATAAAAAAAAAAATAAAAAAAAAAATGCAATATGTATAAATATAATAATAATAATAATAATTATGATAATAATAATAATAATAATAATAACAACAACACTTACCATTATAACTTCAAGTGTGTATAGCTGTGCGGCTTCAGTTGAAATTTCTTCTCAGTGCACTTCAGTGATGTGGTCTGTTCTTATAACACTGGCTGTGAGCCATATGGCCCCCACCAACCTGTGGTACGCCGTCCCACATTTCCAAGATGCTTGGGCGGGACTTTTAAATATATAAATTCTAGTCTATAATTTAGTAAATGTGATAAATATTTTCAGTTACAATAAAGATATAATCTTTTAGCTGTTTCTTAAATGTCATACACAGTGCATCAAACGCATACCAAATACATTTATATTATATATACAGAAGAAAAAAAATAAATAAATAAATAAAAAAAAAAAAAATCCTGAGTGGTCTAAACTACTTGTATAGATTGAATGGATGTCATTCCAAATGGGTATATCTTATACTGTAGAATATGAGGCTCATAAAAAGCGCATAAATTATTTAATAATAAAATGAATTTATAAAAAGCATTATACAGAAGTTCTTATGAACTAATGTGCATGAATACAAAATTATTTTATGATTCCATAAATATACACTGGCTTACTGATTTGTAGCTAAAATTACAAAAAATATTGTCTTTGTACATGAATACAAAATTATTTTATGATTCCATAAATATACACGGGCTTACTGATTTGATTAGGACCCATCACCATGATATCTCATTATGGTATGTAATGAATCCAAAAGTTGGAAAAATCCGATTTGAGTTAATACATAAACCTGTAGGTGGTGCTAATGTTCCTCTACAGAGATAACAATCGAAAATGGTCATGGTCAAATTATAAGCAATGGTCATGGTCAAATTTGCACATCGTGCTTCTGAGGGGTTTCTGTGACATTTAAAATGACCTTTGTGACATTTTAAAATGATCTTTTAATTAGTGCCATGTGTGATGAACCCTTGCTTCTAAGAATGGTCATGGTTAAATTGTACATCGTGGCTTCTGAGGGGTTTCTGTGACATTTAAAATGACCTTTGTGACATTTTAAAATGATCTTTTAAATTAGTGCCATGTGTGATGAACCCTTGCTTCTAAGAATGTTCATGGTTAAATTGTACATCGTGGCTTCTGAGGGGTTTCTGAGCATTTAAAATGACCTTTGTGACACGGTCATTAGTGATTATCCTTTTTAAAACTGTAACATGTGTGACTCATGAAGTTTCAGCTGCTGGAATGTAAGAACATTTTGTGTTACAAAAAAAAAAAAAAAAAAAAGATGTATTTTAAAGTGTGTGTCATATGTGACATTCTGCGACGGGGTGTTGCGCGACACTCTGCGACTGGTGTTACGCGACAATTTTTAATACGGTTTAATATCGAACACTATAAATTTTATATTAATTTTATATTAAGCGATATAAAACACTATCATTTAATATTAAAAGGGGGCGGGTCCTAGGGCAAGGGGGCGTTAACAACTGTCAAGTTTGACAGAAAGGTTGACTTTATCTACTGGCCACTGCTCTACCTACCTCTGTGTCGTCAAGTATACTATCCATCCATACCTGTGGTGCATTTAAGTTGTGCGCAGTATATATATATAGTAGTAGGATAGTGCATAATTTTGCTGACCACCAGTATATAATATATAGCAGTACGGTACAGTAGGCCACTGCTCTACCTACCTCTGTGTCATCAAGTATACTACAAAAGTTCAGTAAAATGACCCAAAAATCAAAATTAAAGCATCTGATGAGAAGCATAAACTTGCCAATATGCCATTTACAACACAGAGTGGCAAGAAACGGCTGAGGCCCTGGCCTATGTTCATGGCTAGTGGTTCAGATTCACATGAGGATGGAAGCACTCATCCTCTCGCTAGAAAACTGCAGTGACACTCCTAGATGGGCCAGGTGTTTGTGTCGGCCACTAGGGTCGCTTAGCTTAGTCACACAGCTACCTCATTGCACCTCTTTTTTTCTTTGCATCATGTGCTGTTTGGGGACTATTTTTTAAATCTGCCATCCTGTCTGACACTGCTGTGCCACTCCTAGATGGGCCAGGTGTTTGTGTCGGCCACTTGGGTCGCTTAGCTTAGCCATCCAGCGACCTTGGTGCACCTCTTTTTTTCTTTGCATCATGTGCTGTTTGGGGACTATTTTTTAAATCTGCCATCCTGTCTGATCTGGCAGTGCCACTCCTAGATGGGCCAGGTGTTTGTGTCGGCCACTTGGGTAGCTTAGCTTAGCCATCCAGCGACCTTGGTGCACCTCTTTTTTTCTTTGCATCATGTGCTGTTTGGGGACTATTTTTTGAAGTGCCATCCTGTCTAACACTGCAGTGCCACTCCTAGATCGGCCAGGTGTTTGTGTCGGCCACTTGGGTCGCTTAGCTTAGCCACCCAGCGACCTTGGTGCACCTCTTTTTTTCTTTGCATCATGTGCTGTTTGGGGACTATTTTTTGAAGTGCCATCCTGTCTGACACTGCAGTGCCACTCCAAGGGGTAAATTTACTAAGGTGGGAGATTTTTAGAACTAGTGATGTTGCCCATAGCAACCAATCAGATTATATCTATTATCTGTTAGAAGCAGCTAGATAAATGGTAAGTAGAATCTGATTGGTTACCATGGGCAACATCACCAGTTCTAAAAATCTCCCACCTTAGTAAATTTACCCCCTAGATGGGCCAGGTGTTTGTGTCGGCCACTTGGGTCGCTTAGCTTAGTCATCCAGCGACCTCTGTGCAAATTTTAGGACTAAAAATAATATTGTGAGGTGTGAAGTGTTCAGAATAGACTGGAAATGAGTGGAAATGATGGTTATTGAGGTCAATAATACTATGGGATCAAAATGACCCTCAAATTCTATGATTTAAGCTGTTTTTGACTGTTTTTTGTAAAAAAAAACACCCGAATCCAAAACACACCCAAATCCGACAAAAAAATTTCGGGGAGGTTTTGCCAAAACTCGTCCGAATCCAAAACACGGCCGCGGAACCAAATCCAAAACCAAAACACAAATCCCGAAAATTGTCCGGTGCACATCTCTAGTAAATTGACCCCAATATGTTTTCCTTTGATGATACACAATAACAGAAGACTTGAAATTTACATTTGTATTAATCAATTTCACTCGGAATACATAATCCGCAATGTAGAGATGACGGAAACCCTGAAGTTCCTTTGTGCCCTACATTTGTATGATGTGGAAAAATAATATACCGCAAAGCAGACACAAGAGTTCTCAGTGGCCGCACATTAGCGGAATACAGCCTACGAAGGTCACCCCACATCTTATTGCCGAATGAACATTCTGCTATTGTCATGAGATATTATAATTATCATAATCAAGGCTAATTTTGTTTGTGATGTTTAGAGCAGAGGATGATTAGGATTCTCCGGGATTTGCTCTGAAAAGCGATCTTCAACAATAACAAATTAAGCGCCCACTGTGGACGTTCCCCCCACACTCATTACCGGCTCGCTCTGTGTCATTTGCTGCAGAATAAATGTTAATGAGAGTTTTTTAAGACTAAATGCACGATATGGAAATAAGACTCTTCGGGGGGAGGTGTAATCACAGGTAATCAGAAAGTAATTCCCTTGTGATTTAAAATTGTCATTATGTATAAACGCAACGTTCTCAGCAAGGTCTTCTTGCAGGATAATATTGCGTAGCTAGCTGACAGGAGTGCAAAGTGGTGTTTTTTTTTTTGTTTGTTTTTTAAATAAAACTTAACTCAGTGTTTTATCTTTGAATTGTGTGCGGGAAAGTGAATGCGAATATATAGGAGAAGGCGTTTTGGGGAATAGAAAGAAAACATCCTCAGTGCTAAAAATGTAGCTATGCAAAAATAAATTCTTTTTTTCTAGAAATCTATTAGACACTGGTGGTCATTCCGAGTTGATCGCTCGCTAGCAGTTTTTAGCAGCCGTGCAAACGCTATGCCGCCTCCCACTGGGAGTGTATTTTAGCTTAGCAGAAGTGCGAACGAAAGAATCGCAGAGCACCTACAAAATAATTTTGTGCAGTTTCAGAGTAACTTCAGATCTACTCAGCGCTTGCGATCACTTCAGACTGTTCAGTTCCTGTTTTGACATCATGAACACGCCCTGCGTTCGCCCAGCCACGCCTGCGTTTTTCCTGGCACGCCTGCGTTTTTTCGAACACTCCCTGAAAACGGTCAGTTGACACCCAGAAACGCCCTCTTCCTGTCAATCACTCTGCGGCCAGCAGTGCGACTGAAAAGCTTCGCTAGACCTTGTGTGAAACTACATCGTTTGTTGTAATAGTACGACGCGCGTGTGCATTGCGCTGCATACACATGCCCAGAAGTGCCAATTTTTTGCCTGATCTCTGCGCAGCGACCGAAATCTGCTAGCGATCAACTCGGAATGACCCCCACTGTACATTGTAAAGTAAAGCTTTAAAAATTAGGTAGTGGGGCTGATTCTGACTCGTACGTAAAGCTGAACGCAGTGGAGCAGTTTTTCTGCTGCGCATGCGTCCAAGTCATACCGTGCATACGTCCCAATTGATAGTTCATAGGGCCTAATTCAGACTTAATTGCTGCTTTCGCACAGCAGCCGATCAGGTCTGAACTGCTAATGCACCAGTGCCGCCAGACAGCCGATGGCCATCTCAACCCAGTGATCGCCTCTGACTGATTGACAGGCAGAGGCGGTCGCTGGGCGGGAGGGGGCTGACCGGCGGCGTTTGGCCGCCATTTTGGGGCGCGGTTCAGACAACGCAGGCATGCCCGGACCATGCGGGCGGCGGTGGCTGCATGTTGTCACAGGCAGCAGCTGCGACTCGGACAGCGTCGGGTAGCTCCCTGCCAGCGTACAGGAGCTGCGCAGGTAGGGAGCTACTCGTGAAGTACAAAAGCATCGCTGCTGTGTGAAGCTTTTGTACTTGTGCGGGGGAGGGCCAGGCATGCGGGGCTGTCTAGCCCTGTGCTGGGCGTTCTCCCGCATATCTGAGTAACTGATCGTAGCCGTGCACAATTTTGCACGGCTACGATCAGGTCTGAATTAGGCCCATAGTACCGATTTGGAGTCTGAAAAGTATGAGAAATATACTGTCGGTACCTGGGCAGGGATGTGGCTAAGTAGAGGAGTGTTATGGGACATATCTCTGAGAGTGGCTGTGTACAGATGCTTAGGCGAAAATTCAATTGCCAGAGGGAAATTCAAAAAACCGTGTGGTCTTTCCCTCAGCCACTGGGATTTGTAATTCAATTGCAGGTCTTAAGATGGGTCGTGATTTCTATAGAATTGTTTTTTTTCCAAAATATATTTTATTGAGGCATAGTACAAACCAAAATTTGCAGTATACGAAGCAAAAACAAAGCCGTATATAAATGACATAAGACATATGAGTAAATAGATATAGGACGGTAATGGCAAAGTCTTAAATCATACCTCAAATTTTCCATTTTCTAACATAAAACATACACATTAGAAAGGTGACCAGTATATAGCATAATAAAGTAGTATAAAGGAAAGTAAGGATATACTTCTATGAAGTCATAACAGGTCTGATATAATAATAGAATTGTAGCTATATAAAGGCGTCCAACAACATGGAGGACGCATAACATAAACCATAAACAAATAGAAAAACAGAAAAAACAAAAACATTAACCGCCAGGGTCAGGGGACCATCAACCCATCCATAGAGAGATCATCCGAGCAAAGGAAATTACAAATTCTGGAGATCTAAAAGAATGTAGGGAGGGAATTGAAGGAGATGAGAGGAAAAGACAGAAAATGAAAGATAGCAAAGAAGGGAGGGGAAGAATAGTAATAGTGTAGAGTTATGGGAGGGAGATAGGAGGTCTATGGTCTAGGAGTTGGTGACAGTACCATATGGTGCAGTGGAGGCTTTGTTGAATGGCAAGTTTAGTGGATGTGGGTAAAGTATGGATGAATTTTCCCCAGCATTGGAATAATGCGGGAGTCAGAATCTCCTTATTAAGAGATGTCTCCAACCAATCCATCGTAAAGAGAAAGAGGAATCTGGAGGTTGCCATGGGTAAGGAAGGAGGAGTGTCGTGTATCCATTGTTGAAGGACAGCCTTCCTCCCCACAGCTGATAGAAGTGTCACTAGTTTTTTTATCAGAAGAGGGAATATTTGGCTGGTCAAGGAGGTGTCCAAAGAGAGCCCAAGAGGCGGTGCATTGGAAATTGATGCCTAGTTCAAAGGAACTATATGTCTGTAACCCACCCCAAAATGTTTGTATGTAAGGGCAGTGCCAAAAGCAATGCATAATGTCAGCCATTGGTGCGGAGCATTTAACGCATGCTGCAGACTCAGAATGGCCCATCAAGTGGCTCCGTTTTGGAGATATGTAAGATCGTATACAACATTTTCTGATAGATACTCGCCGGAATAAGTTTCAAAGATTTATTAAAGCTATCCAACACTGCCTCCGGGGACATAGAAGGGATCTGGGATGACTATTTCTTAAGTTGTAAAAGATCAGAAGAGGGGACGATGTCTGTGCGAATTTGGGCGTAAAATGTCGATATGGAGTATGCGCCAGAGTGCAAAAGCGTGTCCAGAGGGTTAAAAAAAATCTGGTTTGCTGAGTCGTAACAAAACCAATGTAAATAATGGGAGGCCTGGAAATAATAGAATTCGTGGTGAGGGCTAATGTTATATTTGTCCACAGCTTCAGTAAAAGTAAGCGGTTTATTTAGGGAGTTGAGAAGATTGCGAACGTGTATGATTCCCGCAGCACGCCAAATATTAAAAGGGAAGGAGGCTCAGCCATTTTGGAAGTCCAGATTACCCAGAAAAGGGAGAAACAGTGAGTGAAGACAATGTAGATCGATTTACTTCCTGGACTTTCTCCATGCTAAAATAGTGGAGGTTAAAAGGGTGTTGTCATAGTGAGGTAGTTTCAGAGTAGCGTTATTGACATGTAGGATGTAGCTAAGGGATAGAGGGACGCACAGTTGAGAGTCCAGCAATGAGTCAGTAAAATTATTTGTGTCTCT